>NC_069131.1:74243929-74570910 GCF_026914265.1 Mya arenaria
TAGGTAGGTTGGGATTATCATTGTAAAATGATAGGTAGGTTGGGATTATCATAGGATAAGGGTAGGAAGGTTGGGATTATCATTGTATACTGATAGGTAGGTTTGGATTATCATTGAATAAGGGTAGGTAGGTTGGGATTATCATTGTAAAATGATAGGTAGGTTGGGATTATCATTGAATAAGGGTAGGTAGGTTGGGATTATCATTGAATAAGGGTAGGTAGGTTGGGATTATCATTGAATAAGGATAGGTAGGTTGGGATTATCATTGTAAAATGATAGGTAGGTTTGGATTATCATTGAATAAGGGTAGGTAGGTTGGGATTATCATTGAATAAGGATAGGTAGGATGGGGTTATCATTGAATAAGGGTAAGTAGGTTGGGATTATCATTGTATACTGATAGGTAGGTTTGGATTATCATTGATTAAGGGTAGGTAGGTTGGGATTATCATTGTAAAATGATAGGTAGGTTGGGATTATCATTGAATAAGGGTAGGTAGGTTGGGATTATCATTGAATAAGGATAGGTAGGATGGGGTTATCATTGAATAAGGGTAAGTAGGTTGAGATTATCATTGTATAAGGGTAGGTAGGTTGGGATTATCATTGTATAAGGATAGATAGGTTGGGATTATCATTGTATAAGGGTAGGTAGGTTGGGATTATCATTAAATAAGGTAAGGTAGGTTTGGATTATCATTGAATAAGGGTAGGTAGCTGGGATTATCATTGTTTAAGGATAGGTAGGTTGGGATTATCAATGAATAAGGGTAGGTAAGTTGGAATTATCATTGTATAAGGATAGGTAGGTTGGGATTATCATTGTATAAGTGTAGGTAGGTTGGGATTATCATTGTATAAGGGTAGGTAGGTTGGGATTATCATTGTATAAGGGTAGGTAGGTTGGGATTATCATTGTATAAGGGTAGGTAGGTTGGGATTATCATTGTATAAGGATAGGTAGGTTGGGATTATCATTGTATAAGGGTAGGTAGGTTGGGATTATCATTGTATAAGGATAGGTAAGTTGGAATTATCATTGTATAGGGTAGGTAGGTTGGGATTATGATTGTATAAGGATAGGTAGGTTGGGATTAGCATTGTATAAGGGTAGGTAGGTTGGGATTATCATTGTATAAGGGTAGGTAGGTTGGGATTAGCATTGTATAAGGGTAGGTAGGTTGGGATTATTATTGTATAAGGATAGGTAGGTTGGGATTATCATTGTATAAGGGTAGGTAGGTTGGGATTATCATTGTATAAGGGTAGGTAGGTTGGGATTATCATTGTATAAGGGTAGGTAGGTTGGGATTATCATTGTATAAGGGTAGGTAGGTTGGGATTATCATTGTATAAGGGTAGGTAGGTTGGGATTATCATTGTATAAGGGTAGGTAGGTTGGGATTATTATTGTATAGGGGTAGGTAGGTTGGGATTATTATTGTATAAGGATAGGTAGGTTGGGATTATCATTGTATAAGGGTAGGTAGGTTGGGATTATCATTGTATAAGGGTAGGTAGGTTGGGATTAGCATTGTATAAGGGTAGGTAGGTTGGGATTATCATTGTATAAGGGTAGGTAGGTTGGGATTATCATTGTATAAGGATAGGTAGGTTGGGATTATCATTGTATAAGGATAGGTAGGTTGGGATTATCATTGTATAAGGATAGGTAGGTTGGGATTATCATTTTATAAGGGTAGGTAGGTTGGGATTATCATTGTATAAGGATAGGTAGGTTGGGATTATCATTGTATAAGGGTAGGTAGGTTGGGATTAGCATTGTATAAGGGTAGGTAGGTTGGGATTATCATTTTATAAGGGTAGGTAGGTTGGGATTAGCATTGTATAAGGGTAGGTAGGTTGGGATTATCATTGTATAAGGGTAGGTAGGTTGGGATTATCATTGTATAAGGATAGGTAGGTTGGGATTATCATTGTATAAGGATAGGTAGGTTGGGATTATCATTGTATAAGGATAGGTAGGTTGGGATTATCATTGTATAAGGATAGGTAAGTTGGGATTATCATTTTATAAGGATAGGTAGGTTGGGATTATCATTGTATAAGGATAGGTAAGTTGGGATTATCATTTTATAAGGATAGGTAGGTTGGGATTATCATTTTATAAGGATAGGTAGGTTGGGATTATCATTTTATAAGGATAGGTAGGTTGGGATTATCATTGTATAAGGATAGGTAAGTTGGGATTATCATTTTATAAGGATAGGTAGGTTGGGATTATCATTGTATAAGGATAGGTAGGTTGGGATTATCATTTTATAAGGATAGGTAGGTTGGGATTATCATTGTATAAGGATAGGTAGGTTGGGATTATCATTGTATAAGGGTAGGTAGGTTGGGATTATCATTGTATAAGGGTAGGTAGGTTGGGTTTATCATTGTATAAGGGGTAGGTAGGTTGGGATTATCATTGTTTAGGGGTAGGTAGGTTGGGATTATCATTGTTTAGGGGTAGGTAGGTTGGCATTATCATGGTATAAGGGTAGGTAGGTTGGCAATATCATAAAATAAGGGTATGAAAGTGTGTATAACAAACATCAATTTTGACTGATTAACCTTAAACAACTTACTTATTAATACATTTATGGAAAATATTAATTACTGATAACAAGATTGTAACCGTGTATTTAATAGCAGAAAGCGCAATTTTTTGTGAATGCTAAAAGATTAACTGTGGTCTACTAAATAGTCTCATAAGGTTTAAATACTGTGTTTTATGCTCATTTATTTCAAATTAAACTCGGTATCCTTCATAAGAATCATTGTTTTCGACATTTAATCATCTTTTTTGAATTATTAAAACAATATTATTAATTGTGGTAAATCTTATTTGGAATTAAGAGTGCATCTTTAATTGAAGCATATTTCCAAATCAAGAAATTACTTTAAAGATGTACTCAAAGAAGAAAAAATAGCTTGATTTTTTAGATGGCTATTAAAACTACCAGCAAGATGGAGCAAATGAGGGTTGGTCAGGAAACTGGAAACAAACAATTTTGATATGTTTCTTGAAGATGTAAATCTTGTATTTCTAGGAGTAAGCAGATAGCCATAGGGTACAATGAGAGGGGGTTTGTGCGTTACCATCAGGTCGAGTTTGAAGAGGCGATATCTGACTACAGCAAGGCGCTTTCCTATGATCAAAGTCTCTACTTTACCCACTATAACAGAGGCCTTATTCACTACAGGCTTGGTAGGCAATACAAGAGTGATTACTTATTATTTTCTGATCTACTTCTTTTTCTCATTTGGGTAAATCTTTTCAGTACTTTCTTGAATTTGAAAGATGCCTCCATGAGGTTTCTAGCATTGGACTCTAGTTTACGTGAATCCAAAACAAATAGCACTGTTTTTATGTGTAAAAGTGGTTTTCAGATACAAATTAATGTTAAAAAAGAATTGAAATAGGAAGAAATCTGGACCTACCTACTATTATTTGGGGCTGTTAAATTGGAAACCAAAAAAATGGGCATTAGCAAATGTGTGCCTTGCCTGATACCATTTCATAGTCCTGGCACTGTTTAAACCTTTGCCTGGCTTGCTCAATATTTGAATGCGGAATATTGTTATGTCATGGTATTTAAAAATGATTGTTTCAAAAACAATTTTTTGTCAAATGACAGTTTGTTTCGGAAACTCTTACTATAAAAAGGATTAGAAATAATGCTTAGCTTACCTTTTCTTCAAGGTATTTGGCATGTTTTTAGCTCATAATTTTGATGTTGATGATAATGTTAGTTTTACCGTTTCAGGACGTTATGAAGCAATTTTCAACCTGTGGGATTTTTTTACTTCAAAAACAAGTTATTTTCAATTCAATTTGGAGGATTTAAAATATAAAAGAGTATTTGAGCAGAAAGATTAAAAATAATTTCAAATGCCCATGACACTGTAAAAATTGAAGTATTTTTTAAATATTTGCACATTTGATTACTGGTTTGTATTGACATTACCTTTAAAATATATACAACAGGACTTTATCAGTCATATGTTGCTATCTTTCAGGACGTTTTGATGAGGCAATCAATGATATGAGGGAAGCTTTGAGTATAAAACCTGATTTCCAGCCTGCCAAGCAGTGCCTTAAACAAGCACAGACGGACAAGCAGACGGACAAGCAGACAGACAAGCAGACGGACAAACAGACGGACAAGCAGACGGACAAACAGACGAACGAGCAGACAAGCACACCTGAAAAACCACAGTGATGTCTGGAGATACCATTTTGAAGACATAATATATATTGTTATACTTACAAAAATGTCTGTTACATTCTACGTTGCTTGATCAATTTTGTTAAAATACCTGCACTGCTATCAGGAAACAGTGATTATGTATTACCAAACAAATCTGTTTGAAGTATATTTGACAAATGTGTACATTTTTGGATTATGGGTCTATAGTTTATCTTTATTAAAGCCATCAATGTAGGGAAAAAAGTGTCATTCTCAGAGATAATATCAGTGATAAGATTCTTCTGGCTTTCTTTGTCAACTATAAATAATATTTGTTTGCAATTGTTTTTCATCACAAAATATTGTATTGTCTACCTTTAAAAATACATGGATTGTTGTGATGATATGTTTAAGACTTTTGTTGACTCTTTTACAATTACTGTTGTTTGTTGATTTGATTGTATCTCTTTATTGAAACTTAACTTTCATAGTTATAATTTACTGTTGATTTCAATCGAAAATATTCGATTTATTAATTGCTTTGATCTAAACCCCCTAAAGAACAGAGTTTAGGGGAGTAAATAGGAGTGAGCTTGTCGGTATGATAACTTGTATTGTGAGACAGTCAACAGATACCAGTCACTGTTGGTTCCAGTCAACAGATACCAGTCACTGTTGGTTCCAGTCAACAGATACCAGTCACTGTTGGTTCCAGTCAACAGATACCAGTCACTGTTGGTTCCAGTCAACAGATACCAGTCACTGTTGGTTCCAGTCAACAGATACCGGTCACTGTTGGTTCCAGTCAACAGATACCAGTCACTGTTGGTTCCAGTCAGCAGATACCAGTCATTGTTGGTTCCCATGCTTAACACCATAGAATGCTGGTCAAGTTTGACAGCGGTTACAAACCACTTTTTTGACAAAGTTATGGCCCCTTTTTCAAAGAAATAAAAAAAATACATTTCTTGTGTCCAGGTTAAGTGTTGGGGTATATGTCACTGGTGTGACATCTCTAGTCAAATTTCAACTACTGACCAGAATATCAACATTTTCATTAAATTTATTTATTTAACCTTGGCATTTAATAAGCAATTTTATATATTTCTGAGTTTCTGCATTACATATTTCAGAGTATGAGGTCATTAAGAATAGGAAATCATGTAAAAATATTTAATGAAATGCCTTGAAACCAAAACCACTGTATATAAAAGTATGTCTTTTACATTATATACTGATAGATTAATTTTGTTTACATCGATAATGTCCACATGCAAGGTGCTGTTTTATTCTTTGGTACGCAAACTTCATATTTGCATTGATGGACTTCTTATGCATTCCAGAGATTATGTTTTCTTCAAATTGTGTTAGGCGACTGTTCAGTGACGTTTTGTTCTGCTTATCAGACAATCCCTTTATGTAATTTTGTTCCAGCAGCACATTTCGTAAATCTGTAAGTACTTTATTTTGAGCCTGTAGTACTTGCTATTGTGGGGGATATTTTTGTCAAAATGTTGATTTTACGAAAGTTGTTCTACAATGTACAGTTTTTATTGACAGTAAAACTCTCTTTTCTTCAGCATGATTAATTTAACAAAATCCCACATGTTTAAGACACTTAAAATAAAACCTCTTATGAATGATGATCACCACTTCTAGCAAATCACAATTGTTTTATTACGCATTATGTATTGTCCACGCAACTTATTTTCGCTGACAAAGTAACAAATACACGCCATTGAGCTTTAACCAGACTGTAGGTCAGATATCGGATGTACAGTTTAGTGCATCTGGGAGGCCTGGTGACCAGATGTTATTTTGGTATTATTTGAAAGTTTTTTTTATGGGTATATAAAGAATATGTTATGAAAATACAGAATAATGTTGCAAACAAACTTTTTTGTCATTGAATTCTTGCAGAGTACAGTACATCCATATTTAGTAGAAATAAAAAAACAAAATACAAACTGCAATAGTATGTTTGGTCAATGATGTAACATAGTAGTAATCAGCAAATTATAAACTTTCAAATATCACCAGAAGTATATTGGGTCAATTGGCATTGAAATATAACATGACTGCCAGTGTTGTGATAGGTAGATAAGTTATTGTCAGCAATGAGTGCATAACATGGACAATCAAAACAACATGTACAGTTGATATAAAAATATTACATACGTGGATATATGAATGGTCCATGCCCTGCTCACCAGCACCAAGGATAACACAAAAAAGGGTCACAGAGAACCCTTATTTCCTTTGAGGTCCTTAATGAACATTAGTTTTAGCTTGTCTGTACACCATATACCTGGGGCCATGATAACAAACAGTCTCAAGTCCATGCATAGACTCACACTCAGAGAAGAACTATCATTATATTTAAAACACACACTCTTTTTTCCATTCTTTTAACAAAAATAAAGGCAAGTAATTCAGCAATTTAAATTTTAATAAAATTCATCAAATGTTTTCATCAAAACTCAACTAGAAGGAAAGTTTCAATGAAATAAAGATTTGCAGTTTTGCCATTCCAGTCTGAATGCAACCTTCCGACTGTTCGTAATCATAGACCCTGAACTCTATATGACTTTTCCTCATGAATTCGGAGAAGCTGAATTTGAGTTCTTCATATAATAGAAATAAGACCGTAAGTACTTTTAAAGATTTGTGGCATTTCCTATTAGGAATTCTCACTGTTGTCATTTGTTTACATAGCATTGTGACTTTGTTATAATTATGTTAGTAACTATTGATAGTGATTTTGCTGATTTGGTCTTTATTTTGTAGCTAGTTAGGTTGTTGTTTAACTTGACACTCAAAAGATTTCATGAAAACACCTTGATAAATTCATGGCTGCTACATTATTTTACTTGGAATTCATCGTTTTTAGAATTTTCTAAATATATAGATTTTTTATCGTTAATTTTCTCGTGGGGCTTGCTTCATTACATGTATATCTCCAATGATATAATGAAGAGTTCTCCGGTTGCCACAATGGTTGTTTATAAACTTATTTATGGGACTATTGCAATAGTTTGATAACTGATAATATATTTTGCAGAAGTAACAGTAATGTAGTAATACAGTGACGCATATAACCAGGAATGTTGGATTTATGGCAAGCAGGAATTGGTCTTGTGGTATATATTTTAACTGCCTGTTTTTGGCATCACATTACATCATTCACACAAAAAGAAATGAATATTATCCTAACAGTACCCATGATCTCTAATACACATTACACATTCATTTACAGTGACTAGAAACTGAAGTCATATTGTTTGGCTATGTTATATTGTAAGCCTTTGTCAAAGTGTTAGCCTTTGTCATATTGTTTACCTATGTCATATTGTTAGCCTGTCATATTGTTAGCCTATGTTGTATTGTTGGCCTATGTCATATTGTTTACCTATGTTATATTGTTAGCCTATGTCATATTGTTTACCTATGTTATATTGTTAGCCTATGTCATATTGTTTACCTATGTTATATTGTTAGCCTATGTCATATTGTTTGCCTATGTTATATTGTTAGCCTAAGTCATATTGTTTACCGATGCTATATTGTTAGCCTATGTCATATTGTTTGCCTATGTTATTTTGTTAGCCTATGTCATATTGTTTACCTATGTCATATTGTTAGCCTGTCATATTGTTAGCCTATGTTATATTGTTAGCCTATGTCATATTGTTTACCTATGTTATATTGTTAGCCTATGTCATATTGTTTACCTATGTTATATTGTTAGCCTATGTCATATTGTTTGCCTATGCTATTTTGTTAGCCTATGTCATATTGTTTACCTATGTCATATTGTTAGCCTGTCATATTGTTAGCCTATGTTGTATTGTTAGCCTATGTCATATTGTATACCTATGTTATATTGTTAGCCTATGTCATATTGTTTACCTATGTTATATTGTTAGCCTATGTCATATTGTTTGCCTATGCTATTTTGTTAGCCTATGTCATATTGTTTACCTATGTCATATTGTTAGCCTGTCATATTGTTAGCCTATGTTGTATTGTTTGCCTATGTCATATTAACTATATGACCCATTTCTTGTCATGGTTCAGAGGGTCAGGAGGTTAAAGGTCACATACCTATATAGTATAGAATAATTATACCCTTTAATTATATAATCAAAATGTAAGGTAATCCAGCAAATAACAATTTCAACATATTGTTGAATTTATGATATAGCAAAATTAACTGTATCTTATTTTCTTCAACAAGTCTCTCCTCTGAACGTTTTTACCAGTGACTGCTTAAATAGGTAGAATTTTACATGCATAGTTAATAGATTTATATATTTTTTTTAAATTCTGGGTTTATCCTGCAACCAGAAATTTTAAATGATCACACATTAATACTTCTAGTGCGCTTACATCAGGTATAAATATGTACGGTTCAATGTGTCATATATATAGAGAGAGATAATCACATCCATTTACCTTAACTCCAAAGTGACATCTGATGTAGTAGAAGTGTGTTAATTTTTTTGCCTGACTTTGGTAAAATTTATTTGTTAATGAACAGAACAAGCACAAAATTGTGAAGCAGTATATACTTTTACATTTGGCAATAGGGAATAGGTCTGTTTTGGATTCAAAATTTCTAGTTAAAACAGGCTGGGTTACAAAGTTCTTATCTTTGTTTTCTAGTTTCATCACTTTCATTACATGTATGAGAACAAGTGTTGGCCAGTATCTATTTCAATGTAGTTACTTGTTGTGGAAATTGTACCGTGGATCTTCCTGATGAACACATTCAACATGCATAATGCCTTCCTCAGAAAAATTGTATGTTTTTTTACATTTGAGTAAAAATGCCCCAACTTTATTTTTTATATAACTACAAGCAAAGAAAACATAGAGGATAATTGTTTGCTTGAGTGTATAATCGTAATATATTTCACCGAGTGAGCACCAAAACCTATTTCATGAGTGGCAGAGTGATATATTTACTTATGGAGTACCCAAGGTGAAATATATTGGGATCTTATACAGAAACAAACCATTCTCTCATTTCTCTTTTTTATATGCCTAAAAATGATATAAAATGACAGTTAATTCTAGTTTGAACTGTTTTGCAGAAAAACGTAACATTGTTTTTGACATTTCCTCATTGAAATTGTTTCCTAGTCCTGTGCACCCTGACGTTTAGTTTTGAAGTGAGAGCGGGGTTAAAAAAAATTCTAATTGTTATTTTACTGTTTTAAACAGTAAAGTTATTATAATTTCATTGATAAACCTCTATAAACCACCAGAAAGCATATGATAAGAAATAGTATTCTATATTTTGTTAAGTGTTAAGCAATGACTCAGTATTTAAAAAAAAAACATCTTGAATTTTCAACTCGTATTCAAAAAGCTTTGATTGTGTCAAGACTACCGGGGTAACAAAAAATTGATTGAGGACACTTGGGTATGAAGTTTTTGTTTTCTCAGTGACCTAAGTGTACTTTGCTTCTATGTTATATTTAAATGTCCTCTGCATTTACATATCAGAAATGTCTATTTTTTACTTCTGAAATAAATATTGTTTTATTTTCTCTACAAAATGGACTTGTTGTTTTTAGGTCCACTAACCAAAGGCAAGACGACCTTGTTCGATGTTGCGGTGTCCATGGTTTGTCTGTAGACAGTTGTTTGTGAACGCGAAAAAGTCTTCAGTTTTGATCGTTTCTTGATCAAACTCATACAGTAGTAAGTCATGAGAGGTAGGTTTCTTTCTGAAGCCAGCCAGATCGGCTTATGTATATGTGGACTATGGCCCTTGAAATTATCAAAATTGCTATTTTGTGAAAAATTACAGTTTAAGAGGGACAACCTATACTATAAGAGTTCAGTTGTTTTTCAACTTCCTTGCCTTTGTGAAAGAGGTTAAAATTACATTTACCCGGTAAGAGAGAAAACCTTTTCTCCCTTTCCTCTGATAAAGAGGTTTCATTGAATTGATTTTTAAAAAGTACTCTATTTATTACCCCATGTTTACTTAACTTATACAGTAGTTAGATACTGACTTAATCACTATTCATTGGCCCTCATGTGCCTCTTGTCTAATATTTAGATTCTTGATGAACATTTAGTGTTACCATATACCAGGTGGTCATTTTTAGATGGTATATTTGCAAAGAGAATTTAAAGGTATTATAATGCCTTCATGTTGGCGTCTGTTTAATACCTTGGTCAAAATTAAAATCTATGTTGTTGATCTTTTTTACACGTTTTTTTTCTTCATATTTTTTTATAAATATTCATGACTCCTGTAAATGTGGTAAAATGTCTGCCTGGCGATTACAGCCTCTCACACACATAGGACCTACAGACTGAATGTGGTTCAAACCATGTCCAAGTGTACCCAAATGCGCCACATCAGAGCAATACCCGAACAAATTACGTTCAAGCTCAATACAGAACTACCCAAATATGGTATGCTGGAGTATTAGCTCACTCACAAATTGTGCCACTTCAGGGCACAACCCAAATGTGCCATGTTAGCATTATACCATAGTAAACAAACTCTTAAGTGTGACCTTAACATATGAGGTTCCAACACAGGCCGTGTACTCAACACATTGTTCTGGTATGTGGCAAACATGTGGCAAGTTATTTTAAAGTCTGTCAATACAAGAGAAAGTAACAGCCTGGACACAAACACCTATACTTTATGTCCTTAAATGCAGCATTTCATTCTTGAGAAACAGTAAGTGTTCTCCTGGTATGTCACACGAAAAAGTAACCGTCCGGAAATGAGGCATTGAGCTAAATACACAGATGTTGCGATTTTAATTTGCCCACTAAAGTTAAAATGTTCATATCAAGGCACTTAATGAACTAATCACTCTGAAGCACTATCAAAACCAACCATGAGGAGCACTATCCAAATGTGCCACATCAGAGCACTCTTTGAACATGCCATATCAGCACACTTACCAAACATGCCATTTCAGACCACTAACAGAATATGCCATGTCAGAACACTAACCAAACATGCCACATTAGAGCACTAGTGGACATGCCACGTTAGAGCACATCCCAAACATGTCACATCAGGGCACAACCCAAACATGTCACATCAGGGCACAACCCAAACATGACACATCAGCGCACTGTCCCATATATGGGTGCTCTATACACAGTTGTATTCGTGGCCGATCCCTGGTCTAGTGGTAACACACTTGACTATCAATCCAGGGGTCACAGGTTCGATTCCCCATCGCATCACTAAAAATACTTATCGTCTTCCGGGAGGGACGTTATATGGGGGTCCCGTGTGACAGTGCTAAATATATATACACTGTTGCATGTTAAAGAACCAGGGTTATTCTAACTAGGGTTACATTCTGTCTGTGCACTATGCTCCAAAAACCTAAAATGATTAATAATCTTAACGGAACACTCACCGAATGGGCAAGGCCCAAGTGCGAGTATAAACAAGCTTACACACCACCACAACTTATTATTTCCCATTATAAAATTCTCCAAATGTGCTAATCTTGTTTAAAACTGTAGTATGAGTATCTCAATGTTTAACAAGAGATGTTTGTCAAACATTATGCCCCCCCTGAGCGCCATGTTGTCAGGATTATATGGACAATTGAAATATGCATGGACCAAAATGACAGCTGATTTCTCACTCACATTGGATGCCGTTGAGGCAATCTTAAGATTATGACCATTCAAAGTGTGAGGATAGAGTGTATTATGACCATGACATTTGAGTCATCAGCTGGTCACCAAAAATCTAAATGTCAAGTTTGAGGGCCATGGGTGCAGGCATTGACAAGTTATCACACAGACAAGCTTTTTCATTCAAGGTAAGTGACCTTGACCTTTGACCCCTAAAATAATAAGGAGTCATCTACCGGTCAGACACAACCCCAAGTCAGGTTTGAGGGCCATGCGTGCAGGAAGTGTCGAGTTATCACTAAACACTTTTCGCATTCAAGGTCAGTGAACTTGACCTTTGACCCAATGACTCCTAAAATCAATAAGGTCATCTCCTGGTCAGGCCCAACTTCCATGTCAAGTTTGATGATCATAGGTTCAGGCATTGTTGAGATATCACTGGGAGAAGATTTGTTAACTTTTTAGCGTTAAAGGTAACTGTGACAATGACCTTGGCCCGATGAACCCCCAAGTCAAGAGGGGTCATCTACTGGTCAGGCCCAACCTCCAAGTAAAGTTTGAGGGCCATGGGTGCAGGCATTTTTGTGTTATCACTCGGACAACCTTTTATCATTTAAGGTCACTGTGACCTTGACCTTTGGCCCAATGACCTCTAAAATCAATAAGGGCCATCTACTGGTCAGGCCCAACCTCCAAGTCAAGTTTGAGGTCCATGGGTGCAGGCATTGTCGAGTTATCACTCGGACAACCTTATACCATTCAAGGTTACTGTGACCTTGACCTTTGGCCCAATGACCCCCCAAAACAATAGGGGTCATCTACTAGTCAGGTCCAACCTCCAAGTCAAGTTTGAGGGCCATAGGTGCAGGCATTGTCGAGTTATCACATAGACAACCCTTTACCATTCAAGGTCACTGTGACCTTGACCTTTGGCCCGATGATCCCCCAAAACAATAGGGGTCATTTACTGGTCAGGCCCAACCTCCAAGTCAAGTATGAGGGCTATGGGTGCAGGCATTGTTGAGTTATCACTCCAACAACCTTTTACTATTCAAGGTCACTGTGACCTTGACCTTTGGCCCGATGACCCCCAAAAGCAATAGGGGTCATCTACTGGTCAGGCCCAACTTCCATATCAAGTTTGATTACCATAGGTCAAGGCATTGTCGAGTTTTCACTCGCACAAGCTTTTAAAATTATTTTACCATTAGAGGTCACTGTGACCTTGACCTTTGACCCGATGAGCCCTAAAATCAATAGGGGTCATCTACTGGTCAGGCCCAACCTTCATGTCAAGTTTGATGACCATACGTCCAGGAATTGTTGAACTATCACTCGGACAAGCTTTGGTCTACTGACGGACCGACCTACCGACCAACACATGCAAAGCAATTTACCCCTCTTCTTCGAACGGGTGCATAAATATGGATAAAAAAACATTGTTTCAGTGAATATGGGCTAGGAAAAAAACACAAGTATGGAGAGACAGAATGTAATGTCTTTTGAATTATCTTTATTTTTTTTATCAATATACATGTACCATTATCAAAAAAACACAATTCATTATGATTATAACTAGCAAGAACAAACATATTTCCTCCAGCAGCTGTTTCAATGGGTGAAATGTGGGCACAAATAATGAATGAAGTCTTAGCGTATCAACATATTTTTTTCATTTACACATACAATTGGTTGGATAAAGCTTATCTGTTTTTCAATAAAAGGCCCTTATAGCATAATTTGGTACTATAAGCTTTTTGTATGTAAAATTCCTCATTTGTAGCTACATGTAATATGTACAAATATACACAAGAGTGACCTCCTTTTAACAGGGTTTGAAGGTCAAGGTCACCTAGGAGCTCTGAGATTTCCAACACACTCTCTTTTTACCCACAAGACTGTTTGTGTCTCACAAAGAACAACAAACAAGGTGGTTTACAGTGTCCGTATTGCACTAACTTTTGTTTTCTTCTTCATTCTATCTCTCCCAGGAAGATCTTTTTATCACTGCCACATGACGCAACTGAAAATAAAATATCAAATCTAGGATGAGAGTTTTATATCATAAATGATGTCACCATCATGAAATAATGTCATAATACAGGGATGTGATTGACCTGGCAGCTGGAGGGCTGAAACCATTTCAGCCATGGGTTCTTGGGGCACTTTCGGGGTCAAAAGCACACTGCCGTAGAAGAAAAACTGGCTTTTTAGAAGCTCTTTTGAGGGCTCTTCTGACTTTAAATTTGAAGCAAACTGGGATATCAACTCTAACAACCAAAAGCACACTAGTATCTTTTTTAATCAGCTAAAAAAAAAATTATTATTTTTTTTTTATTTTTTTTTTTGGGGGGGGGGGGGGGGGGGGCGGGGTCCCTGGGGCCATTAGATCCGCGGAATTCCGCGAATCCGCGGACAAATCACATCCCCGTAATATATTCTGGAGTTCTCATAGCTGATATTTTTCAATCTTAAATAATAGCATGGGTCCGCCGCGGTTCCTGTTTGAGCATGAGAGATTCTTTACAAAAGGAGGGTACAGAAAAGAGGATAAGACCTCTCAACATTGTTTCCAAAAGTCAGTTTTTTTACGCAAATGTTCAAGCAAAAACAAACTGTACAATGTTCCATGGTTGAAAGCTATCAGTCCTGATTTCAGGACAAATGCTGAACTTTAGGATATTTTTCACATAATTAACTGGTATAATAACTTTTGATGTGAAGGAATAGCTGTGATAATTTGCTTACTAAACTGCTATAAATATAATGCAACATTTTATATATTTAGTGCTGTTAATTATCAGAATAAGTATTTATGATAGAATGAGAATAATTATCACATTCCCAGTCATTCAATATGAATTATTTTAACTTGTTTTCATCGTCTTAGGAAACTCAATGTAAAAATTAGGCCATCCTACCAACAGCAAACTTGTTCATCTGCAGAACAAATCTAATGTAAGTTGTTCCTTTTCAAAGTGTTTTAATTTCCTGTACATTTCAAATTTCAGAAAAGCACTATCAAATCATTACTATCACCTCTGACAGTTTTTTCCCCACAAGATCAGTAGCTTTTTTGTCTTGATATCAGAGAAATTCAAGATTTGCAAGTTTTATTATAGACTTTTAATTTTTTATTTATTTAACCACTCACCAATGGGCTCTTCTGGGTGGAAGACGACCTCATTCACAGAGCCAGCGTGCCCAGGAAGCTTGTACAGTATTCGCCGTGTAGTTGTGTCCCACACATACACAAACCTGTCGCCCGAGCCCGCACCAACCTTACTTCCGTCGGGCGCCCACGCACATCGCAGCAGATTCTAAAATATTGTAGGGTTATTTTTAAATAATTGAAACTTAAGCAACACTGAATTGATGTTATATTCCTGAAGACTAAAACAGTTATATTTCTCTGAAATTTTGTAGGTAATTTCTTTAACTTACACTTTGAGAATTAAGTTTAAATTGTTCAGAATTACCATACTTAACATATCAATAAGGAAAAAAACACCATAGATTACACCTATTTTTAAACCAAATGTAAATATCGGATTTTTTTCGTCCAAATGCTCAAATTTTTCTCAGCCAAATCTGCTGAACAAAACAAAAATTGGTTAGACCTAAAAGTTCTGCATCATATCAGAATTGCTACATATTTACTGCTATAGAAAGAATGGTTCACTTATCTGACATCAATCAGATGGTTACCAAGCTAACCAGGATGACATGTTATCATTTTTACATACAAAGCCCTGCCATGACATGTAGCAAGATCATTGCATGTAGTATTTTTTGGAATCACTTTAAAAGAACTCTGTAAAAATGCAGATGTACAGGCAGAGATATTGATATATTAATTTCCACATGATTTTTATACAAACCTTTTCAAATGTGTGTTGGTGTCCCTGCATGATTTTTACACAGCGTTCTTGTGGAGCGAATGGCCGTACATCCCAGATACGAACTGTGTAAGTTAATAAGAAGGTGCTTTATAGCAGGTAAATAAAAATACTGTATTACAATGATATTTTATTATAGAACAGTTCACAGCACCAATTACACTAACTTTTTGCAGCTAAACACACACTTTCACAGACAGTTTTGACTTTTCTTTTTAAATTAAATTCAGAATCAGCTGATGTTGCCTTCAATTCAGTCATAAAAGAAAACTCACAATAGAACAGATCTTCATTGACTGGGAAACTTCCGAAAAACCCTTTTTTAAAATGTGTTAGCCATAAAACATCAATTTATGAATGTAAATATGAAAAATTGTGACCTCATCTTTTGAAAGCAGTCGTGTTTCACTGGTTTCTAGACGATTACGCAAAAAATGGCTCATTCCAGGACAAAAAAATAGGAAAGTCATCAAAATGGATAATCTGTAAGATTGCAAAATAATAACTGTTGTTTATTTTAATTTCTCAGCGATATCTAGGATGTAAAGATTCAAAATTATTTTAAGTTATGTTAAAGAAGAAAAAGAGTGCTGCAGAGCACACGTACACACTCATGGTAAGTGTGAGCTGGGCTTTGACGGTCTTGCTGTATATGTGCATATCATCTACCTTTGGTAAGCATTTAAAAGCTCATTTGAATATCTTCAATAGTTTTGAGTTATGGATAAGGTTGAAGTTTTTGCAGGCTGCTGCCGAAGCTAGACATAACCCTTACCAACAAGAGATGTTTGTCAAACATTATGCCCCCCCTGAGCGCCATGTTGTCAGGATTAGATGGACAATTGAATGAAATATGCATGGACTGAAATGACAGCTGATTTGTTGCCGTTAAGGCAGTTTTAAGATTATGACCATTAAAGTGTGAGGATAGAGTGTGTTATGACCATGACCTTTGACACTATGAACTCAAAATCCAGAGTCATCAGCTGGTCACCAGAAACCTTAATGTCAAGTTCAAGGGCCATGGGCGCAGGCATTGTCAAGTTATCACACAGACAAGTTTTTTTCGTTCAAGGTCACTGTGACCTTGACCTTTGACCCAATGACCTCTAAATCATAAGGGGTCATCTACAAGTCAGATGCAACTCCAAGTCAAGTTTGAAGGCCATGGGTTCAGGCATTGTTGAGTTATCACTCGGACAACCTTTTACCATTCAAGATCACTGTGACCTTGACCTTTGGAGCAATGAATCCTAAAATCAATAAGGGTAATCTACTGGTCAGGCTTAACATCCATGTTAAGTTTAATGATCATAGGTTCAGGCATTGTTGAAATATCAGTGGGAGAAGATATGTTAACTTTTTTGCGTTAAAGGTTACTGTGACATTGACCTTGGCCTGATGACCCCCAAAGTCGATAGGGGTCATCTACTGGGCAGGCCCAACCTTCATATCAAGTTTGATGACCATAGGTCCAGGAATTGTCGAGGTCGCTTTCAAGGTCACTGTGACCTTGACCATTGACCCCTAAAATCAATAGGGGTCATCTACTGGTCAGGCCCAACCTCCATGTCCAGTTTGAGGGCCATGGGTGCAGGCATTGTCGAGTTATCACTCGGACAACCTTTTATCATTCAAGGTCACTGTGACCTTGACCTTTGGCCCAATGACCCCTAAAATCAATAGGGACCATCTTCTAGCCAGGCCCAACCTCCAAGTCAAGTTTGAGGGCCATGGGTGCAGGCATTGTCGAGTTATCACTCGGATAACCTTTTATCATTCAAGGTCACTGTGACCTTGACCTTTAGCCCAATGACCCCTAAAATCAATAGGGACCATCTTCTGGCCAGGCCCAACCTCCAAGTCAAGTTTGAGGGCCATGGGTGCAGGCATTGTCGAGTTATCACTCAGACAACCTTTTACCATTCCAGGTCACTGTGACCTTGACCTTTGGCCAGATGACCCCCAAAAACCATAGGGGTCATCTCCTGGTCAGGCCAATTCTCCAAGTCAAGTTTGAGGGCCATGGGTGCAGGCATTGTCGAGTTATCACTCTGACAACCTTTTACCATTCAAGGTGACTGTGACCTTGACCTTTGGCCAGATGACCCCCAAAAACAAAAGGGGTCATGTACTGGTCAGGCCCAATTCCAAGTCAAGTTTAAGGGCCATGGGTGCAGGCATTGTCAAGTTATCACACGGAACACCTTTAACCATTCAAGGTGACTGTGACCTTGACCTTTGGCCCGATGACCCCCAAAAACAATAGGGGTCTTCTACTGGTCAGGCCCAACCTCCAATTCAGTTATGAGGACCATGGGTGCAGGCATTGTCAAATTATCACTCAGACAACCTTTTACCATTCAAGGTCACTGTGACCTTGACCTTTGGCCCGATGACCCCCAAAAACAATAGGGGTCATCTACTGGTCAGGCCCAACCTCTAATTCAATTATGAGGGCCATGGGTGCCGGCATTGTTGAGTTATCACTAGGACAACCTTTTACCATTCAAGGTCACTGTGAACTTGACCTTTGACCCGATGAGCCCCCAAAACAATAGCGGTCAGCTACTGGTCAGTCCCAACCTCCAAGTCCAGTTTGAGGGCCATGGGTGCAGGCATTGTCAAGTTATCACTCGGACGACCTTTTACCATTCAAGGTCACTGTGACCTTGACCTTTGGCCTGATGATCCCCCAAAACAATAGGGGTCATCTACTGGTCAGGCCCAACCTCCATGTCAAGTTTGAGGGCCATGGGTGCAGGCATTGTTGAGTTATCACTCGGACAAGCTTTAAAATTATTTTACCATTAAAGGTCACTGTGACCTTGACCTTTGACCCGATGACCCCCAAAATCAATAGGGGTCATCTACTGGTCAGGCCCAACCTTCATGTGAAGTTTGATGACCATACGTCCAGGAATTGTTGAGTTATCACTCGGACAAGCTTTGGTCTACCGACGGACCGACCAACCGACCGACCGACCGACCGACCGACCGACCGACATACCAACATGCCTGTGCAAAGCAATATACCCCTCTTCTTCGAAGGGGGGCATAATCACTATAACAATACCTCATACGCTTACCCATGAGCTTGAAATTTAAGTTCATTCAATAACTTTATTGCAACATACAAGTAAATGTAAAATAAAGAATCAAATACCGTGAAACCATTGAAGATTACTTCAATTAAGTATGCTCAGTCGTTTTTAGCAATTTTCGAGTTTCAACCATTTCTGAGAGGTTTAAGATTTGCATTGCTATTTTGATATGATTTACTGCAGTTTACACAGAAGAATATTCATACATATTATCATATATTAATGTTAATGCATTAAGCAAAGTTTCAAAATTCCTGAAATGGTAGGCAAATTCAAATTAGTTAAAACAAAACACTTGCAAGTCTAATCAATTTACAGTAACAGTATTTTACCTGTGTTATCCATTGAGTTTGTGAGAAGATAAGAGCCGTCTGGTGACAGATGCATTCCAGTTACTGTGTCTGAGTGGCCCCGCATTCTGTACAGGACGTCATTCTTGCGTAGGTCCCAAACCTGGATATTTAAATACAACATAACTAAAGTGTATGTATACAGTACAATCATTACGAAGGCTTGTTGTGAAATGCCAGATAAACTTATGGTGGTAACCTAATACATCAAGCACCTACCCTATACTTGACATATTTGTAAAAGTGCTTCACTAGGGGTTTAGCTAGACAGTTTTAAAAGGGTGCTGCACCCCCTCCTCTTTTGGTAGCACGATTCTGCTCTCATGAAGACCAGCATAATTTGAGGGATGAAAGCGAAAAGGTTCTATCTTCTTCTTTATTTAATGTCACTTAAAAACTTTTCGCATTCACCCCTCGATATGCACCACACCCTCTTGCCTTCAGAGAACTAATAATAAAGACTGTCCAATATTTCATTTGTTTTGATTGAAACTTATAGTAAGATTATACATACATACAAACTTGACATATTTGGCAGTTAAAACCTAACATTACTTCAATTAAACACAATTCCTAACATTTTCTGTCCAATTCATCATGTTCAAGTTCTTTACAGCCTGAAACAACGTGCTCCTTTCACTCTTAGCACCATGTATCTTTTCACCAGAAACCTGCCCTTTTTGAAACCTGGCTAAAACCCTAGTTTTAGTGTTGGAACATTTGATGGCGGTAACCTGACACTTGCATAATCTTTTCATACACATTTAATAAGAGTAGAAGGATTATCTTAATGTCCATATATATATATATAATGATCAACAAGAGTGCCGCACAGTGGGCGCCAAGTGTTCTATACTGGTTTAAAGCCTTGTGAAAAAGATGAGCGTGTCTCAAGAGAATGACCATGAAAACAAATCCTACCAATAAATCAAAGTTGTTTAAGTCACCCCAGCGCATGTGTTAGTGAACTAATGGCATTTACAATAATCTTTATCCATCAAAATGCAACAGCTTTAGCCGTAAAACCTACCAGATCACCTATGTCTACTTTTGATGTATTGCCCTCTATCCACATACTGAGTTTCATGAGCCTAGCTTTGATAATTTTTGAGTTATCACAGGACCATATTGGCTATATTTTTAATAAGTCAATGGCCATAACTCTGCATTACGATGTCTGACAAAAAAAATAAACTAATGTGCATAATCTCCATATTGCCCTCTTTCCACATACTAAGTTTCATTAACCTAGCTTTGATACTTTTTGAGTTATCGCAGGACTGAGAATTTTGTGGACGGACGGCAGCAGGACGGACAGACGGTAAACCTTAAGTCCCCTCTGGTGAAATCGCTCGGGGACTAATAACTACATTAAGCAGAAAGTACCATCCCTCGTGTCATCGCTTGTACCTTAATATCGTTGTCAATTCCACCGGAGAAGATCTGCTCCGCAGTGTCGGAGAACGTGATGGCCGTCACCTGGTAAGTGTTCTGGAACGTCTGCAACACTCCCTTCTTACGGCTATCCCACATCTGAGAATTAAAAGGAACACACAACTTTAGATCACCAAAATATTTGTTATGGCGTTCATATCAAACTCAAGGGTCCAACATCTCCAATGAACTTAAGCTTGTTGTAGCTAATAATCCAAAAAATATCAAATAAAACTAATCTGACTTGAATTTTTTCAACATTTACTGGTTAATGTTTTCCATTTCAAGCCTTTTAGATGCAGTTACGAAACAGAAAATCATAATCCACTAGTCTGTGGTTTATGTGAAATTTGGTTTCCAAAAATAAACAGCTCAGCATAATTATTTATATGATTCAAATCCATTACTTATTCATGAAGTATTAAAACAATGTTTTATTTATCATTATAGACCCATTTATTGTTAAACCTGTTCATCAGCATGGTGCATTTCAAGTAATGTGTGCACAAAACTATACCTTGGACTCACTGTGTATTTCTCTGGACCCATCAATAGACATATGCAAATTCAAAGGACACAGTCACACAGATTTTAAAGCAAATTTATCAATATTTGAAATGAAAGATAAAATTTCATAAGATATGTTGCCTTCATGGAACACTCTCCTTTTTCAATGAAAAATACTGAAGCATTTACTACAGAAAGCAAAAATTAGTTAGGTTATTCTGTTTATCTTCAAATGTGAAGAGAAGTATAGCTTATACACATACACAAATATATAAAATACAATACAAAGTATAGACATAGAAAAATAACAACAAAAACAAACAAACACACATTATGGACACATATAAAGCATAAGGTTATTTACAATATACACGAACAATACATTGGCTCTGTCATTTTACAGGAACTGACGCTTATTGTTTGTTTGAATTAAAGTCTGTTTACTATTGTGTTGTGACTACAATGGCATTTATTGTCAATTTATATTTCTTGCAAATTTGACCCAAATAAAACCCACACCCAGTTTGGCCAATATTGGATGGGAAATGCTCAAGATAAAGAGTGTACAATGTAAACATGGTCAATTTCTCACCCTTGTCTGCTATACTGTACAGTGACATGAAAATCTGTCTGATTACTTTTTACCTTGATTGTCTGATCATCGCTGCCACTGCAGACGAGCTGAGGTCCTCGTCGGGCCACATTGCAGCAGTTCACGAAGCCATTATGACCTTTAAACTTTTTTATGCGCTCTCCCACATCAACGTCCCACAGTGCCATTGTTTTGTCTGTAGACGCGGATATTAGGTTACTGAAAAGGAATAGTGTAATGTATTTAAAAATGGCTGTTTATGCCTTGAGACTTCTGCACTCAAAATCCCATAATGCCTTTATAGCAGGGCTTCTAAAAACCGGCAATTTGCCGGTCTGGACCAATTTTGACCAAGCCAGACCGTTTTCAGGTTCAAAAAGTATGAAAAAAATCGGTCCGAAATTTTCTAATTTTTTTTCTAATTTCGGTCCAAAACGACTAAGTCAGTAAAAGATGTAGAAATTGTAATACACAAACATTCATGGGTCATTCACACATTCAGAACTACATCCAATAGGCCATAAAAGTGTCTTGGTTACCATGAGACCGATGCGACCAGCTGATCACTCTATAGCTTATCTGTTAATTAGCAGACGCTTGCAATCGGTCCAATCACGTGTTTTGTTATAAGCAGAAGACACAATTAAACAAACTATGTGTTAATTATCTGCTTGCAGCTTTCCTGATTAAGTGTTAAAATCGGTCCATATATTCACATGGCAATATGCAATGTCGTCATCGATCATTACATGATATCCGAAACAGTTAAATTTAAATTGTTATAAAGAACCATTGCTGGTTAAAAACGGCTTTAAAGATAAATGCATGTCATTGTTAATCCGTGAAAGCATTAAAACACCAAATTAATTAACGTAATTATATATAGGATATACACAGCGATACACTTGATTAACTACATAGTCTGACAGCTGAGTCCGCCGCTTACGTCATATTTATTCGCAGTAATGAAAAAATCGTTGTCGATATCACACTTAAGCTTGTTGCCCCGATTATAAATCTAGATATATACTATTATTCAAGATTATCAGTTGAATGTTGACCCACAAAAGAAGCATTAAGCAAATAAATCATAATACTGTTTCACTTTTTGTCATCTGACCGCCTCCCGACAGCCACAGTTAATTACGATCGCAGTCTTTCTTGTTAGAAACGCCGCAGAATTCGATGAGAATCTCATTTGAATTAAACTTGTATCAATGACTATCTGAATCAGCTATGCTGGCTCTAGAGCCCTCTTACGAATTGCCACATCGCAAAAAATATTGACAGAAAAGACGTCGCAAAAAGGTATGACATTTCTATAAAATCAGTCTATTGAACAGGTCTTTCTTTTTTTGAGTGGGGTGGGGGGGGAATTTTTTTTTTTTTTTTTTTTTTTTTGGGGGGGGGGGGGGGGGGGGGGCCCGGACCGATTGAGGTTCCAAAGTTTTAGAAGCCCTGCTTTATAGTGTGTGTTTTCTTTCAAAGAATGTGGTTAGTACCAGTGGAAATGAAAAATATCTGCTATAAACTACAAATATGGGAAAAAAAAATGGTAGCTAACATATGCATCAAGTTGGTCTTTTTAAGATTTTATATATATCTGATTAAGCTAATAACATAAAAATGTTATGTTGTAAAATAGGTTGCAGCGTGAATCTGCAATTATGCTTTCTGTCCTTCTTAATTTTTCAGAATTTTTTTTCATTTTTTCCATTGCCTTATCCTATGCCCAGCATGCTTACATGTAAGTATTGCTGGAAGCCAAATGGTTAATAGACTAATGTTCAGAAACTAATTCTCACAAAAGAGGTCTTTAGATGTGTGTCATGCATGAGATGATAGACCTACTATATAGCTACATGTTTTAGAAATGATAACAGTATGTAAGCAAATATACCACACATCTTTTTTTTTAAGCATCTTGATCGGATTTGAATATTATATGTTTATTGAACTAAACTATTAGGAACGGAATTATTATAAATTTGAAGTAACTTGTTTTCCAATCCTTATTACAGTCGAAACTCATTGGCTCGATATCTCATGGCTCTATATCCTCGTTGGCTCGAACCAAATTAAAAGGACCGATTTTTATTTACTCTTTGTTCATATAAATTTCGATCGGATGGCTCGATATCTTGAGGGTCGATATTTTTCCACGCTCGAAGTCTTTTTCGCGGTCCCAAACAAGAATTTCACACTTTGATTTGGTTGCTTGGGGTGATGTCATTTTCGCGGGTTCAGTTAAGAATCTTAGCCTTGATTTGTTTGATTGGCTTCATTTAGCACAAGGCACTAATCGATTAAAATTGCTTGACTGATATTATAATTATTATCGAATTTAAATGGTTTAACAGTTTGAATAAACATGCCATCACTTTAAGTTATGTCTCTAATTGTTATCCATCCCTAAATTACTATGCATTTTGATATAACTTTTAAGCTATGTTTGTGTTACCCACTGTTTACAATTGCTTGTTTTCGCATAAATGTATTTTTATTATAAATAAAAAATAAAATGATATTTTCTAATAATCGAATAAGTCAAATTACGAAATTAAGGGTGCGTAACTATGCCCAATAAATACTCTTCCTTCTCTTGCGGAGATAGCGTAGCCAATAACAAACGAGGTAAATAAGACTTTATGTAACAAATGAAAAAATAACATTCTGTAAGCAATCCCGCTTGGCTCGATATTCTCGAGGCTCGAAGTACTTTGGCTGGTCCCTAGAATATCGAGCCATCGAGTTTCGACTGTATTTGTATTGTTGTTAAATACCTTGTATATTTAAATTTGAAATAAATACTGTTTAAACTAGTTGGAGCCAAATCAAAGTAAAATTCTCTTGGCCTATAAAACAGGGTGCTAATCCTAGTTTCTACCCAGGAAAGAAACTCAAACATAAATGACGCAAAGCTATTGGTCCAGGACTAGTCACGCGGCGACCCCATATTTTCCCATATTGGGTAACAAAATTTATATCGTACCAAAATGGCATCTTTTTTCCAATTCCAATGAATAAATAAAACATGTAAACATGATATATACATTACGGGGTGGGATATACATGGTGCAGGAAACCCTTCGCTTCGCTCTCACCTGATATGGTTTCCTTTTCCCCTATAACCTATAACCCCGTAACTTATAATATTATCTATATTCAGCTCAAAGCTGTTCACAGTCAATCTTAAATAAATAACATGCATTATAATTTACCACCATGAGAACCCTATTTTTACCTCCCATCTGTTGTGAACTGTATTTCCATGATGGCTCCTGTGTGACCTTTTAACACAGCAAAGTTATCACACTCCCCGTACACATTCCAAAAATCTGTAAGATATAAATAAGAGAGCATACTTGTAAAATTGTCAAATATATTAAACGTTTTAAGTGTATATGGTAGAATAATTTAACTTCATAGTCATTTGTTTCATTTGTAACTTTATAAGTCTCATTGTGACTTGTGCTTTATAATCATCCATATAAAACAGTTGACTAAAATTTGGGCAAGGTTTCAATTTACAATCTGGAGAAGCTATAAAAAAGTTCACAGAAGAACTGTCACAGGAATGTAACAAATCCCCCCTATAGATAGCCAATAGTATCTGGGCACAGAAGGCCAGATAGCTACCAGTATATAACCTAGCGGTATTTACAGGACGATCTTCCTGTGCAGATTGGATATATGGTAACATTTTAAAAGAAGCAAAGTATGAACAAGAGGAAGACCACTGCAAGATGGAGTGGATATCGACTCCTACCAGTTGTACTTTTACATGAGAGTGTTGGGCATTATTGAACATATATGTATGTGAACAATTAATATTTAGACAGAGAAAGTTTTGCCAAGATTTTTTTTTAGAAAAGAAAAAAATGGTATGGGAAAATTAAACTGTAATGTTATGAAGAAACAAATTAACTAGCACTGGATAACTTTTAAGTGAGAATGTAGGAAAATGACTTTATCAGGTTAACTGTGTTAAAATCTTGATATCCATATCAATAGAGGTTATCTGCTGGTTGTGTTCAACCTGCCTACCAATTATGAGGTTCCTAGCCTGACCAACATTGTACTAGAGCATGGTTTGTTTTCAACAGGGATATTGTATTGGTAATCTAAAGGTCATCTTTTATCAACTGCAACAATAACTCAGTAGATCATGATCTGATACAGCACGTCTAGAAAATATACCAGGCAAAACAAATACCTGACACAGCTCATTTAGAAAATATACCAGACAATACCAATATTAAATCCAAATCATCAGGAATGAAATGGACACATGAATAAGTATTCATGTTAATTTACTTACAAATAAGCCTATCGAATCCAGCAGAAGCCAGCATGCGTCCATCTGGGGAAAACTTTGTGCAGAACACATCACCCTCATGGCCCGACAGCAACATGATTGGGGCCTCCAGGCTGGACAGCCTCTGAATTCCCTGTGTGAAAAAACTAAGCATTGATTGTCTGACGTTTTCACAATATACATACATGTAGGTTAAACAATAGTCAGAAATATACGAACAGTCTTATAACTTTTTACCTTTTTGTATTGTACAAATTTATTAACGCCTTTTTGTAATTTTGTTAATTGTATTGTACACCTTGGTCTCATTTAATAAAGTGTAATGTTGATAGATTAAGTGTGCTAGCAAAATGAAGTGCAACCATCAACCATATATTAAGATAACATACACAATAGGGTGGATCCTACATGCAGAACCCAATCAATTAATATCATATAATTTATATGCTACATTGTATTGATCATGCGCATGACATCAGAAGTCATGATTCAGAATTATGTCAATATGTCGGCTGTTTCCGATGCAAAAGAAACAGAGACAGTATATCAATGATTAAATGTTTATCATAAACAAGTGGTTACAATTGACTGATGCATTATGCATTATGCAACTTAGAATGAACATAAGGATAATACAAATTACTTCTGATCAAGAAAATTTATTTCTTGCTTATTTCAACAGATGCAATGTTCCACTGAGGGGTCATTAAATCAATTATATCTGACAATTTCAGACGCTGCCGTTTATATTTACACTCTACAGTGAAAGAGCAACTCAGAAAAATTTGGGTGGATTTCAACGAGGGAAACATTTTTGCGGAGAAATCCTGTAAACATTAGTGTAACAACCCATTAGCTCCCCATCGGGGAATCGAACCCCGGTCTCCCGCGTGACAAGCGGGGATACTTACCACTATACAATCACAGCCGGCTGTTTAAATTGTGTTTGTTGCAAAACCCCGACGAAACCGAGGGCTAGACTTCTGCTCATCATTACCAACCGTCCTATGCAACTAGTATACATGTATGGATTTTCTCAAGGTTGATGTAGGCAAATGCGGCTACGAAGATATTCTTGATATAACGGGTCATATTACATGTTGTGCAAAAGCCGTCCCTTGCAAGAAAATTACAGCTCAAGCCACAGCTAAACCCTTGTATGATAATTTCATTGCTTACTTTTCATTTCCAGAGCAATTGCATATAGTGAACCGGGCCATGTTAATTTCATTGGTTCTCAAATTCGAGGACGAATTTAACCTTGCAGGGATTAATGTAACAACCCATTCTTTTCATTGTTTTATCATTAAGTTAAACACACAATAGTAGTCAATGTCTTGTAAATGTAATGTCAATGTATCGTCTGTAGGCTGTATGTCGTGTATGTATCTGTTATGTACTTGTACAGTATGCAAGAGGTCATTCCGGTTCTCGTATGAGTGAGCTATTTATAGATAAATAGGGGACGCATTATCTAATCAAATTACCCGTGCTAACCTTCCCGGCTAAATCACTACCATCTAAAGAACCGACATGAACGGACGCACTATCCTGACGTATAATATAATCTTGCAAAAGATTATCATTATGTATCATTTTGCTGCCGGTATGTTTTAATTATGATACTTCATGCATTGTTGTATCCTTTATTCGTTACGATAGTAGTATTGTTATAATGATGTTTTCTTGTTGTAAAAAAACAATATTGTAAAAAAGGTATCGCTTGTGTTTATAGGCTTATTTCGTTAGTCTACCATATAAAATAAGAGAAAAGAACCACTGGTTATATTAGGTTTAACCCTCAGAGCGAGGAATGAGTGCCTGAAACCTGTATATGCTCAGCTCTCTTATTCATTCAAAAGTAGTCAACTAGAATATACAAATACAATAAATAAACATTGATTTTGTGGAACTTAAATCAATTTAACTTACACTTTGCATCAACGCATTTTCTTTTTCATTGAATGCCACAAGTTCATTTCGGGGTCGTTTGGCAGGTATAATGGCACCCTCCATTGCTTTCCGTTTCGCATCCATACTGATTTAACAAAAAACAGTATAATTTTAATGAACTTTTCTAAACCACTCACGCCGACAAACCGGATGTTGATATATTTTGAAGCGAGACAAATCGGCCCCTTACCAAATCTAGTCTAGTCAAATCGGCCATGACACGAACGAGTTTTCATGATTTTAAACAACAACAAGTTTACATATAGTCTTTACATTACTCCATTAATAAAGTAAAGTTGCATAAAAACATATGTATCTTTGTGAGTAGCACTGTTTTATTTTGGAATAATTGTTTGGTAGTTGGATATTCGCAAATTACCAACTGGAAATGGTCGAGTATCTAAATGTCAACGAATTACAGTAGTAGGTAGTTGGATATGTGAATAGTACCGACGAATTACGGGTATCTCTGTATAAGGTCATTACAAGATATTCGCATTTACTTGTTAAACCGTTTGTGTTCCTAAAACAGATTTAGGACATTACATTCACGCAGCAATCAACTGTGTCAACTTTGCGCCTGATTGTCAGAATTCTTACTCATCAACATAATTTATCATAAATTATTATAATATATGTGTGAGCAAAACATTTTAATTTCTTTCGCTTTCGTCTCAATATAAAGAGAACATGAAATTGGCACATTTTCTTTGTGAAAAAAATTAAAAATAAATAAATAATAATAATCATTTTTATTTTATTTTTTATCACAAATCATATTATTATTTCCATATCACTGTCTAATCATTTTCGCTTTCGGCTGAATTAGGCATAAGGCTATTGGCATTAAAAATAATTATAAATTTACAAAATCATAATTTGCACTTGAGTTATGCCATATGTAGTAATAATGGCAACACGAATTAACTATCGCAATTATTTTCCTTTAATCTATATATGTATTGTTTAATCATAAGTACTTGTACATACATGTAAATATATTTATTTATAGACATTGGAATTAAATTATCATTGTCTTATAAATCACATGTAATTAAGTCATACAACTATGCTCCATGTATGTACATATTCGATCACACTTATAAATATGTCTATGTATATGTATTATGTAATGCCATGTTCAATCTCTTCTTCTATCTATCTATCTATCTGCCTGCAAATGACTGCTTATGAATTAATGAATTAGAAAATATAGTACTTAATTTCACAAGTAGCTATTTATAAGAAAATAAATGAACACATATTAAATAAACTAGAATACTATATTAAGCTAATTTAGGCTACGACCGTTGTATTCTCAGAAGCAATTCAAGTAAACCAACTAGCCATACTGTAACACCCTTATTTATGATATATTTGTGATGGTATACATCTATTATATGCCTTTGAACAAAGTACATATCGCAAATAAAGTTTGAATAGCTTCAATTTAAAAACAAGGAATATTATCGTTTAAAGTATGACTTCGTAAAATTCATGTTGTGTTTGCTCGTTTGTTTAACGCTTCACACACACGCACGCACGCACGCACGTACACGCACACACACACGCACGCACACACGCACGCCCCCCCCCCCCCCCCCACACACATTTGATCATGTATCTGCCGCCATGCCATGTAAGTTTATCATATAGACATGTACCTGAACTGAATTGTGTTCGTGTTTTGGATTACTTTAATGCATTTCACCGCAATAAACAAGCATACTGTTTGCAATGCTTTTGTTCACGATACGAAATTTCCAATCAATAGTTGACTAAATGGTACAGCTAGATGGGAAAATGGATACTAAGTTATTTATTAAAAATAAGTTTTTGTAATCAAATGATCAAAACGGAATATTTAATTAACACACAACACACGAAATTGATTGATAGCTTTTAAAATAAAAGCATTTATAATTCATTCCTGTCAAGGCCGAGAAAACTTGATTTTGAGTTTCTTAGACTAGTACGGTTCAATTTTCAAATTAACTTTACTTCAAATTTAACTTTGAATGAATAAAACGTTTTCTTGCACAATCCAAGAAAAATATGGAAACCATTTACAAAATTATAGGCTTAAATATAAACTTTAAAATATGACTTGGAAAATTATCGTTATGGTCAGTTTTAGTAAGAGTAATTGCTGTCCTTTTCTTTGAAGGTCCAACATTCTATTTTGCTCATATATAAGTTGTTGAGCGATCAAAATAACTCGGTCATCTCCAGCAAGCTTCGGGATAGACAAATCTGTTGGACAATGACCGAGGTCTTCTGGTTACGATCGTAGATCGGTGTAGACCCCAAAGGTCGTCGTCCGTTGTTACATACTTTCATGACCGCTCTCTGGCTCAGGTATTTCTTATCCAGTCCTTGCAGAACTTGTCCGCAATGTTAATTGGGATTATAGCTCGACCATGTTCGGTCAACAGTCCGATTTCACTTCAGTACTCTGGGTTATGGCCACATTTGATCAATTTCAAGCTTAATAACTTTATCGTTTCTTATCCAACCTTAATATAAACGTCGGTCACAGTGTGTTTTGGTTAGACATACCGGTAATTGAAAAACTAAACATAATTTGATGTTGCCTAAACAAAAAGTCTTTATTCGGAGTGTTTCGGGTAAAATTAAAACCGAGACAGTCGAATAACAGCAGCTATACGCACTTCAGCAAAATTGTATATGAGAACATATCTGTTATGATTCTCATAGTTTTAGTGCTTAAATGGAGTTTCTGATGTAGCTTTCCAAACGAACAGTAGTTAAACATATTTATGAGTACATATTATTTCCACTATCAATCTGACAATGTTTTATCAATTATGAAAATATTTTCAATATATAGTTTTTTATTTATATATGCCGCGACGAAAGCAGCCATAGTGTTGGAAGGTAAGACAGTACAGACAATTAAAGGGGCCAAGGTTACTAAGGTAACGTCAGTTTTGGAGGGCGTGTCTAGAATACGATGTGTGGATGTGTGTATTCACCAGAATCGGGCAGGGAATTGCAGGACAGCGGGGTACCATAAATCGTCCAGAACGTGTTACTTGAGCATGCATGGAAAAAGGGATATCGTTGTCGTGTCAGATCAGACGTGTTCAGTAATGATGATTGAGGACGAGCGAGGTATAACGTGTATTTGAGCGATATTTTTTATGCGTTTTTATAAGACTTATGCAGAGCATTAGATAATGTGACTTACGTCCGGTCAATCGTCGTTTATCGTCCTTTCGCGGGAATGTGAACAATTAATAATATATATTATATTCACATGTAACGCAAAAAATCGTGGTTATTGTCTGAGAGTTCGTTCAGATTCTGCATTTAAAACGTACTTCAAATGCAATTCTAACGTACTTAGAATGCAAAATTTCATACGAATCGGAACTTGGAAAAGTTAATATTAAATTATACCATTTTGCATTAAATAAGAATTGCACGATTATGATTATAGTCTACCCTGATGAAATATTAGTGCTAATGCTTCAAGATAATTACAATCCAATTGATAGTATCCTATAAAGATGCTGTTTGTTCATTTTAAGGTGAAAACGTTACTCAGTGGGCGAATGAAGTTTACGACTTTTCGTCCGAATACACACAAACGTCTAAGTACGATACAATTTATTTGATGTTTTTCTTCTCAGTATTCATATTCAGACCACGTTTAAGAAATTTTTGTGATACCATTGATATATTATTGTTGTTATGATCTGACATTCGCAGGAAGACCAAGGCACAGCAAGCAATTGCATGTCACTCCTCAATAATTATGTAAACCTGATACCTTTCAGGTGGGGTGCCATTCAATTGCGTGGGGAACCAGATGCATTTCCAAATGGGTATGGAGATAGCGGGCTTGCCTGGTGCCCATCAGTAACGAATAGATTGGAATTCTTAGAAGTATAATTATTTTACTATGAATTTATACATTTTGTTCGCATTATTTATAATAGCCCATCTAAAGGTTTGATAGTGTGTGTTTGCCCTTTTTCGAATTACATTTAAAGGATATGTCGTAATGTTGGAAAACGTTGGAATAAATATGAGATTAAATACTCCTTTAACCCCATTAAACCCCTGTTTTAACTGACCACTTGAAGGTTACAACCCGTAGTTTTCACTGATCGTTTAAAGTCAGTAATCCCAGTGAGCTCCAGTTTTCAATGAACGTTTACAGACGGTAACTTCAGTGAGCTCCTGTTTTCACTGAATGCTTAAAGACGGTAATCCCAGTGAGCTCCTATTTTCACTGAACGTTTAAAGACGGTAACCCCAGTGAGCTCCTGTTTTCAATGAGCGTTTAAAGAAGGTAACCCCAGTGAGCTCCTGTTTTCATTGATCGTTTAAAGGCGGTAGCCTCAAGTGAGCTCCTGTTTTCACTGAACGTTTAAAGACGGTAACCCCAGTAAGCTCCTGTTTTCAATGAGCGTTTAAAGACGGTGACTTCAGTGAGCTCCTGTTTTCAATGAACTTTTGTAGACAGTCACCCAAGTGAGCTCCAGTTTTCACTGAACGTTTAAAGACGGTAACCCCAGTTAGCTCATGTTTTCAGTGAACGTTTAAAGACAGTAACCCCAGTGAGCTCCAGTTTTCAATGAACGTTTAAAGACGGTGACTTCAGTGAGCCCCTGTTTTCAATGAACATTTAAAGACAGTAACCACAGTGAGCTCCTGTTTTCACTGAACGTTTAAAGACGGTAACCCCAGTGAGCTCCTATTTTCACTGAACGTTTAAAGAAGGTAACCTCAGTGAGCTCCTGTTTTCAATGAGCGTTTAAAGAAGGTAACCCCAGTGAGCTCCTGTTTTCATTGATCGTTTAAAGACAGTAACCCCAGTGAGCTCCTGTTTTCATTGATCGTTTAAAGGCGGTAGCCTCAAGTGAGCTCCTGTTTTCACTGAATGTTTAAAGACGGTAACCCCAGCGAGCTCCTGTTTTCAATGAGCGTTTAAAGAAGGTAACCTCAGTGAGCTCCTGTTTTCAATGAGCGTTTAAAGAAGGTAACCTCAGTGAGCTCCTGTTTTCAATGAGCGTTTAAAGAAGGTAACCCCAGTGAGCTCCTGTTTTCATTGATCGTTTAAAGACAGTAACCCCAGTGAGCTCCTGTTTTCACTGAGCGTTAAAGACGATGACTTCAGTGAGCTCCTGTTTTCACTGAACGTTTAAAGAAGGTAACCCCAGTGAGCTCCTGTTTTCAATGAGCGTTTAAAGACAGTAACCCCAGTGAGCTCCTGTTTTCATTGATCGTTTAAAGGCGGTAGCCTCAAGTGAGCTCCTGTTTTCACTGAACGTTTAAAGACGGTAACCCCAGTGAGCTCCTGTTTTTTACTGAGCGTTTAAAGACGGTGACTTCAGTGAGCTCCTGTTTTCAATGAACTTTTGAAGACAGTCACCCAAGTGAGCTCCAGTTTTCACTGAACGTTTAAAGACGGTAACCCCAGTTAGCTCCTGTTTTCAATGAACGTTTGAAGACAGTAACCCCAGTGAGCTCCAGTTTTCAATGATCGTTTAAAGACGGTCACTTCAGTGAGCCCCTGTTTTCAATGAACATTTAAAGACAGTAACCACAGTGAGCTCCTGTTTTTGTTTTCACTGAACGTTTAAAGACGGTTACCCCAGTGAGCTCCTGTTTTCATTGATCGTTTAAAGGCGGTAGCCCCAAGTGAGCTCCTGTTTTACTGAACGTTTAAAGACGGTAACCCCAGTGAGCTCCTGTTTTCATTGATCGTTTAAAGACAGTAACCCCAGTGAGCTCCTGTTTTCATTGATCGTTTAAAGGCGGTAGCCTCAAGTGAGCTCCTGTTTTCACTGAACGTTTAAAGACGGTAACCCCAATGAGCTCCTGTTTTCAATGAGCGTTTAAAGACGGTGACTTCAGTGAGCTCCTGTTTTCAATGAACTTTTGAAGACAATCACCCAAGTGAGCTCCTGTTTTCACTGAACGTTTAAAGACGGTAACCCCAGTGAGCTCCTGTTTTCAATGAACGTTTAAAGACAGTAACCACAGTGAGCTCCAGTTTTCAATGAACGTTTAAAGACGGTGACTTCAGTGAGCCCCTGTTTTCAATGAACATTTAAAGACAGTAACCACAGTGAGTTCCTGTTTTCACTGAACGTTTAAAGACGGTAAACCCAGTGAGCTCCTATTTTCAATGAATGATAAAAGACGGTAACAACCCCAGTTAGCTCCTGTTTTCAAGAACGTATAAAGACGGTAATCCCATTAAGCTCCTGTTTTCACTGATCGTTTAAAGGCGGTATACCAAGTGAGCTCCTGTTTTCAATGAACGTTTAAAGACAGTAACCCCAGTGAGCTCCTGTTTTTACTGAACGTTTAAAGACGGTAACCCCAGTGAGCTCCAGTTTTCAATGAATGATAAAAGACGGTAACCCCAGTTAGCTCCTGTTTTCACTGAACGTTTAAAGACGGTGACTTCAGTGAGCTCCTGTTTTCACTGAACGTTTAAAGACGGTGACTTCAGTGAGCTCCTGTTTTCACTGAACGTTTAAAGACGGTAACCCCAGTGAGCTCCAGTTTTCAATGAACGTTCAAAGACGGTGACTTCAGTGAGCTCATGTTTTCTCTAAACGTTTAAAGGTTAGTACGCTTAGTTTTCACTGACCGTTTAAAGGCGATAACCACAGTTAACGCATATTTTTCCACTGACATTTAAATGGCTGTAACCCCCAAGTGTATTCCTGTTTTCTGGCGGAAACCCCTAAATGAAAGGATTACCATATTATGAAGCCTATGTAACCTATGTGCGATGTCTTTTGGCACTGTGTGTCCTTCGTTGGAAGTGGTTAGGCCTAAATAAGGTCATTGATATATTTTGAAGACTGGGTCTGTCTCTGTAGTTTTCATTTTAGTTTTCATATTCTTCTTCTGCTGTATTCGTTTTTCTGATGTTATTCTCTTAACTTTTCAATGGTCATTGAGAGCATTGAGAAATGAGAAAATGATACACCCAATAATTTGAAAATGTCATCATCGCATTTTAAGCAACTGAATACCAGCCATGCACTCAGGAAGGGGGTTTCTTCCTCACGTTTTATTTACTATATAGCTTTCGAGTTCTCTCTTACACATTTTCATATAGCGTAAAAATCAGGAAGCGTCATCCTTTATACAGGTCTCATTCGCTCTAGCAGTTGAAATAACGGGAGTGGACATCTATGAGACGTGGTATGGAGGGCGTGTTACTGCAGTGAAATGTTTCGAAAATGGAGGATACGTCACATTATGGAGTGGCACTGCGACAGGTTATGTCGAATATGCAAGAATTTTCAGCCCACCATTAGTAAGTAGACGGGCAGTAACTCAGTTTTAAGTAAGCTTTCAAACGAATAATGACTAAGTAAACGGACAGTAACTCTGTCATAAATAACCTTTCAAATGAACAATGACTGAAATACTGTCGGTTTCGATTAATTGTCTTATAAAATGTGTTCTTAAACTCAAATATATGCCATTCGTTATACTTATGATTCTTACTTTCAGAACACAAACTGTTTCTCAGACAGAATCCGCATAGAAATAGCCGCCTCCTACAATTGGGTTGAAATCGACGCCATTCGACTACATGGATTCCTCGAACGGAACTAGACTAAACATATCAACTTCAACAATAACTAACTATTAAAAATTAAATGCGTCAATAAATACGATTATGTGTAAATAGAGCCTCTTTTAACATGTTTTATTTCAGAAATTCGCATATAACACAGGTTTGTCTAAAATACTTTTAAGGCGGATTTAAATTCATCCCCATTTGTCCAGTTTTAGAAGATAACAATAAACGATGGAACAAAGTGGTGTATTCCATTTTGCTCTCCAACGGGTTATAACTCTGGAGAATGTTTTTATTAAATAAAAAGCCAATTCAGCAAGGATGAATATCATTGCATTAAAGTTAGAAAGAAACGAGGGCTGATTAATCAGCCGAATGATCTAACAAAAACATAAAATTTCCGTATTCTAATGTGTAAACTACATTTGTACATACTAAATTAATACTTACCTGTTTACTAATGAAATAACTAACTGTTTACATATCGAGGGGTGAAAGCGAAAAGGTTCTAAGTGACATTAAATAAAGAAGCAGATAGAACCTTTTCGCTTTCACCCCTCGATATGCACTTTCTGGATCGGTTTTATTATCGAAGCATATTTGAAGAAATGCTACTTATTATTTAGTGTGATAACATTGGAAGTTGTAGACAGCGGCCCTGTCCTTACCCAACTACGTGTCACTGCCTGTTACAGGCTGGACGGAAGTTTGGGCGAGTGATGAAGTTAGTGGTTCGGCCGTTAGTGTCTATGGCCTTGCATTCGACACGTTGTCTTTATGTACTAAACACATGTGCCAAGTTATTTCAAATTACCCTGTGCAAGACGAAGTAACACGATCAATCATACTACATGTATGTGCATATATGCAACACTGCTGAATGATTCCGTAATGATTAAACTGTATTTGTGACCTTGAAGTAGAACGGCGGATCTTCCACGCGACACATCGCCTTTCTGTACGTCTTTTTTTTTTTAAATTCCTCCGCGGCAACTCGGCGGATTTTAGCGAGGAAAACAGAGTGTGTCCTAGTTAGACAGCCGCGTTTACGATTGAAGACCTTGGAGTTACCGAGGAAAGTGGGTCGACTTCATGTACTACATTCCATAATGATTAACCGCCAATTGTGACCTTGAACTTTGAAGTAAGATCGTGGGTCTTGCAAGCGACACATCGCCTTTATGTACTAACGAACACATTTGCCAATTTACTATAGAATCCCTCTGTGCATGACAAAGTTATAGCCCTGACACGAGCAACTATACTTTGTATGCATATATGCAGCATTCCATAATGATAAATTGCAACCTTGACCTCTGAGGTAGGGATGTGATTCTTGCACGCGACACGTCGTCTTTGTGTAATGAACTCATGTGCCGAGTAATTTTAAACTCACTCCCTGCATGACAAAGTTACAGCTCTGACACGGAAACCCGGGACAGACTGGCGAACGGTGCGATTTCTATATGCCCACATTCGGCAAAAATAAATCGAAATGTGTCTTATAACGAAACACATGTGTGATTACCGGAACGTAAAACTAAACGTCCACGGCCCCAATGTTCATATGTAACAGCTTCATGTGTTAAAGGCTGTACTTACATACATTCTGAAAGATTATCCGTCTGATCAAGCACAGGAACCAGCAAGAGGTACGGGGACAAGATTTGGGGTTTGATTGAATTTGTTATAGGCAGCAATACGGAGTTCAAAACTACACGTATCATGGCTTCATATTTTATATAAAGTAATTATTAATCCATATTCAGTGATTCCGAAGGACCTGAAAATAAATTACATAAAAAGCCTCACTGCAGATAAATAACTGGGCGAAATTTCAAGTTGTGTTAATGTCCCCTTTCTACTTGAACATGAATCTGACCAAGTCCTATGACGTGAGCAGGGTATTAGGACATACATGCGTTTTCAATGTACGAACAAACATTTGATTGGGTGTATTGTCCCAAGAACAAAGACAATGATAAATTTAACGGGAATATTCCATTCATTATAGGTGAATTTAATATAACTAACATTGTCATTCCATTCATTAGTCGCGCATCATTTTTTTGTTAAATGAATAAAACATTCATCTCTCAAATACTGATCAGTTCATAATGGAAAATTTTAGAAATATAAATGAACAGCAAAATCGATTCAGTTTTCTCTGTTCAATACCTTATTTCAAAATGTTTTGTTTAAGTTCTAGAACAAAAGGTTCAAACTGGCATTTGATCACAACATGATGGAACATAACCATTGAATGTTTAGGATTTTTTTTAATAGAATATGTAAAAGATAGGCAACGAAATACCTAGATACATTATATACCAGAGCGAAGCCAAGTATAACATCAGAAGTCAAACAGTTCCAAGTTTCTGTACATACAAGTTAACAAACCACTTTTTGACGTGACCTTGACCTCTGATCTGACATACCTGACCAATAGGTTACGTACATGTACTAGCAGTTCTTCACGTGTTTTGGTCACTAATGTAACTACTTGTTAAAGCCAACCAATCACTGGTAAAACATGTACCAACCTGAGGATCCTCCATCTGACCAACCTTTGGAAACCGTCTTCTTCAAAATGAAGTACCATGTATATATTTACATTTGTTTAGGCGATTGTAAAAAGAAAACAAGAAAATGATTGACAGAAGAACTTCAGACTGTGTCTGTTTTTCTATTTACAGTGACCTTGACCATAGGGACCCCAAACACAATCACATGAAATATATCCATAAACTGTTCCTTTATACCAAGTTTGGTATATATGTGACCTCTGACTAAAGTTATTCAGTTTAAACAATTCTTTTATTTCTAGTAACAGTGACCTTGATCCTAGGGACCCCAAACGCAATCTCATGAAAGGTCTCCATAAACTCTTCCTTTATACCAAGTTTGGTCAAGATATGTGGACCCTGGCTAAAGTTATACAGTTTCAACTGTTTTTCTATTTTTAGTAACAGTGACCTTGATCTTGACCCTATGGACCCCAAACCCAATCCCATGAAAGGTTTTCGTAAATTCTTCCTTTGTACCAAGTTGGGTCAAGAAATGTCAACCCTAACTAAAGTTATTCAGTTTCATTCGTTTTTCTATTTTTAGTAACAGTGACCTTGACACTAGTCCCCAAACGCAATCCCATGAAAAGTATCCATAAACTCTTTCTATAGACCAAGTTTGGTTAAGATATGTGGACCCTGACTTAAGTTATTCAGTTTCAACCGTGTTTCTTTTTTGGAAACAGTGACCTTGACCTTGACCCAGGGACCCCAAACGCAATCCTATGAGAGGTATCCATAAACTCTTCCTACAGACCATGTTTGGTCAAGATATGTCAAAGTTTACTGAAATTATTCAGTTTCATAGGTGAGTTTGACACTGCCCGGCCGCCCGCCCGAACAACGAGGTTCGTCATTCAAATAACCAGGTTTCACTATGTGAAAACCTGGTAAACTAGATGTTCATGATGTATATAGACGTCAAGGTTTATTTCAATGTTGCGCTCTATTAGCACGATACACTTGTATGTTGTCGATAACCCCTTTAACCATTCTTTTATTAATAGTTATTAATTAGTAACTATTTAAAATGTAAATATATTCCATTTGTATACTGTCTTGCTATAGAGCTAGCTTCTATAGAGACATTGTAGAGTGTCCGCCTGCAGAGTGAGAGGTCGTGGGTTTGAATCCCGACAGGTGCACATAGCAATTTGTGCAATCTATTACACATACATGAATCCAGTTCAACATTTTCAATTCACACATTCCACCAACATTTTATTTTGCAAGAAAATGTTCACTTAGTGAAGGGTCATAACTCTAGTTTAAGTTAAACACATACATTTAGCAGACTGTCTATGCATAACCAAACATAAAAACATAGAAGCAGATACTGATTCCTAAAATGGTTATAAGAATTCAAATGTTGTATTTTTAAAGAAAAAGGTTTATTAACAAGAACAATATTCTAGTATTTCATCGTGTTGGGGGTAAATCTCTAACAAAGGAACTGACTAGGCAAACAAAATATAGAAAATACCATGCAACGTAAATACATGTAATTTCTATCATATACATCTTGGAAGTAAATAGAGGTTGTAATGTATATTGACTAAAAAGACAAAAAATAAAACTAGTTGTCAAACAGTCAGTCTGAGAGAATGCAGCCCTAAGATGATCGATGAATACCAGCCTAGAACTTGTTTCTGGTAAAGTTTCTAACACTACAGAATTGGCATATGATATGGGGCCCATATTCACTAATGCTTTAGTCTGAGGATTGCAAATAATCAAATATTCCATAATATCTTTATTATTGTTCATTTTGACAAAAGTCGTGAAAAGATGTGTAAAAATCTTTCAAAAATTTTACCATCAGCGCAATTTCACAATGAAGTCTTGAGTTTGCAGTTTGGCCCTTGAGTTTAACTCATATTGTTGCCATTCAAGGACGTAATGTTGAGTTTGTATGCACTGTACATTTATTTGTTGATAATGTTGCAGACAGATGACAATGACACCACAGTGTCTTGATGACAAAGGCTCATTCAAGTCACAAAAAATAATTTCAACTAGCCATAATTATATCTTATACATACTTGAACATGTATATCATCAATATAATACATTGTATGTTCAAGTATGTATAAAATATAATTTTGGCTACCAGTAATTGAAATTATTTATTGTGACTTTAATGAGCCTTTGTCATCAAGCCACTGTGAATGACACTGGAAGTTATATGACAATACATGTACACATTTCTTGATAATTGTTTGTTTCAGGGCAAGGTGGTAATATATTTCACAGAGTGAGCAACAAAATATTTATTTATGAGTGGAGTAGCAATGAGTTGAGTATTCACTTTTGGTGTTCATGAGGCGAAATATATTGCTATCTTACACTGAAACAAACAATTTCTCTTTTTATTATGTGCCTTAAATTAGAAGTCAAGTTATTTAATTACACTTTTTTTAGAAAAAATGCGCCAATTTGTATGCCCAATGTCATTTCGGACATGATGTTGGTGAAATGGTGTCCAAGCCCTATGCACTCTCAAGTTTGATTTGGAACCAAGAGCTGGCTTAAATTTCAAAACAGTGAAAATTATCAAATTGATACTTTCATTGTTTGAAACAGTTAGTTGTCAATTTTATTTCACTCATAAATCTCTATAAACCACTGGACAGCATATAATCAATAGTTCCTTTTCTATATTCTATAAGAAGGCTCAATGAATACTTTTCTGTTGCAGGCTGACGAAAAATAGGATAAGAAGGTAGCGAAAACATTTCATTTTGGAAAATTATCATATTTTACACAAAGTTAGTATGGATATAGATATATTGCTTAGGCCTAAAAAAAAATACATTTGGTTCGGGTTACCCGACCCTACCTACGGAATAGGCGCCGACCCTAACGCTTTTATAGTCAGTTTGAAAAAAAAAATGTAAAACTAAAAAAAAAAAAAAATTCTTTTTTTTTTTTGCTTTTCAATATGTAGTTTAAAACCTTAATTGCTTATATAGAAGATAACTTGAACACCATTCTCCAATGATGAAAATGACATTCTTATATAAAGCCTTATAAAAAAAAAAAAAAAAAAAAAAAGCCTATCTATTTTTGAAAAGGATGTAACCCTAACCAAACAATTTTTTTTTTAGGCCTTACATAAATGCACGTTCTGGTATTAATGTTGCCAAGAAAGTAACACAATACATCTCAACTGTATCTTGTACAAATGGTAGCAACACAATGTTATAGATAAAAAAACAAAAAGTCATTACTTATCAATAGGGTCGGTCCAGGTAGCCAGAACCACAGCAATATTTTGTTGGGTCATATAACAATTCTTAATGAAAATCATCGTTAATGAAAATCTATACATAAACAGTCAAAATAATTCATTGAAAGCTACTGTATTATGTTGTAATCAGGTTAATACATGGAATTAAATGAAGATTACGGAGCGACATGACTAAATGTTGCATGTTTACTGCTACTGAAAACCTAGGTAATTACTACTACTAGCACAGCAAGGTAAAGCACAATACATGTAGCATAATATTGTTTTTATAAGATTGTACATGAGTTGCCATATGACACATACATTTATGAAAGAAGTTCAGAAAAAGTATTTTTCATCTATAATGTGGCATAGTCGAAAGAAAGCAAGATTCTTTTTTATTGTGGGACACATTTGTTGTCAAAATTGATTTTGTTTTTTATATGTTCAATACAAGGTTTGACCCTAAATCAGTACGGCAAAATGATGTCAACCTCATGTAATAAAAGGAAATAATAAAGAAATCATACAAGCAATTTCATTCATTCTGTTAGCAAAATGAAAAAAGATAAAAATAAAAAGAATACTTAAATAATGATTTATGTGAAGGAAATGTCTCTGAATCTTGACTTTTTAATGTGTTTTTTACAAAATGTACAACATGATGCAGGACTATTTCACTGTTTGTCTGATAACAAAACCATGCAGGCATTTATCTAGGCATTTGAGGAAGTTATATTACCCTAAAAATTGGGTATTTTTATTGCTTAAATCTTTGAATTTGGACTGAAAACTCCAAGAGTAACTTGTAGAAATTGGTTACAGGGAAATCAGCTGGATTTTAACAAATTTGGCTGTGGGAATGAGTCTGAATATCTGACTTGGTGAAGGCCTAGAAAAAGGCGAGACACATATTTAATTCCATGGCTACTTCCATTACACACTGCATATCTTTTCACTTTAGCACATGTATACATGTGTAAGACATTGCACAATAAACATTACTTACAATAACATCAGTCTACTTTTAAAGCTTTAGTTAAATTCATTCTTGCTTTAGTTAGAGGGTCCGTGTTTCTTTCCCTAGAAACCAATTCAGTGTCAACACCCATAGTTGATTTCTTGTCATCAGAATCAATCTTTTCCTTAGCACATACTACAGACTTTTGGGTCTTCTTTTGAGTTGGTGACTTGAAGCTTGAACCTTTAACATTCAACACTGGTTTGGGTTTCTGATAAATATCTGTCCCACTCTCTGTACGCTTTTTCGTATTCCTTAACGACTTGGTCCGCTTTCTTGACCTGATTTTATTTCCGGCTAGTTTCAAATCCACTACAAGTTTATTAAAATTCCTCCCTGTTAGGGCTTCCTCATGAACATTTTCGGTGTGCCGTGCGATTCTTGATTTATCATAACAAGTAAAGGAGCACTGTTTACATTTGTACCTCTTCCAGCCAAGGTGTGAAATAATGTGCCGCCGCAGATTTGTCAAGTTTGTACATGGACAGTCACACTGTTTACATTTCATGCTCGTTTCATCCACAAGTTTCTCAATCTCAACAAAACTGTGGCACACCAGGCGAGTGGGGTTTTCAGAGTCGCGCACATATTCCCGCCGGAAACTAGGGGAATTACCAGCTCGTGCAGGCTCTGGGGGCTGTCCCGTGTACACATGCTCAGTACTTTGACCTGCTTTCTTGTACACCCAGATCTCCTCGAAGTGGGAAAACCTGAAACATCAGGGGCTTAATAAATATGTATCTTTGGGTAAAAAAGAGCCAAACTGGGTGACATTGGTTTAGTGGTACAAGTATCACCTCTCACACTAGAGGTTGTTGGTTCAGCCAAACCACGAGAACATTCACTTGGCCTACCAAACAGGACACTGATACTGGTGTAACCAAGGAAAATGACTAAAGAGGGAATCAAATAAGCTTAGACATAACCCAGCTGATTTATATTTTTTAAAGAAGATGTAGATGTCAAATTATGTCTGTTATTTCTTAGCTGACTATGGGCATTATTCAATAATTATTTAAGCCAGCATGATGGCCCATTGGGGCTTGCTATGCATATGCAAACTGCCATGCCTTGTGTGCAGTTTCTCATGTGAACATCTTTAAGATTTTTTTCAAGTTATGACTAAAGGTAAAAGCTGCACATAGCAAGTCAACTAACAACGCCATCCAGATTAATGAAAATACCTAGACCATTTTTCAAAAGAAAGCTAAAAATTACCTACACAAACTTTAACTAATTAAGTGAATGGAATATAATTGTGTTTTACATGTTTTCAGTGCCCATGGTCAAACTCTTTTTCTTTTTTTTCTCTTAAAATCTCTTAAAATGACATCAAGATGAAAGTTTTGTGTACCAGGTAATTACAATTTGTCTCCAAAAAACTTCCTGAACATTTTGGGGTAGTTATTTCAAAATCCTTCTAACGGTTCAAGCGGTATGGTGCAGACATGAAAATACAGTCATATGACCTTCGACCTCTAAGTGTGACCTTGACTTGAGCTGCTTGTAACAGGCTCTGCACATCTCCTCAATATGGTGAACATTTGTGGCGAGCAATTTCAAAATCCATGGGTTCAAGAGATATGGGGCAGGCACAAATTGTAGTCATATTAATTGCATATGAGCTTTGATTTCTTTCTACATGTGACCTTGATTTTGAACTAGCTGGTTGAAACATGAGCTCTGCACATCGTCTTAACATGGTGAAAATGTGTGGGTAGTTATTTAAAAATCCTTGAGGGGGTTCAAGACATAAAGCTGGCACGGAAAATAGTCATATTATAGTCATATGACCTTTGACTTCAAAGTGTGACCTTGAACCTAGCTAATTGTAACATGTACTCTTCACATTGTATATGGTGAACATTTGTGGTGAAATATTTCAAAATACTTCACAATGTTCAAGAGATATGGAGCGACACAAATTATAGTCATTTGACTTTTGACCTCTAAGTGTGAATTTGACCTTGAAGTGAGCTGGCTGTAAAATGCACTCTGCATACAGTCTGAATATGGAGAACATTTGTGGCCAGTTACTTCAAAATCCTTCAAGCGGTTCAAGATACATTATATGAAGCAGACATGTATTGTCATGGACAGACAGACGGACAGATAAATCGAGCAAAAACAATGTGTCTCCCCATGTATGGGAGGACAGACATAATTATAAGCAATGGTAGGTGTTATATTGAAGTTAATTTCGCACTTCATTTTAAAAATATACTTTCATAGTAACGTCATGTGTGTGACGACAAATGTAGTATTCAAAATGCACTATACATGGTCACACTTGTAAACACGTATCTTTTGCAATATAAGTGATATGATGAATTTTTCAGTATTACTTCCTGAAATGTCATTTTATTCCAATACCTTAAATAATACAAGCGAATGCATGTCTGCAGGCCCAAAATCCTACGCGACGGCTCATTTTTTATACTTTCTGTTTCATATAAGGGCATTATTTGTGAACAATGAAAGTGTGCTTTCACATCTTCAAGTGCTGGTTATAATTGCCAACCTAGTTTTTGGGACTATCAAAGCTATTTAATTAAATCCTAGATCACTTTCTTTTCAATTATAAATCACAATTATAGCAAACCTCTCCTTAGCACTCTTTCTGACTGGTCGACCTGACCTTTCTTCTGGCTTCTGATTGGCTGCAGGTTTAACTTTGACCTCTGTCTCCTCATCTGAATGATTAAGGTCACTGGATATGTCAATGACACCAAGATCACTCAAGTCTCCCTCAAGGTCAACTGTAAAACATAACATAACACACCATAACATAACAAATAATACCATACCATACTGTACAGTACCATACCATACCATACAATACCAGACTGTACCACACCGTACCGTACCATATCATACCATACCATATTGTACCATACAAAATTGTACTGTACAGTACCATACCATACCGTACCATACCATACCATACCTTACAGTACTGTACCGTACCATACCATACCATACCATACAATACCATATTGTACTGTTGCGCACCATACAGTACGGTACTGTATCACACCATACCATACCATACATAGAACTGAACAGAAGATTTATTTACCAGAAGATCATAGACCCATATGCAGTGTGTGTATACCACGTGATAAATTGCGTCATAAATGCTATGTCGGAAGGCAATATTTTGAGTTGAAAAAATACTAAGATAACTTCACTATATCTTCACCATTTTAAATGAAACATACCGCAGTCTACGCTGCTTAAGGAGCCCTGCCTTTGGTCTTTTACCAGAGTTTGATTGAGGGTTTAGTTTCCTAAAACACTTCGACAAACCTTTTCACAATACGGTCGTCTGATGGAGTACTGTCAAAACATTATTTTTGAAAACAGATTTGTCGAAGTGTTTGATGAAATGACCTTATCAAATTTCGGTAATAAAATAAATGCGGGGCTCTTTAAGCGGCATAGACTGCGCTTTGTTTTATTTAAAATGGTGCTGTAATAGAAAAGTTCTCTTTCATTTACGTCATCATTTTAAGCAAAATGTTGCCTTCCGACGTAGCATTTATGACGTCATTTATCAGTATACACACACTGATATGGCTGAATATCATACAAAATGGCGATAAATGTGAATAAATGATACTCAAGTTAATTTTTTTTCAGTACCAAACATTTAACAGTATTACATTTTCTGGAATTTGAAATGTATTGAATATGAGACAAAGTGGATGTGAATGTCCCTAGAAAGGAATAAACAGATATATCATTAATCTTAAGGAATAATTTCCCTGCAAATTCATTTTGTGACAATTTTTATTTCATCAATTATGTCTAAAAAGTAAAAATGATATTTTCATGAAAAGACATCACTGCAATAACTTTATCATAGCGCAAAATGTGAGTGTTACTCACACAAGTTTTTTTTGTCGATGTGCAACTCTTTCTAGGGTTGGTCAAATGACAACCTCTTGAGGTAGAGAAAAGGTGAAAATATACCGAGCATACAAAATTATTTATTTAATTTATACAGTTGCTGCAACTTCCTCCTGACATGATATGAAATAGGGGTTGTTGTGAATGTTCTTGTGAAGCCAACATTTTTTACAGAAGCTTATATTGTATTTTCATTAAAATGTAATTTAATACATTTGTACACAAAAATATTAGCCTGTGTGATGATTTCATTACTTGCTGGTGTGGCTGAAATAGCTAGTTGGGAATTTAAAACTCTATTTTTTTAAAAAACAAGACAGTAAAACATTTTGATTTTTATGGCATGATGTTCCTAAAAGAATAAAGTTATTTTTTTCAAAAAGAAAGGGTCATGAATATTTCAAAAACTTGTTAATTTTGCTTTAAAACATAGATATTCCAATTTTTACACGGTCAAAACAGTATGTTAAATTGTAACACCATATGGGTTTTTCAGTGCAGTCTGATTACCGTATATTTGTTGATAATGTGATCAATGATGTATTATGTCTGATTACCGTATATTTGTTGATAATGTGATCAATGATGTATTCTTTCTAAAGCAAATACATTTCCCGTTACTCTGATACCAAATTATTACCAAGAATGTGAAAAATAAAATAAATTGGTGTAGATAACTATGTCCAAGTCACAAGTATTACAAGCAACAAATCATCACAGAGTTGAAATATTAACCACAAAACTTTCTGCAAAAAGCATACATTCCGTACATTTCAAATACTTGAAATGAAAGAAGTGTAGCAAAAAGTAAGAAAGAGTTCAGCTCCACCTCCATTTCACACACATGTTCCTAACTCACTACCGATGTTGCATCATCATCGTAAGAACTAACTGCGTACTCCTTACCTATGTGAGAGTTATCTCCCTCATCACGCTGCCCCTGCGCCTCAAGATGTGAGGTTAGCTCCGCCTCTGTTACACGTAGATCATCCTCGGAAAATCCACTAAAGTCACTACCGACCTCGCTATCATCATCTACAATGTACAGTTAGTGTTTTGTTTATTTCAATGTCAGTACCGTAATTACATATTGGCCTAAACATGAATATTTTAAACCTTCTTATGCTGCACATATCAAAAATCCAATTTTTCTTTTGTTTCCTAGATAAAAAAGAATCTAAAGCTCAGTACTCAGTCAGATATGAGTGCAGGTATTATTTAATTGTTCATTGCAGTCAAGTTTCAATCTGATTTAAAATGATAAATATTACAAGTTATAATTTTAACATTAGGGTCCTAACACAGCTTAGAAATCTTTGAAAGCAACTATTTAACGTGATTTGTTTGCTAATTTTACAAACTAACTATGGTTTTTTTTCTATCTAACAAACCTTCGCTAGATTGAGATAATGTTCCAGCAATACTGGCCAGGTCCTCCACATGTCTGAGTGATGATGGGCCAGGTCTTGGTTCTTCCTCTACGACCATCACGTCCATGCGTACCGACTTCTCCCCAGCAAGATCAGCCTTGACATCCGTGGATTCACCAGGCCCTGATTTAGCTCTTTCTGTACCCTGAAATCTTTCTGTTGTTTTGTTTGCTTTTTTCTGAAATATTGGCGATAATTCAATACCTGAAACTGACTTTTCTATTGCCCTTGTAAATATTGGAGAGTCTGGTGATGAAGGTTCCTTTTCCTCATAATGAATTGTCTTATCTGATTTCTTTTTTGCATTTTCAGTCATATTTGATTTCATTTCATTCCCCTCTGATTTCATATTTTCATTCACTGAATCATTGTTCTCATTTATTGCAGCAGTAGTTACCATACTTATATCAATCCTTGCTCTCTTTTTAGACACATTTTCAGAATTATTCCCTGCCTTTCGACTATCAACAGAACCTAGAGTCTCTTTAGGTGATAGGGATAATGTTCTTTTCTTTCCAGACATAGCCTGTTTTGCTGTGTAACATTTGGTTTTTATGTGACGGTCATAACTTTTTTTCTTCCAAAATCTTTCATGACATTTTGGACACTGCTTTAAACCAGTAGACAATGGATAAAATCCAAAACTTGCTGGTGCTTGTTTACATTTCACCATTTCTGGTTTCTTTCTAGGCGACAGATTTAACTTCTTACAAACTGTCGATGTCTCCTCCTTTTTCTGTTTATCTTGCTTACTTTTCTTTGTCACTTCCCATACAGATCTCTTTTCTAATTTTGACGGACTTAATTTCAACAGTTCAGAGTCAAAAAAGATACTTCCTGTTGACAATCTTGTCCTGTGTCTGTTTTCTAGTGTCTTATCTTCATTTTTATCTCTGAGTTCGTTAATTTCATTTTCAATCTCTATTTCTTTCACATCAGTCTCCCCTGCATGTTTTTCATCCTTAGAGTTATTTTTATCATCTACAGAACTCTCTGAGATGATTGAACTCTCTGAGATGATTTTCCCTGATTTACTATTTTTTATTTCAAACGTGTTTCTAACAGGACTGTCTCCTTTGTTACTTTGTATAAATGGTCTGGCAATTTTAGGCTTGTCAATTGAACTTCTTACACCTGACGCTAGCTTTCTACTTTCTCCTTGTTTTTGATCCCTTGATTCGCAGGAAGATCCAGAGCTACTGCGAACACATGAAAATCTTCCCTCCTTGCTTGGTACAAACACTGACCGTACCTTTTCCCTCGACTTTCTACCACCATCTGCATCACAGTCACTAGAAATTACCCCTTGATCATCCCCATAAACAGGAAAGGCATACACATTTTTGTCTACAAAACCTTCGGAATTCTGAAGAAGCTTTAGTTCCTTAGGATATTTTGGACTTTCTACACACCTGTCAGTAATTCTGTGTCGATCTACCGATGCATCCCGTGAAGTTGGCAAAGGTTCCTTGTTCATGTTTGTTTTGTCAATGGAGTAGTCACTTTGTCTGTCCCTGGAGGATTCTCGTGAGGAAATGTAGAAATTGTCCTCCACAAAGCCAGCAGAGTTTTCCAGCTTTTTCATTTCTCTGGAAAGTTTTGATTTAGGTCTCTCATGAGAGGATTCCCTTGAAGAGCTTCCATGGTCAGCCATCTGCTTTGCTTTACCACTATCACCTACTAGTTCTGACTTAACTTCTGAATCTCTAGGTTGTGAAGCATCAAAATTGTGTGCTTGCATTGCTTCAACATTCTTATCAACATACCCAGCAGAATTTTCTAGCCTTTTTAGCTCCTTTGAGAGCCTTTTTCTCTCTTCAGTCTCTCTATTAAGTTTTTCTGTCAGACTTTCATGCTTTCCTGAACCAGATTTGTAATACTTCTCTTCAACAAAGCCTGCTGAGTTTTGCAACCTCTTCTGTTCTAAGGAAAGGCGTTTTGCTGGCTGTTTGGACCTTTCTTCAGTACTTTCACTATAGCTTGTATCAACAGAACCTTCAGATTGTCCAGCTTCATAGTCACTGCCAGGCCTATCAGTTTTAGTTACACTTGGCTTTGCTTTTCTTCTCATTGGTTTGGATAAAGTTGAAACAGATAATGCATCTTTACTTTGTTTCTTAGTGAGGAAATTCTTAGCTCGCTTTTTCCTGTCCTTAGCAAACTTGGTCAGACTGGCTGACTCAACCAGTTCAGCCATCTCTTTAACAGTCATCTTAAACTTCCTGTTATAGCCATCTCCAGAGTTTGACTGAAGGGAAGGTGTAGGGGAAGAGGGAAGAGACCTTCTATGGCTCACAGGTGACATTTCAAGAACTTCAGATTCTATCAGAAGCTTTTCAGGAGTTCTCTCTCCTGCGCTTATTGACCTAAAATGTCGCTTAACACCAACTTCTGTGGTTCTAATATTTGAACCAGACTCACTTTGGCTAATGTTCCTCTTTCTTGCATTATGACCAATATTTGTTACTTTTTCAACAGATTTTGCCCTTTCCTGTTTTTCACCACTTCTGAGAAATTTCTTACTATTGTCATTGGTATCTTTACCTAGAGCCTCTCTTGTCAACTTAGTTTCAAGTTCCAGTATTTCAAGGCTCTGCCTCTTCAGTCCTACATTATGAACACCTGTACTTGCCATTATTGGTGTCTTTAGATCTGATTCATCCTTATGCATATCTTTTCCGTCCTTTAAGCCTGCTTCTCTGCTTAATCTCTCCCTAAGTTTTCTGATTTCATTGATATTCTTACTACCACAATTTCCATCATTAGTATCTAAATATTTCATAGCTTCATTGTCAGAGACTTTCTCATCACCATCATCATCATCATCATTATCATCATCATCTTGTCTTAATCTTGAAGGTCTTTCACTGTTCTTGATAGGTGAGGCTTCCTTGTCTTGTACTTCTTTGACTAAAGGTTTTGTAAGCCCTTCTAGGAGTTTTTTATTTTTTTCAGTTGATGCCTTTTGTGGTTCTTTGTCTTTACTATTCCCCTGTTCTACCACAGCCGTATCTGTCTTGTCACCTTGTGAATCACTTGTCCAGATTGCTTTAGCTCTGAGCTTCTCTTGAAGTTTTAACAATTCTGTATTCCGACTGCGCATTATGATCTTTCCTTTAGGTCCTACTACGATCAATTCTGGTGTTGGAGTTGTGACATCACTTCCTTTCTTCGGGCTCTTCTTTGGTGAGGGTGTTTTGTTACTAATTTCAGAGTTTTCTGAACTCGATCTTGAGCTGCTTGACTGTGAACTAGCACCTGATAGTTTATCTTTATCATCCTTCTTGGCAATACTTTTTTTACATGAGCTATAATGTCTAGAATAGGTTTTAGCTTTCCAGAACACTCTATCGCATTTATCACATTTTTTCACACCGGTGGAATAAGAGAAAAGTCGTGTTGACTGTTGGTCATTTGTTTTTTCTACAGAGTCTTGATCAGTCTCCATCTTCTCAGGACTCTTCTCTACAGTCTTGCTTTTATTAGAATGCTTATCATCTGCATTTGTAGCGGCTAATTCAGTTGCCCCGTTTTCATTTCTGTTGGATATTGGCTTCAACTTTGTTTTATTTTTGTCTTCAAGTTTCTTCACTTCAGACTCTGTCAGGTATTCAACAGATTTTCTAGGAGATGACTTTCGAGGTCTAGTCAATATCCCTTTTGATATGGGTCTGACTAGCAAACCAGCTGCCGGCTCATTGCATTTCTGTTTCGCAAGAGAAGCACAAAGATTAACAATTGATTTCTTTTCTCTACGAGCCTTAATTATTTCCATCTGTTTAGTCCTCTCTCGCTGCTTTTTCTCTCTATAAGCCCTCAAAATCTCTTCAGCATTATCTCCCTGGCTATTTTCCACCATTACAGCATTGCGATTGGTAGGAATAGAGGTCAAGGTCACAGTATTGGTGACTTTGGTGACTCGCTGTCTTTCCAAATCTTCAGCTGCTCGTGTATACATCTCGTAAGCAGAAGACTTGCCATCAAACATGTTACCAACCACTCTCTCAACGACAGAGCTGCTCGCATGCTGACCAGAGGGAGAAGATCTCGTATGGCTGGTCCTGAAATGTAATAAACGTTAATTTTTGCAGTTGCTTTTTGATGACAAAAATAGTCACAAAAATCAATTTCTTTGACATACTTGAACTTCTAAAGTGCTAATGAAATAGTGTGTCTTTGATCATATATTTACTTATGCTGATTTACTTTGTATCACTGTAGTCTTTGAGAAATATAAATAAGGTGTCGGTCTAGGTTTTGCATTTCAACATAGCACAACTCCAAAAAAACAACTACCAAAATATAGAGTGCTATAATAATAAATGACAAATAGCTATGACTTGAACATGTCTGGTAATCACAGAGAGGCCTAGATAATTAAAACACTTTCTGATCTGTGTACAATAACTTAATTAAGTATTATCATTTAATTTAAAAATAAGACGTTATTAGAATTTGTCACTTAATTTAACAACGCACCCCATTCCATTGAAATACAGTGATCCATATTGTTCTACTTACATTTATCAATTATGTATCAGCATATATATGCTGTGTGTGAGTCCTGCCTTTTACACACTGCAGTTGATATACTTTTTTACAATATATATAAAGTGGGAACATACTCAATACTACAATAGGACGCCCTCGGTGTATAAGCATTGATCCATCACAATCGCTGTGTATCAACAGACACAATATACATACAAAACTCAACGTCATACAGGACATAAGATAATCAGCCTATGATAGTATCTAGATATTTATACCCAGGATCCTCTGGCTGTACAATGACCGTCTCCATGTTTGATCGACCAGCCATCCATTCCCCCTGCCGCTTGTCCTCATGTGAGTCTGTACAGTACACTCGCTTGTGGGCGACAAAGTTTGGAAGACTGCGGAACATATTACGGCAAACACGACACTCCAGTATGAAGTCACACTCATCATGTAGCAGAGTGCGAGTCTCCTCAGATCCATAATGAACGCCATGTAAGATTTGTTCAAGCATTGAACGGTTCATTTGAATCGCCGTCCGTATTACAGAGAAGTCAATCTCTGCTGGGGACTCTGACCGTGAACTGTCCTGTTTTGAAGCCATGGTCAGTGCCTGTAAGAAACAGATTTTAGTGACAATCAAACAAAAGAACAATAGTTTAAATATTACAGGATTTATCAAATATGAGAGGATTTATTAATTTCATTCTCATAAAAACACACCATGTAAAGGCTTAAAAGACATTTGAAATAATACAGGCATGGTTAATACAGATAAGGTGCATACATGTTCTGAGATTTATCTCCAATACTATGCTGCTGTCAACCACTTCAACACCAGTTGAATATTTAGCCCATTTATGGTAAGATTCACTATATAAATGTTCTGACTGTTGATTTATTCTTACTGCTATCAAAATATGTTTTAGCCAATAAGAGTGATTGGTATCAAATATTAAATAAATGCTTAATAATTTACAGCAGCACAGTACCAGCTAAATATCAATTTCTAAAATAACCATTACTGTATCCGTTTAAATATTGTTTTAACAAATTAAACAACATCTAATAGGCAAACTTATAAACTTAATATAGATATAATATTAATACCTGTTAAACAATAGGTGGTGAGTTTTAGGGACAAGTTAAAAACATCTTAATATTAGCTCAATTTAAAATTTAGATATTTGAAAAAAAATGGAGTGACTTTTAATATATTAAGGAAGTTCGATGCTTTAGAAGTTTGAATTTCTCGCAAAATTCTTGTATAAACATGATACAACTGGCACTTTTCAACCAGTTTCTAGATCTAAGATTGTAATATTGCTGTCAGTGAATTCTTAGGTCGAAATGAACCATTTTGTCAAAGTCAAATTCTAAAGTTAATAATTGTTATTGATGCTGACTATTGATTTATAGCATTGGATTCTAATTCCGCCAATATGATCGTCCTAAATTTTTGGCACCAGGATACGCTGATATTGTTTCTAGATTAAACCTTTACCAGTCAATTGTAGCTACGCCCCAACTAGGTCCGGGAAAAGCTTGGCCCAAAACGCGGACAGTTCCCATTAAAAAACGGATATTTCCCTGCACAAAGCCATGGCCCATTCCCCGCTAACCCTATTTTCGGTGCTAAAACAAAACCACTGCATTCACTCAGCACATTGGGGCCACCTGGAAGGTAAAAACACGGCCGATTCCCCCCCCCCTATCCCCAGACCTGGGAGAGCCGTGGTAACAAGTGACTGGTGCATAACAAAGAAGCTTGGGTGGTTATTCGCTTCAGATACAGCGACATTCACTTTCCTTCTGATGGTACAATTAATACACATAAATGTAGTTTTGTTGACTGGCGGATAGGTATGTTTGAATGAAATTTGGTCCTGGTCATACCTTCAAGTTGAAGCCTGGTGCACCTCAAGTGTTATCTCAACTCATGTGTACAGTATATTGACCTGGAAGGGGAAACAGTCCTGAAAACCAAAACACATGGATATTAATATTGATATTGAATATCTTTTATGTACATTAGACTTCATGTATAAAACTGAAGCAGGCTACCATATTTTTTTGTGAACGACAACAGGAAATAACAAGAAGTTAGAAAAAACAAACACCCTGGTCTAAACATTTTACAGGGTTTCATTATGGCGACCCAGCATAAAACTCGTGTGCAATTTTGGTCACAAGTTTGATTAATTCCTACAGTAAAACGAATGGTTCATACATTGACTTTGATCTTAACAACTAGATTAGTGCATAATGCAATGATAAGATTTAATAATCATAAACTACAAATAAGAATAAATATGTACTTGGGAGTTTTCTAGGTTTTACAGGGCGAGTATCGGAGCAACTTTCCTTTTTTGAGCGGTGCATTGTGGGTAGGGCGGAAGTTGGTGCTCGTGAGAAAAATGGCTGCCACCCAGTGTTTCCAATGTAAACAATATTTTCATTTCCTTGTTTTGTTGTTGTTTATTTCATGTTTTATAGTATTTTATGAATGTAATTCGTATTGACTGATATTCATGAAATATCAAAACAAAAGTATATTTTAAGTTTCAATGATGTACAGAAATTGGTGAAAATATTTAAGTTAAAACATTTTTTTCACCCTCCTAACAAATTGGTGATTGAACTGCTGCGTTACTGGTCAGTGGTCTGCAATTTGAAACTATCTTTTTACTCTCTTTGCTTGGGCAGTGATGTCTCAGTTGGCATTAACATGTCTCGTGGGCTCTGCTCCAAGTGAATGGCAGACGATATGGCCTATTAATTACTGATAGTGAAATGGCCAAGATTGTCAGACCGTACTCTGAAACAGCCATGAGTGTACAGGTAGGCGTGGTTGATGGACAATTCGAAAAAGTTTGATTGCAAAACAGCGAAAAAGATTTTGTATTTATATCCAAACTGATAAAGTTCAAAGGCAGTGACAGTTAACACTTAAAAGCAGCAAATATGAAGAGAAAGTGAAAGTAATCATTTCGCAAGAATAATTATATATTTTAAATATAAAATAAAGCAATCCCTCATTTAGTGCGCTTATTTTTTCTTTCTCCATTTAAAATTTGATTAGATTTCAATTGGACCCAGGTTTTATATAATGTCCATGTGATCACACTCATCAAAATAACTCACTTGCATGCACAGGATAAGTTACATGTAAATTACAGTTGGGCAAGTCAGAATTATATTGTATGCCTGAGTGGCTAAGTTGTGTTTAAGTTGTGGTTTGGCTAGCTTTTTCATGAAACTATGTAGAAAGGGCGATTTCAAAAGAGTAGAGGCCGCCACCAGTAAGTCAATTTCAAAAGGCACATAACATGAAATAAAAAGTTGATGATAAAAAAATTAAACTTTTTGATGAGAGTGATGATGATGAGAATTATGCTGACATTGTGTACTCATTCAGAGAATAACTGTCTTTTAGAGAAAATAAAAGAAAACACACTGATTTTTTGTTTAATTTTATTTGCAGAAGTTGAAATGGTTTCAGACACGTTCATTTTGATAGCAGCTTGCCCCACTAGGCAAGCTCAGCCAAAAATATTTTTTTGATACTGTGATTAAAGCCATTGATAGTATGCATCTAGGTGCTTGTGGACATTACCTTATCAAAAAATAACGAAAGAAATCCAGGCTACATAAGACTCAATAAGGTCCACCAGATCTGGACTGTGTGCTCTAAACGATCTTGGCTGTTTCAGATTAACTGATCATAGTAATATCAGATAGATCTGCTAATCTGTGCAGTATTGTCCGCCAAATCTGGGCCATATTTTCTTTGAATCTGAGCCATATTGTCCACCAGCCTGGGCGGTATGGGTTGCCGATTAAAGCCATATTGATTTGAGCCATAACATCTTTCAATCGGGGTGGTTTTATCAGCCAATCTGAGCATTATTATAAGTGCTTTAACTATCAGTGATGGGTTGTATCCTTCTTATACTGTCCAAGATTCATAGACTCCCTTTTGATTATAATTCTTATAGGGAATCATAAGGGCTAGTGTAAGGTAAGACAAATCCATTTTGAAACGGTTTGTGTTTGAATTAGCAATACACATTCGTTTTTGAACATTCTGTCATGTATTGGTATTTGAATTAAATATTCCCATATATATGAAGACCCATGAATACCCAACCTTATATATTAGGTTTTCATAGCTGTTTTTGTAATTTGTAATACTTTGTTTCATAATTTTTAAATTAATTTAAAGTCTATTCCTTAAATTTCCCTGTCAACATAAGTAAATAACAAAAAAAATAACAAAAAAAACACTGACATTGTATGCGTATGCTGGAATCATGTATTTTTTATACAAGAACTTTATCCTCTACAGTAACTTGAACCAATTATGGTTTTCGACATTGGGAAACTGCTTATTTATTTGCATACTTTTTGCTTGTACCATATACTCATATATTTTTTATTATCACAGTTGGGTTTTTTCCAACCATTTGGGAATGGGTCCACAACTTATTTGGGAATTCCAATTTTGATAAGATATGAACAAGGAGGCTTTAAATGATAGAAAGAAAAGATGAAAGAATGTGAAAAAGTTTGTTTCTTATAAATACATCAACTCTTTTGAACAAAAATTGTTTGGATCTTCAATTGTTTATAAAATGTAAAACATATTTTGTTTTATTTATATTAGTTTTTTGGATATAAAATAAAGGCTTTTCAAAAGAAAACGTAACAGAGTAAGGCGCGGATGTAGACTTTGGATACTGTAAATGTGTTGTTAGTGATGTTCTGATTGATATTTATTTGGTTTTGTAAAAATATTTCATAAATAAACTGATAAATTTCGGATTTCGTAACATGCAAAAAAACATGTCATACACAGAAGAAATATTGCAATATTGTGTTACAACACATTTACTGTATTTAATTTCTATTTCCAGTACCATACAGTTGATATCACCTTGTACCATATGGCAGGTGACCAAGGGAATAGTTCCCTGCCTTTGGATTGGGAGATCCTTTTACCTGCAGGACCAGCCCTTGCTAACCATGCAGGCTGCATTATTAACAACACATTCTACATCCATGGTGGGATCACTCAACACCGAAGCATCTTTCCTTCAAACAAATTCTTCCGATTAAACCTGAGCACAATGATTTGGAATGAAGTTCGTGTGCCGGGCTCACCCCAGCTTAGCCACCATGCATGTGTTCCTTTAGATGACAGATATATGGTATTGATTGGAGGCTGGGATGGACAGAAGAGGGGGTCTAGTGTGTTTATATTTGATACTGTGGACCAGAATTGGTTATATCCGACTGATTCTGGTTTTGCTGAAGGAGCTGGGTTGAGTTCACATGCCAGTACATTACTTGGTAGCGGGGACATTCTAGTTGTGGGGAGGGAAGGTTGTCTACGCACAGTGGAGAAACACGGGAATGCATACATTCTCACCCCAGACTTGGATAAGATGGAATTTACCTACACAAAGATTGCGGATGACAGTATATCAAGGTCCGGACATACAGTTAATGTTGTTGGAAACTGTGTGTATATTCTTGGGGGGCGTGAAGATGACTTCATTGAATCTCATAAAGGTTTTTCATCAGCAGAACCCATCGGGGAACTTAACTCAAAATTTATGAATGTTCTGCAGCCACAATACTTACCACCTTTGTTAAGGCTTCCTAAAGGTAGAAGAAATCATGTCTCCATTGTTGGAAAAGGCTGTATTCTGACTCACGGTGGTGAAACATTTGACGGAAGATCAAGGACTGCAGTTGGTGACATGATTCTTATGACAGTTAAGCCGGAGGTTACATTTTACAATGTTGGGACAAGTACTGTTACGAGGGCCTCCCACGTTTGTGTGAACACTGGAGACAGAGTGATTTTTCATGGAGGGATCGGCTGGAAAAATGTGGTCTATGGAGATTGCTATGAGCTTAAAACACAACTGTAAAGCCTTTCTTAAAAAAAAATCTCATTTTGCATTTACCCGGTAAAGATTTTGTAGCGGGTCTGGAAGATTCTGAAACATCAAAATCAAATTGAATTGAATTCATCAAAACACTAAACAAGATAACACATTTAACACATTTTCCTTAGTCTAGAATTCATATAACATTCAAGTTAGGACATTTTCAGTAAGTAAGTCCAGCCTCAGTACGCAAATGATCATTTTCGAATGGACTTATGGTAATCAGTAATGTGTATGAAATTCTGTTTTTAAGCTTTGTAATCGAAAAATAATCTGTTTTATTCTGGTTGCTTAGATTCTTTTTTTATGAAGTATCAGAGTTTTAGCTTGTTTTATAATACTTTGTGTGGGAACAGGGCTTCTGAGTTTTTACATGTATGTAGCAAAATTACATTTTGATCCTGTTTAGGTTTTACATAATTTTCCTACAGCAATTTTTATATTGCCTTATATTGCTGTAGTTATACCGGATTTATTTATTATAAATGATTACATATGTATGTATGTATGTGATAACTATTTGTACATTGTTTTGTTAAAATTTTAATAAGAAAGGCGTGAAGAGAAATGCTTTTATTCTGCAAATGTTTTTTAATATTCTTAAAATGTTTTGTAAGTATTATATACTCATAATGTTGTGTAAGTATTTAACGTTTTACAATCATGAACAACGTAAGACGATACTAATCACAAAATTAGAAATTTGAAGAGGATCAATAGGATATCATTTTCACTGTTAAAACTGCCAAATAAATGTGTTCATTAATTGCTTTCTACCGTCAATTAATGCCAATACATGTATTTAAGTATCTTTTTTCTAACCTTCACTTAAAAATTTGTTTCAAAAATGCAAAATTTTGTTTCATTACATATTGTAAAAATGTAGATGGACTGCTTTAATATATCCAGACAGGGGGATGGGTGGTCCTCCAATATTTGTTACTGACCAATAGATTTTGGTAGCATTGATGGATATTGATGAAACTTAGTGTGCAGGTAGCTTATATGAAGAGCTAGCTTCGGATTGCTTTTGAGGGGACTGGGGTCAAGGTCAAGGTTATTATAGGTAAAGAAAAATGGTTTCAACCAATAACTTGTGTAGGTAGCTTATGGGAAGAGCTAGCATGGGATTGCTTTTTAGGTTGGTGGAGTCAAGGCTAATGTTCAGGTTAAGGTTTTTAAAGTAGAAAAATGGTTTCCAACCAATAACTTTAGATAGGATAGATGGATAGTGAATAAACTTGTTGTCTAGTTAGCCTATGTGAAGAGCTAGCATGGAATTGCTTTTGAGGGGTGGGGGGTCAAGGCCACTGTTGCTCAAAACAGAAAAATGGTTTCAGCCGAATAGCTTTAGTTAGGATTGATGGGAAATGATGAAACTTGGTCTGTATGAAGCTTATGTGAATAGCTTGCTTGGGATTGCTTTCTAGGGGAGTAGGGTAAAGGTCAAGGTCATTTTCAGCTGTGTCTCTTTCATAATAGTAAAAAGAAAGGCTACTGCTTTTTTCTAACTCATTGATGAAATCGAAAGGCTATAATTTCTAATTACCCATATGAAAAACATGCTTTTGTCGCATTTCGGAAATTCTAGTTATTATTGGTATGCAGACACTAAGATATTGCTTGATTTTAAGTCATTAACATGAAATCTGCTTAACATGTTACACTGCTAGTGTGTATATGTGCAGGAAGTTCCATTACTCTGGATTAAATGTTATGTTTTTTATGTCCCTTGATTGAGTAAGAAAAAAACAACAGACAAGTGTAGCGTCTGCTATTGGTGCTCATTTTATATTTTTGTCACTGGTTGTTAAATGGTTTAACTTGACTTTTAAACCTTTCTCTAATTTCATGTTTTTCAGATTTTTGTCCTTTGTTTATTTTGCCAATTTAGATTGTAACATTTGCCAGTCTTTTTTTTGCTTTTGTAACAATTAGATGTTATCTTTTTGGAATATTTACATTAACAGTTTGCCAATTATTTATGTAAACTTGTTGTAGAATTTCTTAATAAAAGATACATTACTGTTTCTCTTATAAATATTTATATCCCATGATAGCCAATACACACTTTGATAAGAAAGACATGGTAGAAGTGGTCATGGTCGCTATAGGTTACTGAAGAATTACATGGTAATGGTCATGGATGCTATTGCCTTACCGAAGAGCAACATGGTAGCAGTCATGGTCGCTATTGCCTTACTGAAGAGTAACATGGTAGCAATCATGGTCGCTATTGCGTTACTGAAGAATTACATGGTAACGGTCATGGATGCTATTGCCTTACTGAAGAGCAACATGGTAGCGGTCATGGTCGCTATTGCCTTACTGAAAAGTAACATGGTAGCAGTCATGGTTGCTATTGCCTTACTGAAGAATAACATGGTAAAAGTCATGGTTGCTATTGCTTTTCTGTAGACTTACATGGTAGCGGCCATGGTCGCTATTGCCTTACTAAAGAGTAACATGGTAGCAGTCATGGTTGCTATTGCCTTACTGAAGAATTACATGGTAAAATTCATAGTTGCTATTGCTATACTGAAGAATTACATGGTAAAAGTCATGGTTGCTATTGCTATACTGAAGAATTACATGGTAAAAGTCATGGTTGCTATTGCCTTACTGAAGAATTACATGGTAAAAGTCATGGTTGCTATTGTCTTACTGAAGAATTACATGGTAAAAGTCATGGTTGCTATTGCCTTACTGAAGAATTACATGGTAAAAGTCATGGTTGCTATTGCTTAACTGAAGAATTACATGATAGCAGTCATGGTTGCTATTGCTTTACTGAAGAATTACATGGTAAAAGTCATGGTCGCTATTGCTTTACTGAAGAATTACATGGTAAAAGTCATGGTTGCTATTGCCTTACTGAAGAATTACATGGTAAAAGTCATGGTCACTATTGCTTTACTGAAGAATTACATGATAGCAGTCATGGTCGCTATTGCCTTACTGAAGAATTACATTGTAGCAGTCATGGTTGCTATTGCTTTTCTGTAGACTTACATTGTAGCAGTCATGGTTGCTATTGCTTTTCTGTAGACTAACATTGTAAAAGTCATGGTTGCTATTGCCTTACTGTAGAATTACATTATAGCAGTCATGGTTGCTATTGCCTTACTGAAAAATTACATGGTATCAGTCATGGTTGCTATTGCCTTACTAAAGAATTACATGGTAAAAGTCATGGTTGCTATTGCCTTACTGAAGAATTACATGGTAAAAGTCATGGTTGCTATTGCGTTACTGAAGGATTACATGGTAAAAGTCATGGTTGCTATTGCCTTACTGAAGGATTACATGGTAAAAGTCATGGTTGCTATTGCCTTACTGAAGAATTACATGGTAAAAGTCATGGTTGCTATTGCCTTACTGTAGAATTACATTATAGCAGTCATGGTTGCTATTGCCTTACTGAAAAATGACATGGTATCAGTCATGGTTGCTATTGCCTTACTGAAAAATGACATGGTATCAGTCATGGTTGCTATTGCCTTACTGAAGAATTACATGGTATCAGTCATGGTTGCTATTGCCTTACTGAAGAATTACATGGTAAAAGTCATGGTTGCTATTGCCTTACTGAAGAATTACATGGTATCAGTCATGGTTGCTATTGCTATACTGAAGAATTACATGGTATCAGTCATGGTTGCTATTGCCTTACTGAAGAATGACATGGTATCAGTCATGGTTGCTATTGCCTTACTGAAAAATGACATGGTATCAGTCATGGTTGCTATTGCCTTACTGAAGAATTACATGGTATCAGTCATGGTTGCTATTGCTATACTGAAGAATTACATGGTAAAAGTCATGGTTGCTATTGCCTTACTGAAGAATTACATGGTAAAAGTCATGGTTGCTATTGCCTTACTGAAGAATTACATGGTAAAAGTCATGGTTGCTATTGCGTTACTGAAGGATTACATGGTAAAAGTCATGGTTGCTATTGCCTTACTGAAGAATGACATGGTATCAGTCATGGTTGCTATTGCTATACTGAAGAATGACATGGTATCAGTCATGGTTGCTATTGCCTTACTGAAGAATTACATGGTAAAAGTCATGGTTGCTATTGCGTTACTGAAGGATTACATGGTAAAAGTCATGGTCGCTATTGCCTTACTGAAGGATTACATGGTAAAAGTCATGGTCGCTATTGCCTTACTGAAGGATTTCATGGTAAAAGTCATGGTTGCTATTGCTTTACTGAAGAATTACATGGTAAAAATCATGGTTGCTATTGCTTTACTGAAGAATTACATGGTAAAAATCATGGTTGCTATTGCTTTACTGAAGAATTACATGGTAAAAGTCATGGTTGCTATTGCCTTACTGAAGAATTACATGGTAAAAGTCATGGTTGCTATTGCCTTACTGAAGAATTACATGGTAAAAGTCATGGTTGCTATTGCCTTACTGAAGAATTACATGATAGCAGTCATGGTTGCTATTGCCTTACTGAAGAATTACATGGTAAAAGTCATAGTTGCTATTGCTATACTGAAGAATTACATGGTAAAAGTCATGGTCGCTATTGCCTTACTGAAGAATTACATGGTAAAAGTCATGGTCGCTATTGCTTTACTGAAGAATTACATGGTAAAAGTCATGGTTGCTATTGCCTTACTGAAGAATTACATGGTAAAAGTCATGGTTGCTATTGCTTTACTGAAGAATTACATGGTAAAAGTCATGGTTGCTATTGCCTTACTGAAGAATTACATGGTAAAAGTCATGGTTGCTATTGCCTTACTGAAGAATTACATGGTAAAAGTCATGGTTGCTATTGCCTTACTGAAGAATTACATGGTAAAAGTCATGGTTGCTATTGCCTTACTGAAGAATTACATGGTAAAAGTCATGGTTGCTATTGCCTTACTGAAGAATTACATGGTAAAAGTCATGGTTGCTATTGCCTTACTGAAGAATTACATGGTAAAAGTCATGGTTGCTATTGCCTTACTGAAGAATTACATGGTAAAAGTCATGGTTGCTATTGCCTTACTGAAGAATTACATGGTAAAAGTCATGGTTGCTATTGCCTTACTGAAGAATTACATGGTAAAAGTCATGGTTGCTATTGCCTTACTGAAGAATTACATGGTAAAAGTCATGGTTGCTATTGCCTTACTGAAGAATTACATGGTAAAAGTCATGGTTGCTATTGCTATACTGAAGAATTACATGGTAAAAGTCATGGTTGCTATTGCTATACTGAAGAATTACATGGTAAAAGTCATGGTTGCTATTGCTATACTGAAGAATTACATGGTAAAAGTCATGGTTGCTATTGCTTTACTGAAGAATTACATGGTAAAAGTCATGGTTGCTATTGCTATACTGAAGAATTACATGGTAAAAGTCATGGTCGCTATTGCTTTACTGAAGAATTACATGGTAAAAGTCATGGTCGCTATTGCCTTACTGAAGAATTACATGGTATCAGTCATGGTCGCTATTGCCTTACTGAAGAATTACATGGTAAAAGTCATGGTCGCTATTGCCTTACTGGAGAATTACATGGTAAAAGTCATGGTTGCTATTGCCTTACTGAAGAATTACATGGTAAAAGTCATGGTTGCTATTGCCTTACTGAAGAATTACATGGTAAAAGTCATGGTTGCTATTGCCTTACTGAAGAATTACATTGTAGCAGTCATGGTTGCTATTGCTTTACTGAAGAATTACATTGTAGCAGTCATGGTTGCTATTGCCTTACTGAAGAATTACGTGATAGCAGTCATGGTTGCTATTGCTTTACTGAAGAATTACATGGTAAAAGTCATGGTCGCTATTGCCTTACTGAAGAATTACATTGTAGCAGTCATGGTTGCTATTGCCTTACTGAAGAATTACATTGTAGCAATCATGGTTGCTATTGCTTTTCTGTAGACTTACATTGTAAAAGTCATGGTTGCTATTGCCTTACTGTAGAATTACATTATAGCAGTCATGGTGGCTATTGCCTTACTGAAAAATTACATGGTAATGGTCACGGTCGCTATTGCCTTACTGAAAAATTACATGGTAAAAGTCATGGTCGCTATTGCTTTACTGTAGAATAACATGGTAGTGTTCATGGTCGCTATTGCTTAACTGTAGAATAACATGGTAGTGTTCATGGTCGCTATTGCTTTACTGTAGAATAACATGGTAGTGTTCATGGTCGCTATTGCTTTACTGTAGAATAACATGGTAGTGTTCATGGTCGCTATTGCTTAACTGTAGAATAACATGGTAGTGTTCATGGTCGCTATTGCTTAACTGTAGAATAACAAGGTAGTGTTCATGGTCGCTATTGCTTAACTGTAGAATAACATGGTTGTGTTCATGGTCGCTACATGGTAGCGTTCATGGTCGCTATTGCTTAACTGTAGAATAACATGGTAGTGGTCATGGTCGCTATTGCTTTACTGTAGAATAACATGGTAGCGGTCATGGTCGCTATTGCTTTACTGTAGAATAACATGGTAGCGGTCATGGTCGCTATTGCTTTACTGTAGAATAACATGGTAGTGTTCATGGTCGCTATTGCTTTACTGTAGAATAACATGGTAGTGTTCATGGTCGCTATTGCTTTACTGTAGAATAACATGGTAGTGTTCATGGTCGCTATTGCTTAACTGTAGAATAACATGGTAGTGTTCATGGTCGCTATTGCTTTACTGTAGAATAACATGGTAGCGGTCATGGTCGCTATTGCTTTACTGTAGAATAACATGGTAGTGTTCATGGTCGCTATTGCTTTACTGTAGAATAACATGGTAGCGGTCATGGTCGCTATTGCTTTACTGTAGAATAACATGGTAGCGGTCATGGTCGCTATTGCTTTACTGTAGAATAACATGGTAGCGGTCATGGTCGCTATTGCTTTACTGTAGAATAACATGGTAGCGGTCATGGTCGCTATTGCTTTACTGTAGAATAACATGGTAGTGTTCATGGTCGCTATTGCTTTACTGTAGAATAACATGGTAGTGTTCATGGTCGCTATTGCTTAACTGTAGAATAACATGGTAGTGTTCATGGTCGCTATTGCTTTACTGTAGAATAACATGGTAGTGTTCATGGTCGCTATTGCTTTACTGTAGAATAACATGGTAATGGTCATGGTCGCTATTGCTTTATTGAAGAATTACATGGTAGAGGCCATGTTCACTAATGTTTCGCTGTAGAAATACATGTTTGAAATCATGAACACATTTAATGCAATTGTTTTAATATACCAAAATGGATGAACAAATGCCGAAAGCAATGATGCTTATGAAGGATACCGAGTTTAATGTAAAAAAATGTGCAGAAAACACGGTATTGCTACCTTATGAGACCATAGTAGATCGCAGTAAATCTTTTAGCATTCACCAATCATTTAATAGTTTGCGTTTCCAGCTATTAAATACATGGTTATAATATTGTTAATAGTAATAAATATTTTCTATAAATGCATTATTTAGTAAGTTGTTGAGGGTGTATCACTCAAAATGTTTATGTTTGTTTTTCATGTGTATGTATTGATTTTGAATAAGAATGTCCTTTTAAGCAATTATATGGTTATGGTCACTTATGCTTCACTATAACACAACTTTGTAGGGTTAGGGTTAGCGCTAACTCTAACCCTTCATGTATGTCATTGTTAACACTATGCACGGCATCATGAAACTTGGCAGAAGGTCGCGTCTACAAACACATGTAAAAGTTTGCATGTCTTGAGCTCACCGTATAGAACAACAATGGCGCGGACTATAATTTTAAATTACTCGTATTTTTTTTCAAAACATAGTTTGTTATTTCAAGTTAAAGCTGCACTCTCACAGATTGACCATTTTAACAACTTTTATATTTGTTTGTCTTTGAAAGAGCAAATTTTTGCGTTAATATCTGCAAACAAATGATTTAAGATTTCTGACAAAATATAAGATCGTAGATTTTCATATTTCCGTTCCAAAATTAATGTTTTGTGGTTAAACCGTTACTAACGGTTTAAGAAAAATGCATTAAACATCAATTTTTGAGCTTCGATATAAAAATCTGCGATCTAATTTTTTGTCAGCAGTCTTATATAACTGGTTTCCAAGCATATTCGCAAATGTTGGCTCGTTCCAAGACAAAAAAATAAAAAGTTGTACAAACGTTCAATCTGTGAGAGTGCAGCTTTAAGCCACATTCATGTTTTAACTACGTGTAAGTCGAACTTGCTTTTAAGGTCTGTCACTTCCGGGTGAAGGTTTATTTTGCTGTAAATCTAAAATGGTATTGACCAAGACTGGACGAAACAATGGACTATGTATATGGTACACAGGAGCGAAGGTTTGTGGGGCCTTTGGAGCAGGTCAAGGTCGCTGATGCTATATTAAGACAACTTTTGCGTTTAAAGCGTTGTATGCCGATTTGGGTACAGTTTGTTCAAGATACTATAGTGGTAGAAGCAAGAGTGGGTATATTTTGGCACCCCTTAGCTGGTGCTCAAAGCCAGGTTAACCCAAAATCTAACTTATATATTGATAAAAGTTGATTTGTTTTTAGTAAACTTCACATAACGTTTCCTTTAAGAGTTGACTGTATGCGATATTTCGTGGTACATGTAATACATTGTATCGTTACATTGGCATTAACAAAATTACACATTTGTCAGTGTACTTGTGCTATCTTTCCCCATCTCAGTCAATTGAATAGGTAGGCATATATTCATACACAAATTAATATATTTTTCCGAAAACAAAAACACTTTTGTTTAGCGAATTTACGTTTTTATCATTGTTTTGACGCCTTAAAAATCTCAAACTAATGATTCCATTGTTTTTTAACAGAAATAAGCATTTACGATTGGCGCTTACATAATAATGTTAACCTTTCAGGAAAGGCATCCCTATGGCAACCGCATCAACTGATGAAAAACTTCCACTTGATTGGGAGCTGGTGTCGCGTGAGGGTCCTGCTTTAACCAATCATGCGGGGTGTCTCTTGAGAAATACTTTCTATATCCATGGAGGTGTCACAAAATACGGTAGCACCGTCCCTTCCAACAAACTCTACAAACTTGACCTTTCGTCTTCACATTGGGTCGAGGTCACGGCTGCAGGCTCTCCTGCTTTGAGTCACCATGCATGCGTTGCCATTGACAACCGATACTTGATTCTGATTGGAGGATGGGACGGACGTCAACGCGTGTCACATGTTCACGTGTTTGATACACAAGAGAACATCTGGATACCTGCACGTGACTCTGGGTTTCCAGACGGGGCGGGGCTTAGTTCTCACGCCGCTGTGGTTCTCTCTTCCGGCGAGATATTAATTGTTGGTCGTGAAGGAAGCTTACGCATTCAGCGAAAACATGGGAATGTTTATCTTTTGACAGGAAATGTTCTGAACGGCCATTTCACTTATAAAAAGATGACAAATGCTACGTCTTCCCGTTCCGGACATAGTATAAACTCCGTTGGCAATACTTTGTACATTATCGGTGGACGTGATGACCAATTAGTTGAGTTCCATACTGGCTATAGCTCGGGAGAACCCATTGGTTCCATCACCTCAAAACTCTCAGATATTGCGCAATCATTCAAACCTATGTCAAAGCCACCAAGTGGACGGAAACACCACGTGTCAATATCCGGAAAAGGATGCATTGTCCTACATGGCGGTGAAACGTTCGATGGCCGATCTCGGGAACCTGTTGGGGAGATGTTTTTGATCAAAGTGAAACCACACCTTCAATTTTATAAATTGGGCGTGTCCGCAGTGGGGCGGGCGTGTCATGTGTGTGTCAGTTCCGGTGATGACGTTTTTTTTCATGGAGGAATCGCTGGGCGAAATATCGTACAGTCAGATACCTACCGTTTTGTCTGTAGAAAATGATGATGGAGTGGTTTTACCTTGCTGACATGTTAATGAATCGTACATTGATCAATTGTTCATTGAAGTTAAGACAAACATAGCGGTTTCATATCAATTATAGAATCCAGTGCTGTTTTTGTATGCCTTTTAAAATAAAGTTTTAATTATTAGATGGCGTCTTACTAAATGGTCCGCTCTCTTACTTTACCAGTTATCAATTATCCAATATTTACCAACATCGCTATAATGCAAAACGTTCATATCCAGCAAGATCAATGAACCACTGCCCAGTTACTGCCCCTGAATTGTCAAAGATTTGAATTCGTATCTTATCTTTACCAATCTATTCCACACTGTTAATGGAACGTTTTTAATAACCAGCAAGATCGGTTTAGTTTCCCAGTCAGGAGTTATGGGCCCTGAGTTGTATACTTTGACCAAATTGGCATCGCTATCTATTCTAAGATCAACTTTTGTAACAATGTAATTGTTTATAGACACTTGTTCCATGAAGTAGTGATGGGCAATCGGCTGGATTTTCATTATTGATTAATCGGAGAGACAGACCGACTAATTGATCGGACTTATCGAGAATTATCTGAAAATAAAGACAACAATAACATATCAGAACATAACATTTCGTCACCTTAGTGCAAGAACTCAATATCTGCTTCTATTTTTATATGCAGTTATTACGTTATTGCACTAAGGTGACGATTTATTCAGCATTAAATGTTATAACATTCATAGCCAACATGCAAAGCATATATGCAACAATTGTATGAAACAAATCCCCGTGAAGAGCAAAGAGCAATAGAGAAGTATACTATATATATCATTGTATCAACTTCTTAACTTGACATAATTAGGTTCTCGATCGTTACAAAGATGCATGATATACATATTTACTATTATATTAACGTTTTGCATAGTTTTTTTCCGCTGTCTGAGGAAAATAGTGTTTTTTTTATGCGCCAATGGCAAAATTATGGTTTTAAAAATTGTTTTTGTAGATTATGATATTTTGGACATACTTAAAGGAAATGATATTCATTTTCGATGGCATTCATAATACAGAAGATACATATTATATCTGTTCTTTGGATGCTATGATGTCTTCCTGTTTCGATTAATAGGTCATGTGAGGAAACTCGAAAAATTGTTAGCGGCAATTCTATATTTATTTATTATTTTGTAATGAGCCGAATTGACACTGTCCGCCTAAACCCAACTCCATTATCGCCTAACTCTGTAATGATGTTCGTGGACACTATATGTTAAATATAAACAAAATAAGTGCTCCCCTTTCACCTCTTTACAAATAATATCTCGATAATGTCTGAGTGAGTATCAATGTATTGTTTGCTAGTCCATTAATGCCTGGTTGCTCACCTGGTACAAGAAAGGTTTTTAGTGGCGTGATCGGTTTCTCGGGTTGGCACTTGCACAACGATACTTTCTTATTACTGTCTTAAAGTTCAAACCAGTGCAATCGGACAAGTCAATCCGCTTTGGATTGCAGAAGTAGTTCGTCAAACAATCGTCACTATTTGAAACTCTCAGCTCAGTTGTCGGTTTATGTAAAGGTTATTGTATGAAATGCATTATAATTAACATTCTATAATAAAAAACCTGACACACAAACACACAAATTGTTAAAATTTATATATTAAAATGACTTTCAATAAAGAAGATCCATCTTATGCGTGTGGAAATTATCCTGCTTATATAAATTAATACGAATACAAGTTTCAAGTTTTATTGTCAATATCGGCAACACAAGAGCCTTTGGCCATGAACAAGTAACATAAAACATATATCACCTGACGTTTTTGTTTCCATTCAGTATTTTCTTTTCTTTCACACCTGTTAAATTTCCGTTTGAACTATTGAATAATTTTAACCCCCCCCCCCAACTTTTTTGACGTTATTATTATTTTGTAGCACATAGTAACCCGGCACGCAGTATCATCTTAAGTAACATTCATTTGAGTGCTGCTTTGTATTACATAACAAAACCCACATCTGTTGGCAGTTTAAAACATAAAAAACATGATTGAATAGAATTCAGCTTTATTATTACAATTTTGAAATTAATGGGCTTGTATTATTACGGGATATTCCATTACCTTAACACGGATATGTGATATATAATTACATCATAAACTGTAATAAATACAGAATGTTTTAGTTTACATTTTCATAAATTATAACAAAATTGTTCTTCTATCCATGTTTCTTTGAAGGTTAGTGTTAAGTGAACCTGTAAAACATGCACTCCTACTCCCAGATTAGCAGTACCACAATTAATACAATTGTTTTAATTTAGCGAAAAGGATGAATAAATATCGAAGACAATGGTTCTTAAGAAGGATACCGTGATTAGTTTGAAAAAAGGTGCACAAAACAAAGTATTCTACTTTATGAGACGATCGTTGATCACTGTTAATCTTTTAGGACCCACCAGTCATTTGAAAAAAATGTGCGTTTTCATCTTTCAAGTACACGGTTACAATCTTGTTATCAGTAATTAGTATTTTCCATAAATGTATTATTTAGTAAGTAGTTAAAGGTTTATCAAAATGTATGCTGGTTATATTGATTAAAATACGAGTATCACTTAAGTTATTATATATAGGATAGACAACGAGTGGGCGTATCTTTGTAATATATATCCGATCGTCCACGAGGTGTTTATCTGATTTAGACCACGTGAACTAAAGCCAAACAAAAATACGCTTTGTTTCCGGTATAAGTACTATCATGTAATATGATATATCCATGATATTTGACTCTTGAAGAACAATAACTAAACTTTTAGTTCACATGGTCTTAGTCGGATGAACACCCTTATGGACGAATCTATGAATCTATGAAATACGCTCGGTAGATACGTCCACGAGGTGCCTATCCTTACTTGCAGCCACATTCGATCAACTGGTTTAAGTATTTATCTGTGCGACCCGCGGAAAACGGAATGTATATTACAGTTACTGCTTCCGTGTTGAAACTCTGATTTAATAGTTAATAGGGTACGACATCGAAAACCGGGATATAAATATACGTTTGATTCTATGGGCTGGTGTATTATATTATAGTTTTGATGAATTTTACATACATGTACTCTATTGTGAAAACCTATAATTATTATAGGCACGCTGGTTGGGTTAGCAATACCGAAATTCAAAGACAGTTGTGGTCATCTTTAAATAGTGTATGTACATGTTTATCAATTTCCTTTAAATTACAAAAGATTTGCCATTTTCTAATGTCAGGAAATACATGAAATAAATATGTAATAAATAACAATATAAACATATGGGACGTAAAGTCAGCCCAAAACCATGAGACAATTTTCCGATAAGATTCATCACTGAATCAGTCATACACATGCATGTATGATTATTTTCATACTGTCACACTATGAGTTGTCGTCCCCGAATCTATCGGTGGCAGAGGCATGTTAAACAGATTCTTTTTGACTTCATTTGACACACCAATGTCTAGTTCCGAAACACAGTGAATCTGGTCCGAATGCTGAATGTTTTCGTACTGTGCCCCGTTGGGTAACCCTGATTGTTCAGATGGTCCCCGTGTGGTACCTCCCATCACGGTTGTCTCCCTTGGTAAATGCGTGTCGCCGGGAGGTTTCGTATTCACGGGCATTAAGTATCCGTTCACTTTCAGGGGCGTGTCTCCGCTGTTTGGTGGAGGATGTGTCTCATCTTGATTCATATTGTCATCAACTATATTTTGTTTGCTACCATCTTGTATTCTGTTTGTTCTTCTACAACAATATAATGGTACGTCGAGTTGACTTTTAGCATTACTAAAAATAAAGTCATTTCTTTCTCTATTGTTTAGCATAATATACTAAGATTGTACCTCTCACTGCTTGTTCTTTTATTCTTTTATTATTTATTATACCATACATTTACTTTGATAGGATGACCTACTCGTCTAAAAAAATATATACTTTTATTTGTATTAAACATGATAAAACAAGAAAACACTGGTTCACATTTGAAGTAACTTACCTGGTCAACCACTTGCGAATCCCAAAAACTGCCAGTGGCGTAAGGCCTGCCACAACAATACAGCATATCACCACAGCCGCGATCTCTCCACCTTATAATAAGAAATAAGAAACACGTACATTAACACACCAACATGACAGTATTGTAACGTGCGACGCTAAACAAACACCAACAAATCCCTTCAGAGAAAAGCATGCCACCGGTCTTTATGTACACTAACTTCTCTATTCACACAGAGCCCGGGCATTGCTAATTTGCATATTACCAACCAAGTCAACATCCGTTCTATAAACGTACTTCCGTTTCTAACGAAATGCTATGAACGCACATCCGCCGACTACAGCGGACTGTTACATTACTTTGTCGGGGAAACTCAAGAGTAAGACAACTCCGTTCCGGCAGTTGTCAATATCCCACCGCTGCCACCATTTGTAACGTGCGACGCTAAACAAACACCAACAGATCCCTTCAGAGAAAAGCATGCTCGACCCTGAAGGGGTCCACCGGTCTTTATATACACTAACTTCTCTATTCACACAGAGGCCGGGCATTGCTTATTGCGGGCCGCTCATAGTTGTACTGAAACCTGGAAGAAGTGTTTAATATAAACTGTATTTGTGCATAGACTAATGTTTTACCAAAATATGTCTCTTTTAATTCCTTCATAGCCTTGACTCGACATCAGCCAGCACCAACTTCAAAATATTTACATAGTAGATCTGTCTGTGGGCCCGCTGTGATACTTTGTATCACAGTTTTTCTTGTTTGCATATTACCAACATAGTTAACATCCGTTCTATGAACGTACTTCCGTTTATAACGGAATGCTATGAACGCACATGCGTCGACTACAGCGAACCGTTACAGTAGTATTCGCCGATTGGCGTGAATAAGTGTGTTTTTCAAAATATTTCAACCTTTTGAAAAGTAAATCTCTGACCCACATACACTGTTACGCCATTCGATGTTTGTAAAGAACGTTACGCACAGAACAAAAAACAAGAAGAATATCCGTTTTAAATCTGAATACTATGAACAATTGAGTTTTAAAATCGCAAACATAGCAACACCTGTTAACTTCCGCGGGGAATCTTCAGTTACTTCTGAGGATGTTGTTGCTTCTTGTTGCGTCACAGCATTCATTAATGACGTCACCGTCTGTGTTGTTGTTGTTGTTGTAGTAGAAGTAGTAGTCGTTTCTTGTGACGTAACAGTTGTCGGTGGCTCAGTTTGTGATGTCGGCCCGGCAACGTTGCACGTTGCACAACATTCACTTGGGTCATTGTATGTTATACAGAGCAAAGACAAACAAGCGGAAGCTGTGTCCCCGTACCTGCACTCTACAGAAATTTATGATTGTTATTAGCATAAACGAAATATAAATAACAAAACACCTAAATTAGTTTGCAGAATGTACTAACATGATGTTTAGATTGTTCGCACCATATCTTTGCATTTAAACAATAAGGATTCATTGAACGTTTTGAATTGTTTCATTACGTTTCCAAATGAAATTAATAATACAGGCGGGCAGGTTCGTGCCTTTCTCGGTGACGTTTACAAGGAAATAACGTCAATGTAGTTAAAATGATGTAACAGAGATCGTACGTGTGTCTGTCGTCTCCGCTCCGTTACAGGAATCACAGCACTGCGTTTCAAACGCGGCGTCGTAACACTCGCCGTTGTTAGCCGCCACCAATACAGCGCATGTCTGACCGTCACGCACCGTGCCTATGGCGTCACCGCTTGGACATGAAACTTATAATAAAGCAGTGTTTTTGTAGTTTAGCTTATCTTTGTAATTATTGTTAAAATCATAAAGTAAGCGACCAGTGTCCGTTGTCGAGTTGGCACTTTACGTTGCACTGACGTTGGATTGTGGTTAAATAGTGTCACAACGACACCAACGTCCAACGTCGGACTGGGATCCAATCCTTACCTGAATAAAGTCAATGTCCATTTGATATCGCTTTCCGACATCAGTGTAATATTAATATTCAGACTTTACAGATGATATATCAACAAACTTATCTGTCGTTGGCCAAAACAACCACTGGCGGTTCCAGGGGAACGCACCCGCCTCCAACAAAAAACTGTCCAAGTTCACTTTTAACAATATACAATTACCATGAATTACGATATAGGAGAAAAGGGTAATAAAATACGTCCAAAATGCACCATTTCGGACTAGAACTTGTTAACCCATAATTGCCAACTGTTTAAACCAAATAAATTGCGGTTCAGAGGAAAGGCCGCTAATCGAAAGGTTATACCCTTAAGATACGACCCTCTTATGTAAAATCCTGGACCCGCCCCTGACAACTGCTACGAGAAAAAACGTGGTGGATTTTATGTTAATCATGGCGTTTGTAGTTTGTGAACTGTGAAGATGACAGCAGCCTTATGCTTGATCGGTTTATAATGAAACTTGATCAGAGTAATTATCTTTATGAAATGTAGGTCGATTTCAAGTCCTGTCGGGTTAGGGTTAGGGTTCATTCCTGTCGGGTTAGGGTTAGGGTTCATTCCTGTCGGGTTAGGGTTAGGGTTCATTCCTGTCGGGTTAGGGTTCATTCCTGTCGGGTTAGGGTTAGGGTTCATTCCTGTCGGGTTAGGGTTCATTCCTGTCGGGTTAGGGTTAGGGTTCATTCCTGTCGGGTTAGGGTTAGGGTTCATTCCTGTCGGGTTAGAGTTAGGGTTCATTCCTGTCGGGTTAGGGTTAGGGTTCATTCCTGTCGGGTTAGAGTTAGGGTTCATTCCTGTCGGGTTCATTCCAGGCCACTGTTAAATAAATTAGAACTGCAAAAACAACAAACAATACATGCAGAATTTTCATTGTTTAATTAACAAATTATGGAGGATGCTCAGAAAGATTGTCATCATTGAATCTAGGTCAAGTCCTTTTTGGTCATGCCAGCCTCTAAGGCTAGTTACACTTGTATGTCGGCCACGCAATCTTTATTGACTCATAGTTAGTCCGAATGTTTGTCCACACTGAATTCCAAGTACGAGTCATATCGGATAAAAAGTCAATGTTTTAAATTAGTTGCCATGAAACATATTTTTTTTTTTGTAATTCAGTACTAGTTACTATTCCCCCATGTTTATGTATTTATAAGCTTAGAAATATGTCTGCATTTATTTCATTTGGAAAAAAAATGTGTGCGAGTGTGTGTGTGTGGGGGGGGGGGGGGGGGCTATAAAGGTGCGGCATGATCGGGCACCCTGCCCCTGTGGACAAAAGAAGATGAGTAGGTCAAAGATAAAAAAAAACTACCTCAAACTGCATTTACATGTCATATCTTTTACTAAATCTTAACCGAAAGGTCATAATCAAATATCCAATATTGCTACTAAAAAAAGAAAAGTAACTAAAAATTATATTAGAATTGAAATAGAATCTAGAAATATAACTATATCAATAAGAACACATATTAAAAGGAATGAAATGTTGCCGAATGCAGCGGGACCAAAGTTCTTGAGAAATTCTAAAGCGAAACTACTTTATTAAATTTGATTTTAGGCCAATATAATAAATTGCTAGATTTTATCCAAAATTCTTTTTAAATGTGGGGCGGAGGGTGACATTTTATTTTTCTTAGATGCCTGTTTGACCGTTGACTATCTGTTCATACTCTTTTTTAATTCATAAGGGACCATATACACGTGTTTCAAGACGAACTAGGAACACGATCGTAACAATTCGTGAACATGTGAATGTTACGAATAAACGCCGTTCCCGGACATTCCCGGACAGTTCCGGACATTCCCGGACAGTTCCGGACCGATACGCAAATACAGACCTTAGTTCAACATTTTTATTTGAATCAATAACATTTAAGAGGCGGCGGAAAAAGAGAGAGCGGGCGGGACGAAACTCTAGCAATTAATTTATAGTCGCTTTACAAAGCAAAAAGAACTTTGTCATGATTTTATTTAAAACAATTTTCTGTAAGTCTCAAAACTCTATTGTCACATCTATATGACGAGATATACTCCAGTGAGAGAAATTAAATCAGGGGGAATATGTGTATATACAAACACATGCCAACCCTCGGGGTTAAATTTGCACCACATTTGGACGTGGGGTAAACTTACCCCCGTGGGTATTTTATCTTATATAAACACAACACCTGATTTGCCCCGGAGGCAAGGGTTTTCAGCAAATATTCAACATTATTACAAAGTTTATAGGAAGAAAATGGTTACAAAATTCATTATTCTTTATTCTATAAAATCCTTTGCCGAAATTTCTCAGCAAAATATTTATAAAAAGCGACTGATAAGTTTTATAACTTGTCACGTAAATGAACAACTATGAACAATTGAAATTTTAAGTTTTCTACATGGTGAGAGGACACAGGAACTTTTTATATTAGTTTATCTTTTTGTATTGCGGGATGGCGTTACTAAAGCGAAAAATGATAATATTACCTATAAATACTTACAACCCACCATACTTATAATAGCTTTAAAATACATGTGATATATGGCGTTTTTTCAAATACTATCGTTTTTTTATTAAGAAACCAAACATGTTTTCATCTGTCATTTAAACGCGTCCGAAAAATACATAATACATATGTTGAGCATATAAGCGCAGCATATGCAATGAGATTATTACACGAATGATACCAAAACAAAAATAGTGTGATTAGCTTGAATTTTTAAAAAGGAATTGTTTGAGAAACTGGGGTCAGGTTTCGCAGGAGTTCGTGTCCTCTGTGTTGGATTTTAAAAAGCAGAATTATGAGCAAAATTTATAATTTCAACAGAAATTTCGACAGTGCAAAAAAAAAGTTGTCAAAATCGAATGTTTGTGTTAATTATGTATTCAAACTCCATCGACAGTTCTTTCTGTCAGATAGATGGGAAGTAAGAGGCGTCTAAGGCAGTTAATTTATCTCTTTATTCATGGATATAGAAACGAAGATGGAGTGTACCTTAAAAGGCTTAAATGCTTTACTTTTTAAAAATATATTTTAAATCGGAGATTAAATTAATTGTAAATTAGGGTTTTATTTCCATGAAAATCCTACCAAAACATGTTCATTTAAGGGATATGATCGACGTGGGTGACCCCTAACTCTAGACGATTCTTAAAGGGGCTAGACACCAGATGGTCCCAAAATCGGCAAGTACATTATTTCCTGACAAAACAAGCCGGTTCATAGTCTGTATATTTAGCATATATAAAAGTCACGTGATTAGTTCAGATACTGTGACTGACGTGGTAGACAAACCCAGTAAATTTCGAAATGAAAAAAATACGTACAAACTGCGAAAGATACATGTGTCGTAGGCGAGGTAATACATCAGTAAGTAAGATTTTATGCGTTGTACACAACGATATAAAAAATATTTTAGTTTTTGACAAGTTTCATTTTTCTTGCGATTATGTCCTCTGGTGTCTAGTCCCTTTAAGTGATGGCATTCAAGTGTGTGAGCGATATTGGACCATCACGATATTGTATTCAACCAGTAGCAGGGGCGTTTACGAATCCTTTTTTGAATTAAAACCATCCCCGAATTGTCTGTCATTTTAAACCGTCTTGCACTGAAAACTCGCAATGCATATCATTGTATATTCTTCGATGAGTTTTATAAAATAATTACTTCCAAACGAAAGCATTGATAGGGCAAATGTTTTTAATATTGCACATAGCAGGGTTTATTACCATTTCAGCAGAAAAAGAATAAGACGTGTTTATTATTTAACAGAAACATAATGAAAATACTTCAACTCTTAAAAAACATTAATGAGTATAAGCGGTATTATACCGTCCATAGCTACGCATATAATTAAGTTAACACGTCAAATGACACTGATATACCAGTATTGTTAAAATGCGAATGAAAATATTTGAACAAACCATGTTTAAAAAAAGGTCGTGCTAGTTTAAGGCTCCTCTTCGAACAGTTGAATTGTGATTGTATCAGCACGTCACAACTACATAAATAGACAATTATTAATCTTTGACACGTATTTGTTTCCTTACTGAACAAACAGGGGGAGTCTCGCCCAGCTCTGTAGAAACTGTTAAATAAGCCGACATGATGGGTTTCACTGTTTAAGATTTCAAGTTTAACAAAAGCACGCTTATTTGTAATTTGGATTTAATAACAACAAAAATCAAATAACAATTTGGGTCCAATGGATTCGATTGTATTTACTAAAACGCTCATGTCAAAATAGGGAGAGAAATAATGATTGATGCTTAAATGAGTATTAATTTAAAAATTAAGCAATTTATCTTTTAGAATTTCTTAAATTTCAAGACGATCATGTTAAAGAGAAATGAATATCAATATATTGGATTTGACTTTCGACCTTGTAGTTTCTGTTACGGATAAGTACTAGAATTTCTCTATTAAAACCCAAATAGCTGACTTTAAATGCCTGTAAGTTGCTCATGAAAAATCATCACAATGCTTTCTATTTCCATACATAGGTTTAAGGTTTAAGGTTTCAGTCTATTCAAGACACGATTGTGGATACATGTTTAAAGCACATGTAATGTATAAGACATGGGCCGATTGTTCCGAATCAGAACTTTGTTAAAGTAGGCAACGTTGTTAACATGTTTCGTTGTTAACTTTCAACTCGTTACTGCACTTGAAATTTAAAGCTGCGTTCTCCCAGCTTTGACGTTTTGACAACTTATATATATATATATTTTTGTCTTGGAATAAGTCATTTTTGCGTAAACGTCTGGAAACCAGTGATATAAGATCAGATCGCAGTTGGTCATACACCGTTCTAAAATTAATGTTTTATGGCTAAAAGCGTTACTTAACGCTTTAAGAAAAACGAGTTTTCGGCAGTATTCCTAACAATTGAGATTTTTTTTCTTTTGTGAGTTATCTTTTATGACTGAATTGAAGGCATTAATGACAAAATCAGTTGTTTCTGAGACAAAATGAAAAGAAAAGAATAGACATGTTTCAGCTGTACTTGCTTATACATAAATAGGTGAGCACATCGTCAAATACTTCACATTAAAAATACAATCATGTTGTTAACTGAATGATAGGCCCCAGTTTTACACTTATATCTCCATTTAAATGTGAAACACCTTTAGAAGCAATTGTTCTTGTATTAATACATTCATCCGTAGCCCACATCTGGCACATACCAAAGTCAAACTATGGTGTCCACTTCGATGTATGATGTCTGGACGTCAAACACGTATAAATGGAATGATTTTCAAACAAAAATTTCTAACGATTTATTATACGCAGGCAAATTCTTAAATTGTAATCTGTTAAGTAAATGAATGTATGAAATATTTCATGAATGAATTAACGAACGAGCGAGCGAGCGCACGAACAAACGAACGAACGAACAAACGATTGAACGAACAAACGATCGCATGAACGAATGGATGAATACATAAACTTAGGAATAAAGGAATTAATAAAAAAAAATGCGATCGAACTGACGAACGGATGAATGCATTACCTGAATTAATTACTAAATGAAGGAAGAAAGGAACGAGCGAATGAATGAAGTAAATCAAATAAACGGACGAGAGCTGTATTAAAATAATTCATAAAACACTTCCAAACATTTCCTGTAAATAACTATACGATATGTTCGTTAATTCAAGTAATAAAGATGGACTGAGTTGACTTGCGTCGAACCGTAATAATTTAAATCATAAAAATAGAATGCAATTTAATTTGTATTTGATAAATACATGTACCTGCGCATAATCCCGATTTTGTAAACAGTAAAATCTCCAACATCAAAAGAACAATCACACCATTATGTCTACGATTCATATCCATCTGAACTAATATTATGCTAATTAAAATATGAATATTTCTCTTAATCATATAGTCAGCAACATGGTTTCATTTTAAAAACATCCTCGGTACTGATTTTCAATATGCTGAAGTAGTTACAGTATGGGTTAAAGGCACAGTCGATCCTCTTCAATGTATTAGTTTAAACAGTTGAAACGTATTGATCTTTTCTTTGCTATGAGGGAAGATTGCTGTAACTCAAGATCGTGTCCGCTTCATGGATCAACATCGGGGCCTCTTAGGTGAGAGGCGGACACCTATATTAAAAACAAGCCACTCGTCCATTTCAAGATTAAACTTTTATCTACGTATATTGTCATAACTGGTCTAAGGAATATGAAATGTTCAAAAAGGTTTTCGAAACGGTTTAAGATTTTCAGAATCAAATTTGAATTATTAAAATTAAATTATTTAAACACATTTTTTGTATACATTTAATACAATTTTATTTTTAAACATGTAATACAACGAGTTTAGTACGACACTTTATATGCGATGCTATTTTGTACGATATTATGCCATGCGGTTTTGAGCGATACTATACAATGAGATTTTGTACGATACATTACAATGACGTTTTGAGCGATTCCATACAATGAGGTTTTGTACGATACTATACAATGAGGTTTTGTACTATACTATACAATGAGGTTTTGTACTATACTATGCAATGAGGTTTCGTGCTATACTAAACAATGAGGTTTTGTACTATACTATGCAATGAGGTTTCGTGCTATACTATACAATGAGGTTTTGTACTATACTATGCAATGAGGTTTCGTACGATACTATACAATGAGGTTTTGTACGATACTATACAATGAGGTTTTGAGCGATACTATATAATGAGGTTTTGTACGATACTATACAATGAGGTTTTGTACGATACTATACAATGAGGTTTTGTACTATACTATACAATGAGGTTTTGTACTATACTATACAATGAGGTTTTGTACTATATTATGCAATGAGGTTTCGTGCTATACTATACAATGAGGTTTTGTACTATACTATGCAATGAGGTTGTGTACGATACTATACAATGAGGTTTCGTGCTATACTATACAATGAGGTTGTGTACTATACTATGCAATGAGGTTGTGTACGATACTATACAATGAGGTTTCGTGCTATACTATACAATGAGGTTTTGTACTATACTATACAATGAGGTTTCGTGCTATACTATGCAATGAGGTTGTGTACGATACTATACAATGAGGTTTCGTGCTATACTATACAATGAGGTTGTGTACGATACTATACAATGAGGTTTCGTGCTATACTATGCAATGAGGTTGTGTACGATACTATACAATGAGGTTTCGTGCTTTACTATACAATGAGGTTTCGTGCTATACTATACAATGAGGTTTCGTGCTATACTATACAATGAGGTTTTGTACTATACTATACAATGAGGTTTCGTGCTTTACTATACAATGAGGTTTTGTACTATACTATACAATGAGGTTTCGTGCTATACTATACAATGAGGTTTTGTACTATACTATACAATGAGGTTTTGTACTATACTATGCAATGAGGTTTCGTGCTTTACTATACAATGAGGTTTTGTACTATACTATACAATGAGGTTTTGTACTATATTATGCAATGAGGTTTCGTGCTATACTATACAATGAGGTTTTGTACTATACTATGCAATGAGGTTGTGTACGATACTATACAATGAGGTTTCGTGCTATACTATACAATGAGGTTGTGTACTATACTATGCAATGAGGTTGTGTACGATACTATACAATGAGGTTTCGTGCTATACTATACAATGAGGTTTTGTACTATACTATACAATGAGGTTTTGTACTATACTATGCAATGAGGTTTCGTGCTATACTATACAATGAGGTTTCGTACGATACTATACAATGAGGTTTTGTACTATACTATACAATGAGGTTTCGTGCTTTACTATACAATGAGGTTTCGTACTATACTATACAATGAGGTTTCGTACGATACTATACAATGAGGTTTTGTACTATACTATACAATGAGGTTTCGTACTATACTATACAATGAGGTTTTGTACTATACTATACAATGAGGTTTTGTACTATACTATACAATGAGGTTTTGTGCTTTACTATACAATGAGGTTTTGTACTATACTATACAATGAGGTTTCGTACGATACTATACAATGAGGTTTTGTACTATACTATACAATGAGGTTTCGTGCTTTACTATACAATGAGGTTTCGTGCTATACTATACAATGAGGTTTCGTACGATACTATACAATGAGGTTTCGTGCTATACTATACAATGAGGTTTTGTACTATACTATACAATGAGGTTTCGTGCTATACTATACAATGAGGTTTCGTGCTTTACTATACAATGAGGTTTCGTGCTTTACTATACATTGAGGTTTCGTACGATACTATACAATGAGGTTTCGTGCTTTACTATACAATGAGGTTTTGTACTATACTATACAATGAGGTTTCGTGCTTTACTATACAATGAGGTTTTGTACTATACTATACAATGAGGTTTCGTACGATACTATACAATGAGGTTTCGTGCTATACTATACAATGAGGTTTTGTACTATACTATACAATGAGGTTTCGTGCTATACTATACAATGAGGTTTCGTGCTTTACTATACAATGAGGTTTCGTGCTTTACTATACAATGAGGTTTCGTACGATACTATACAATGAGGTTTCGTGCTTTACTATACAATGAGGTTTTGTACTATACTATACAATGAGGTTTTGTACTATACTATGCAATGAGGTTTCGTGCTTTACTATACAATGAGGTTTTGTACTATACTATACAATGAGGTTTTGTACTATACTATGCAATGAGGTTGTGTACTATACGATGAGGTTTCGTGCTTTACTATACAATGAGGTTTCGTACTATACTATACAATGAGGTTTCGTGCTTTACTATACAATGAGGTTTTGTACTATACTATACAATGAGGTTTTGTACTATACTATGCAATGAGGTTTCGTGCTTTACTATACAATGAGGTTTTGTACTATACTATACAATGAGGTTTTGTACTATACTATGCAATGAGGTTGTGTACTATACGATGAGGTTTCGTGCTTTACTATACAATGAGGTTTCGTACGATACTATACAATGAGGTTTCGTGCTTTACTATACAATGAGGTTTTGTACTATACTATACAATGAGGTTTTGTACTATACTATACAATGAGGTTTTGTACTATACTATACAATGAGGTTTTGTACTATACTATACAATGAGGTTTTGTACTATACTATACAATGAGGTTTCGTACGATACTATACAATGAGGTTTCGTGCTTTACTATACAATGAGGTTTTGTACTATACTATACAATGAGGTTTTGTACTATACTATGCAATGAGGTTGTGTGCCATACTATGCAATGAGGTTTTGTGCCATACTATGCAATGAGGTTTTGTGCCATACTATGCAATGAGTAATGAGATCGAAACAAAAATGCAATCCGTCCAAGTATATTAATATTTGCATAACGTAGGTAGGCCAGTATCAAACCTTATTCCTTATTACAAGGAATTCCAAATTACGATCTTTGACCTTTTATATTCGTAAGACTATATAATATCGAATGTAAATTGATATAAGGTATTGGACGGTAAGTAGGTTTTTCATCTTCAGGAAAATAAAACGTTTTTAATGATGTCAAAATATTTTGAAAAGGGCAATGCAAAGAGGAGGGCGTTTCGTCATTAGATTTTGCAAACATTTAGTCCTTTCATTAAAATTTAAAACTCGGAAACTAAAGAAGACATATCACGATGCAGATTTGAAGGCGAACATTGGACTGCGACAGAACTTAACGATTTCAGGTCTTAATAATAGAGTTGTAACGCACTTGATTTTGTTTTGTTTGTTGTCGTGAATGCGTTTAAGAAAACATTTTCTAACTGGTTCCATTCCCTTCGATTCTGTGCTGAGGCTTTTAAAATTGCACTTATAATACACCATTTAATTAAATATTCCATCTAAATTTATTAATTATCGATTTTGTGATAAATGCTTTAATTGGTATTTCTTTAAGAAAAGTTTTAAAATAAGTTGACAGATGAATATATCGGTCGTTTCTTTTGTTATAAATGATAATAGCTAAACATAAGAGTAAACTTAACATTTTAAACACACCCATTTGAACAAAGAAATTACTTTTGAAATCATGTTATTAACATTAAAACAGGAACTTAAAGACTGTTGCAGGTAAAACGAACGCCAATTCAATAAGGTAAGTTTGTGAATCATCAAGTTTGAGAATCATCAAGTTTGTGAATCATCAAATTTGTGAATCATCAAGTTTGTGAATCATCAAGATTGTTTATCATCAAGTTTGTGAATCATCAAGTTTGAGAATCATCAAGTTTGTGAATCATCATATCACTGAGAACGCCTTGTCAGAAACTTGCTAGCATGCATTAAGGTACTGCATTGCCAAACTATGATGGACTTGACCTTTGACCTACACACATCATATGTATTCCCTAACATCGAGATGTCAAGTCATCGAAAATCAGTGTGTTAGGTTTTCTAAAGCTTTCTAACATGGAAATACTTATAGTAATATAGGCCAATTTCACTCTGCCCATCAACAAATGTAAGCTTCAGTCTGGAACTTTACAGCAAACAAAAGCAGCCAATTGTATACCACTTTGACAAGTTGTCCGTGTATGTGTATGTAAGCTTATTTATACTCGCACTTGGGCCTTGTCCATTCGGCAAGTGCTCCGTTAAGATTGTTAGTCATTTTAGGTTTTTGGAGCATAGTGCACAGACAGAATGTAACCCTGGTTAGAGTACCCTGGTTTCATTAACGTGCACCAGCGTATAGCATTGTCACACGGGACCCTCATTTAACGTCCCTCCCGGAAGACGATAAGTATTTTTTTAGTGATGCGACGGGGAATCGAACCTGCGCCCCGTGGATTGATAGCCAAGTGTGTTAACACTAGACCACAGATCCGCCACATTTCGGCTAGTTAACTCATTAAAACGATTTGATTGGTCAGTAATTATTATTGGATGAATATTGACCGATCAATCAACATTTTGGATAACTTTGATCAAACCGAAAACTTAACCGATTCCCATACACTTGGCTACAGATGTTAGAAAATGTAGATGGTGTGACGAAGAGTGAAATGGTACACTTCAAGTAGGAGCTTGCCAAGATGTCCGACGGACGGAAAGGAAAGACGCAGTCGGTAAACTGTCCCTTAAACTTCTCTCTTGGTTTAGATATCTTGGTATTATACCATACACTGATTTGCCACTAACCGAAACATCAACTAGGCCTTAGTTTCGAACGATGTGTATGAACGAAAGGAACTAATGAACAAATATTTTTCAATATTATAGACAACGCTAGGTGTTATTAAATGTTAGGCATTTTGTGAGTTTAGTCTATAAAAGTTAGATTTGCTCATACATCGTGGACCCACTATTGAAGTATCATGGTCCTGGGCCAAACTCTTATGCAGAAAAGTTTTCGGAACTACATTGGCCTTACATGCAATTTTATCTTGGTCCCAGTTCAACTAGGTCAAGTATTTCTTAAGGCACTGGATGTGACATTGACCATTAGACCCTAATCTTCTTGTCTAGCGCTTCATGAGTAATTGTCTCAACGCATTTATAACCATACCCTTCACCTTTTACCCCGAAACAGATTGGGGTAATCACGGTCCTAGGTCAAACAGTTCTTGAATAATTGAGCAATAATTGACATATTTACAAATACTGGCAGAGACCTTGACCTTTTAACAAAACACAGTGGGGTCATCTTTGTGACAGGGTTAAGCTACCAGTGAAGTTTCATGATCAAATGTAAAATCTTTGAAATAGTTTCCAAACAGACAAGCAATGGCCTACCACAGACAGACCGACGTTTGCGAACACACGCATGCACACACGCACACATGCACGCACGCACACACATTATTATATGCCCAATATTTGATTATAAATTGACAGTATTCGGTAAAGAAACAGCAGTGTTTTACAAGGCATTATTTCAAGACAAGTAGAAAATGTTTTTATGTATTTATTTGACATGTAAACTTCAATTTTGTTGCAAAAACCTATATTTATATTCACAATATATTAACATATGACTTAACACATGTATATTTAATATTTTTGTAAGTTAACTGTACATGTACCTTCAGATAAAAATGAATTCCTAACCAAGGAATGAGAATGTAATGCTTTTGTCTTTTGTTGTAAGGTTAGAAGGTTTCCTCAAATGAATAATGTTCAAACGTAAATGTACAAAAGATTTAACCCTACTTCCATCATTGACCATCAAGTCTTACTCAAGATGTTGGACGGAAACCATTTTTCTATTTTCAGTGACAGTGATCTTGACCCCCCCCCCCAAAAAAAAGCAATCCAAACCTAGCTTTTCAAAAAAGCTACATATACATATACACAAACCTTTTGGCAGGAAAGCTATTTTTTGACAAGAAATGACATCCCCACTCTTATAACCAGGTTTGTCGATGATGGAAACGTGGTTAAAAAGTATATAGTTAAGGTCCACATGTTTTAAATTAATTTTGGATTTGAACCTTAAGTCGTAAGTATTGTTTTATCAATTAAGTCAAACGAATCAAACGAGTTAAACACGATAATGCATATTTTTTTTATGGTATTAAACGCATCATTAGCAAAGGAGTGACCACAAGCAGTACCTGTCCTCTTGTAAGTGTAAGAAGCTCAAATAGATATGACACCAGAGTTTCCTATGATTAAAATAGAATGGTGACACCCTAAGTTGGACAAGCTGTGATGGTCTATGGACCTTTCAAGATAGCTGAGGTTTCTGTTGACGATGTTGCACCACGCAGGTGAGAGTTTTCGTCCACACATTACCTCCAAAAATGGAACGGTAACAAGTAGAGTGGCCATAAACATTCTATAACTACCATGCAAATCTATTTTAAGGCTATTCCTTTATTCTGCACACAATTTATTAAAGGTTGTCCTTGACAACATGGTTCAAAATGTGCAATCCTTCAATGATACTTATTATGGCAAATGACAGAAAAAATATACGGGTCAAAAATACAACAATACAACCATTTTTCTATTTTCAGCAACAGTGACCTTGACCTTGAATCTAGGGACCCCAAACGCAGTCCCATGAAAGGTATCCATAAACTCTTAAATATGTAGATCCTGACTAAAATTATTCAGTTTCAACCGTTTTCTATTTTTAGTAACAGTGACCTTGAATCTAGGGACCCCAAAACGCAATCCCATAAAAGTATCCATAAACTCTTCCTATGGACCAAGTTTGGTCAAGAAATGTCAACCATAACTAAAGTTATTCAGTTTGAACCATTTTTCTATTTTTAGAAACAGTGACCTTGACCCTAGGGACCCCAAATGCATTCCCATGAAAGGTATCCATAAACTCTTCCTATAGACCAAGTTTGGTCAAGATATGTCAACCCTAACTAAAGTTATTCAGTTTCAACCGTTTTTCTATTATTAGTAACAGTGACCTTGACCTTGGGGACCCAATCGCAATCCCATGAAAGGTACCCATAAACTCTTTCTATAGACCAAGCTTAGTAAAGATATGTCAACCCTTACTAAAGTTATTCAGTTTCAACCGTTTTTCTAATTTCAGTAACAGTGACCTTGAACTTGACCCTAGGGACCCCAAACGCAATCCCATGAAAGATATCCATAAACTCTTCCTATTGACCAAGTTTGGTCAAGATATGTCAACCCTTACTAAAGTTATTCAGTTTCAACCGTTTTTCTATTTTTAGTAACAGTGACCTTGACATTGACCCTAAACGCAATCCGGTGAAAGGTCTCCATAAACTCTTCCTATTAACTAAGTTTAGTCAAGATATGTCATCCCTAAAACTTAAGTTATTCAGTTTCAACCTCTTTTCTACTTTTAGTAACAGTGACCTTGACCTTGACACTAGGGACCCCAAACGCAATACCATAAAAGGTCTCCATAAACTTTTCCTCCAGACCAAGTTTAGTCAAGTTATGTCTTCCCTTACTAAAGTTATTCAGTTTCAACCGTTTTTCTATTTTAAGTAACAGTGACCGTGACCCTAGGGACCCCAAACGCAATCCCATGAAAGGTCTCCATAAACTCTTCCTATAGGCCAAGTTTAGTCAAGATATGTCATCTCTAACTAAAATTATTCAGTTTCAACGGTTTTTCTATTTTTAGTAACAGTGACCTTGAACTTGACTAGGGACCCCAAACGCAATCCCATGAAAGGTATCCATAATCTCTTCCTATTGACTAAGTTTGGTCAACATATGTCAACCCTAACTAAAGTTATTCAGTTTCAACGGTTTTTCTATTTTAAGTAACAGTGACCTTAACCTTGACCCTAAACGCAATCTGGTGAAAGGTCTCCATAAACTCTTCCTATTGACGAAGTTTAGTCAAGATATGTCATTCCTAACTAAAGTTATTCAGTTTCAACCGTTTTTCTATTTTTAGTAACAGTGACCTTGACCTTGACCCTAGGGACCCAATCGCAATCCCATGAAAGGTACCCATGAACTATTCCTATTGATTAAGTTAAGTCAAGATATGTCATCCCTAACTTAAGTTATTCAGTTTCAACCGTTTTTCTATTTTTAGTAACAGTGACCTTGACCCTAGGGACCCCAAACGCAATCCCATGAAAGGTATCCATAAACTCTTCCTATAGACCAAGTTTAGTCAAGATATGTCATCTCTAACTAAAGTTATTCAGTTTCAACCATTTTTCTATTTTGAGTAACAGTGACCTTGACCTTGACCCTAGGGACCCCAAACGCAATCCCATGAAAGGTACCCATAAACTCAATAAACCAACTTTGGTCAAGATATGTCAACCCTTACTAAAGTTATTCAGTTTCATAGGTGAGTTTGATGCCGCCAGGCCGCCAGCCCGCCCGAACAACGACGTTCGCCATTCTAATATCTAATAACCAGGTTTCACTATGTGAAAACCTGGTTAATAAAATTGTTGGACATTGATGAACAAAAAATGTTAAAATGTCTTTTGATTCTTTATTACATAAATATTGCACTGTTTTTCTAAATGTTACATCGTCAGCACAATAAATCCTGTGGAGGGAAAATAATTTAGTTGCGAAATGTTACACCTCTTAAGCAGGCCATTGTAGTTAGCTTAGAAAACATTTGACAAAAAACTTTTCATTCAATTTTACACATGATGGGTGCCAAATGTTTGTTTTTTTAATTCAATTTTCTATTTCTTTAAATCACTTAACAGTCTTCACTGGACATTTTTGCAGAAGGCGATGTCACAAATAAAAGTGAAACACATTAAGAAAACAAGCTGAACAGTACATTTTTTTGTCAACATTAAACCCTTAATGTCCTCCTGTGAATGCAGTACACTTAATAACTCTTGGATTTGGGTTGATGTACATACATGTACCTCATAGGGAGATTAAAACCAAAATAATGAGGTGAATACCACATAGCAATTTACAAACCACATCACGAGGTATACATAATGAGGTGAATACCACATAGCAATTTACAAACCACATCATGAGGTATACATAATAAGGTGAATACCACATAGCAAGTTACAAACCACATCATGAGGTATACATAATCAGGTGAATACCACATAGCAATTTACAAACCACATCATGAGGTATACATAATAAGGTGAATACCACATAGCAAGTTACAAACCACATTGACAGGTACATACCACAAAGCGAGGTACATACCTCATAGAAAGGTTTATACCATCGTGAGGTAAATACCACATAGAGATGTTCTGTTCTTTTTTCAGAAGATGCATTATTTCATGAGTAATTTAGTAATGAGCCTAAACATTCAAGCAAATGCAGTGTGATATGCAGTATCTTCCCCCCATGAGTATTGAACTCTTTTTCTAACTTGAGGTATTCAGCCAGACACATACAAGGCTGAGTAAAAAAAGTTCTTGGACAGGATAACAATGACTATGACCATTAATAAAGATATTTCTGGCTTCATGATAATGATTATCAGTTATCCATAAAAAACACTACCAGTACACCCTTGCTGGGTACAAAACAATTTAATCACACAAAATTGGTTTTCCTTAGGTCATAAAGTATATTAAGATATCCATTACACATTCAATTATCTTCCTTCTTTCATTATATAACTGTTTACATAATTCACGTTGATTAAATTCTTCAATAGAAGCCTACATTCAAATCAGTATTCTATGCATTTGATGAAAAATCCATCTTAGGTTAAGCCCTATTAATGTGAAAGGGACTAGACACCAGATGATACAAACCCAAGAAAAAATAAAATTGTCAAAAACTTCCATAAAAAGTGCTATCATAATGAACAACATGTATCATTTGAAGTTCGCGTTTTTTTCCAATTCGAAATTTGTTCGTTTGTCTACCAGGTAAATACCAGTAAATTTAAAAATAACGTTGGTATATGTATCTGTACTTAACACTCGACTTTCACATACTAACTATACACACAATAAACTGGGAATCGTTTTTTAACCTGGTAAACTCAGCTGAGATTGCGACAAATTTATACTTTTAACCATGTACTGTATTATGCTTGCTCATATTGACAAAACTTGGCTTGTCTTGAGGAAATACTGTATTTGCCATTTTTTGGACCATCTGGGTTCTAGTCCCTTTAAACTATAGCCAGACATCATAACAATACTAGCACCATTTGTTTACTTGTCATCAATTTGTCAAACATCATCAACAGTCCTTCAATTTATATAAAATTACACCAACAGTATTGTATATTTACAACTTAATATATCTGTACAGTCTTTCAATTAAGCAGTTTTAACTTTAAACCTCAGTCATATTCTGGATCAAACATAATAAATATTCTGGGTCAAACCTCATGAATATTCTGGGTCAAATCAAACCTCATGAATATTCAGGAATAAACCTCATGAATATTCAGGGTTAAACCTTATGAATATTCTGTGTCAAACCTCATTAATATTGTGGGTCAAAGACTATCAAAATGTTGGGTCCAATATCATCAAAATTGGTCTGCTTTCTTCACCTTATAGCACTGTCAAAATTTCAATCAAAGAAGTCCACAAGATCAACCATGATTGCCACAGAGGGAGGTAAAATGTTCACAGAAATGTCTTCTCTACCAAGCTCCTTCATAGCATTCATTATCTTCCCTTCCATTTCCTGGTTGCCAAAGTTAAGATTCTCCAAGAACTCATCTAAGTTGAGCCTATCTACACTCGAGAGCCTGAGCCACTGCATTACAGGTATGTGTGCACAAGCTCGTGCTAACGACAGATGACTGTCCAGCTGTAAATTGTTCCCTGACAGATCTAGACCCTTTAAACTTGTGAGCTTTGGTAGTGTCTGTAGGAAATCTCCCATTCCTGAGTCTGTCAAGTGATTTTGAGCAAGATTTAGCACCGTCACATTTGGGAAATGTTTTACCATTTTCAGAACATCACTTGGAGTTAAATTGTCACTCCCAAACAAAGAAAAATGGCACAACTTTGAAATGTTCAATTCTCGTATGCTAGCTGCATGTTTTGATTGTTCTAAACTACTGAGATCACTTTGGTCCAAATCACAGCTACGAATACCGAGAAACTGTAGTGGGTTTTGTACAGCATCAAGAATTTCCCCAAGGCACCCGACAAGGTAATTTGATGCAAGGTTTAGTCGTCGGAGACTTGTAAGACATCTGAAATAAAAAAATGAATGCCATCAAATTAAAATATAGGTAAAATTCTGTATTTGTCCTTTCAGACCTATAACGTGGGGCTGTTAAACACTTGTACAACGTGGGGCTGTTAAACACTTGTACAAAGTGGGGCTGTTGAACACTTGTACAACGTGGGGCAGTAAGACACTCATATACTGTGGAGCTGTAAGTCCCTTGTACAATGCTGGTCTGTTTAACACTTGTATAATGTGCCGCTGTTAGACACTTATATGCCGTGGGGCTGTAAGACTCTTGTAGAATGCTGGGCTGTTAAACACTTGTATAATGTGCGGCTGTTAGACACTTGTACAACGTGGGCCTGTTAAACACTTGTATAACGTGGGGCTGTTAGACACTTGTATAACGTAGGGCTTTTAAACACATGTACAATGTGGGGCTGTTAAACTTATGTATAACGTGCGGCTGTTAGACACTTATATGCCGTGGGGCTGTAAGACACTCATATACTGTGGGGCTGTAAGACCCTTGTACAATGCTGGTCTGTTAAACACTTGTATCACGTGCCGCTGTTAGACACTTATATGCCGTGGGGCTGTAAGACTCTTGTATAATATGGGGCTGTAAGACCCTTGTATAATATGGGGCTGGTAAACATAAGTATGCCGTATGCTGTTAGACACTTGTATCACGTGCGGCTGTTAGACACTTATATGCCGTGGGGCTGTAAGACCCTTGTACAATGCTGGGCTGTTAGACACTTGTATAACATGGGGCTGTAAGACCCTTGTATAATATGGGGCTGTTAAACACGTTTATGCCGTGGGGCTGTTAGACATTTGTATATCATGGGGCTGTTAAACACTTGTATAATATGGGGCTGTTAGACACTTGTATAACGTGGGGCTGTAAGACCCTTGTATAATATGGGGCTGTTAGACACTTGTATAACGTGGGGCTGTAAGACCCTTGTATAATATGGGGCTGTTAAACACGTTTATGCCGTGGGGCTGTTAGACATTTGTATATCATGGGGCTGTTAAACACTTGTATAATATGGGGCTGTTAGACACTTGTATAACGTGGGGCTGTAAGACCCTTGTATAATATGGGGCTGTTAAACACGTTTATGCCGTGGGGCTGTTAGACATTTGTATATCATGGGGCTGTTAAACACTTGTATAATATGGGGCTGTTAGACACTTGTATAACGTGGGGCTGTAAGACCCTTGTATAATATGGGGCTGTTAAACACGTTTATGCCGTGTGGCTGTTAGACATTTGTATATCATGGGGCTGTTAAACACTTGTATAATTTGGGGCTGTTAGACACTTGTATAATGTGGTAACACTTATAGGAGCTGTTAAGACACTTGTATACAGTGGGGCTGTTAAAGTGACACTCTTATTCAAAATCAGTGCATACACATGTGTAAGAAACATCAATTTTGACTGATAAACCTTTAACTAATTACTTAATAATGAATTTATGAAAAATATCAATTACTGATTACACGATTGTAACCGTGTATTTAATAGTAGAAAGAGCAAAATGATTGGTGAATGCTTTAAGATTTACTGTGGTCTACTATAGTCTCATTAGGTAGAAATAGCGTGTTTTATGCTAATTCTTTCAAATTAAACTCGGTATCCTTTATAAGAACAATTGTTTTCGACATTTATTCATCCCTTTTGGAATATTAAAACAATTGTGTTAATTGTGGTAAATCTTATTTTGGAGTAAGAGTGCATCTTTAAACGCATGTATGATGTGGTGCTGTTAGACATTTGTATGTATGTCATGGGGCTGTTAGAGACCTGTATAATGTGCAGCTGTCTGACGCATTTATGCTGTGGTGCTTTTAGACATGTGTATGCCATTGGGTTGTTAGACACATATATGCTGTTAGGCTGAAATAAATGTATATGCTGTGACGCTGTTAGGAACTGTATGCCATGGGGCAGGGTGAGTGTTTCTCTGATTAAGTATCTTATTTGTGTAGCTTCCATCAGTTCTAACTAGTAATTGGGCAGAAAACAATTTTTTTATTTCAATTAACCGTAAACTTGATCATGACCTCAACCCCCTCAAAAGTAATCCCAAGGTAGCTCTTCACAAAAGCTAGCTACACACCAATGTTTCACGCAATGGAAACCATTTATCTATTTTTAGTAACAATTAGCTTGACCCCACCCCCTCAAAATCAATCCCAAGCTACCTCTACATCAGCTACCTACACACTTATTTTGATTTCTATTTCTTAATGCTAGCTTAAGTTATTGGGCAGAGACCAATGTTTGTCACATGCCCGCCGTCCAACAACATCCCCATTCTAATAACCTGGCTTTTGTTGAAAACCTGGTTAATAAAAGCTGTGAGAAGCAGGAATATGTGTGAAGTAAGTTGATTGAAAAGCACTAAAGTGGGAAATAGGTTGTGTGAAATGAGAATGTGTGCAGCAAAAGTTGTGTGAAGTAAAAATTGTGTGTAGTTGGAATATGTGTGGCATTTGAAGTTATGTGAAGCAGAAATTGTGCAAATAGTAGCCTAAAGTAATGTCATTAGAAATTCTACTCAAATAAGATTGATTTCCAGTGAATTAGAACATGAACTTCAGTACAGAAACAGAATCTTCAGAAATGTTTGCATAAAATCATAATTTTTTTATTTTACTTGAGCGTATTTGATAGACGAGCTCGAGTGGAAGTGCGGGCCCGTGTCTTGCCTTCTTGGAGATAGATGTTACAGTCTTGGAGGTCAAGAGCTGTAAGGCGAGTAAACCGGCAGAGATCATCAATCACTAACCACAGAATCCCTTCTTCAAGCTGCTGCAGTGAGAGGCCCTCAAGTGTCTGTGGGTAGAAAAGATAAACCTCTAGTGTCTGTGGGTAGGATAGATAAACCTCTAGTGTCTGTGGGTAGAATAGATAAACCTCTAGTGTCTGTGGGGAGAATAGATAAACCTTAGTGTCTGTGGGGAGAATATACCAACCTCTAGTGTCTGTGGGGAGAATATACCAACCTCTAGTGGCTGTGGGGAGAATATACCAACCTCTAGTGGCTGTGGGGAGAATATACCAACCTCTAGTGGCCGTGGGGAGAATATACCAACCTCTAGTGGCTGTGGGGAGAATATACCAACCTCTAGTGGCTGTGGGGAGAATAGTGTCTGTGGGGAGAATATACCAACCTCTAGTGGCTGTGGGGAGAATATACCAACCTCTATTGGCTGTGGGGAGAATATACCAACCTCTAGTGGCTGTGGGGAGAATATACCAACCTCTAGAGGCTGTGGGGAGAATATACCAACCTCTAGTGTCTGTGGGGAGAATAGATAAACCTTAGTGTCTGTGGGGAGAATATACCAACCTCTAGTGACTTTGGGGAGAATAGATCAACCTCCAGCGGCTGTGGGGAGAATATACCAACCTCTAGTGACTTTGGGGAGAATAGATAAACCTCTAGTGGCTGTGGGGAGAATATACCAACCTCTAGTGGCTGTGGGGAGAATAGATCAACGTCTAGTGGCTGTGGGGAGAATATACCAACCTCTAGTGACTGTGGGGAGAATAGATAAACCTCTAGTGGCTGTGGGGAGAATATACCAACCTCTAGTGGCTGTGGGGAGGATAGATTAACCTCTAGTGGCTGTGGGGAGAATAGATCAACTTCTAGTGGCTGTGGGGAGAATATACCAACCTCTAGTGGCTGTGTGGAGGATAGATAAACCTCTAGTGGCTGTGGGGAGAATATACCAACCTCTAGAGACTGTGGGGAGAATAGATAAACCTCTAGTGGCTGTGGGGAGAATAGATAAACCTCTAGTGGCTGTGGGGAGAATATACCAACCTCTAGTGACTGTGAGGAGAATAGATAAACCTCTAGTGGCTGTGGGGAGGTTAGATCAACCTCTAGTGGCTGTGGGGAGGATAGATAAACCTCTAGTGGCTGTGGGGAGAATATACCAACCTCTAGTGACTTTGGGGAGAATAGATAAACCTCTAGTGGCTGTGGGGAGAATATACCAACCTCTAGTGACTGTGAGGAGAATAGATCAACCTCTAGTGGCTGTGGGGAGGATAGATCAACCTCTAGTGGCTGTGGGGAGGATAGATAAACCTCTAGTGGCTGTGGGGAGAATATACCAACCTCTAGTGACTGTGGGGAGAATAGATAAACCTCTAGTGGCTGTGGGGAAGATAGATAAACCTCTAGTGGCCGTTGGGAGGATAGATCAACCTCTAGTGGCTGTGGGGAGAATAGACCAACCTCTAGTGGCTGTGGGGAGAATAGACCAACCTCTAGTGGCTGTGTGAAGAATAGACCAACCTCTAGTGGCTGTGGGGAGGATAGATCAACCTCTAGTGGCTGTGTGGAGAACAGATGAACCTCTAGTGGCTGTTGGGAGAATAGATCAACTTCTAGTGGCTGTGTGGAGAATAGATAAACCTCTAGTTGCTGTGTGGAGAATAGATAAACCTCTAGTGGCTGTGGGGAGAATAGATCAACTTCTAGAGGCTGTGTGGAGGATAGATAAACCTCTAGTGGCTGTGTGGAGAATAGATAAACCTCTAGTGGCTGTGTGGAGAATAGATAAACCTCTAGTGGCTGTGTGGAGAATAGATAAACCTCTAGTGGCTGTGGGGAGAATAGATCAACTTCTAGTGGCTGTGTGGAGAATAGATAAACCTCTAGTGGCTGTGGGGTGAATAGATAAACCTTGCGAAGTAGCACCACATTCCTTTTTATTTCAGCTTGGCATCTTTTGATGTAAAAATGTTTCTGACATTGAGAAATATATGAAACCATCAATCAATAATATTTGCAGACCAAGATAGAAATATTAAGCATGTATCAGGCTATATACCTCTGCATTCTGTCCTTTGAGCACAACAAAAGGGGCAAGTGAATCTGTGATGATGTCACCATCAATGATCTCTGACCTGAAATACAATGCATATACATGTTCATTTATAATTGCATATTCTTTTACAGGAGTTATTTATGTCACATTAAAATATTTATATTTACACCCCAACTTCCATTCCTTAAAGGAACTGCTTTTCAGCTATTGTGAATATTTTCAGATGAATGCAACATCTTCAGATATGTTTGAATCACGAATCATCGCTAACCATCGTTCAACATTTAAAAGTGATTTGAAGTGATTGATTTTTCCCTTGCGTTGTTGTGATGCAATCTGATAAAGAGTTTCTGGTTATGGTCGGGTCATTTATTTAGAGAATAGGCCAGGAAGAATTACTGTAAGGTTTTCTTAAATGAAATATTTTTTTTAACAATTCTGGAATGAAACAATTAACTATTAGTGTAAATATAAGTTATGAATTGCCTGATTGATGTCATTATCGGGGATATGAATGTAGTTAGGCTGGTTAAAGTATGCATGGAGTTCCAGCCCCACTGTGTTCATACCCCGATAATGACATCAGTCCTGCAATTTATTCCTTAAATGTTATAGATGACATTAAAAAATTTTTCTCATGTTCAATGCTCAATGCTCCGTGCTGTGCTTTTTCAACAAATACTAGAAGAATAGTTGTTTTGTTGCAAAATAACTTTATCTCTTCACTGCATCACAAAGATCAATTCCTGCCAAAAACATGTTTCCAAATTGCAGACTGACAGTGTGTATTCTTCCATTAAGATCTTTTCTTGGAATGAATGTTTTGATGAAAAACTATTAACCATTATTCATATCAATATTACTTATTTTTTTGTTTGAATTATGAGATATTAAAACAACATTGAACAAGAGGCCTATACTCTACTGGCATGTCTTGTATATTCTATCCAAAACATGTACTTGGGTAAAAGGAAACATACTAATAGTACATTTTGCTAGTTCATGGGCAACATTATTACAGTCTTGTAACATACAACATGCAATGCGAACATGAGACTGGATTGATTACAGAAATGATGCCAATTCATGGCCCATAATCCAGTCATGCAAGGGCGAATCACGCTGGATTTCGAAAAAACAGAGGTCTTATCAATATTAAACTACTGCCTAAGTTTAGTGAAGATCGGATGATAAATGGAGGCTCTTTGGGTTTACGGGCTGTATTATAGCAATTTTGACAATTTTAAGGGTTTGATCGAGATACAATCGAAACTGAAGACTTAAATGCGTTTGGAAGCAATTGTTCACAGGGCAAACATCCTCAAGCTTGCAAAATACAGCAAGTGGAAAGATCTGGTAAAGTTTGGTAGAAATCGCATGAAAAATGTAAGAGGATTTGCGAAGAAATCAATTTTAAATGTAAAATAAGCAAAGGGCAATAACTATTTCAAAAATGGTCAAATCGCAAAAGCCAGACAATATGCGCTGCTTCACTTTATGATCATCAATATGAAAAACGTAAGAGGAGTTGCGAAGAAACCAATTTTAAATGGAAAATAAGCCAAGGGCAATAACTCTTTCAAAAATGGTTGAATCGGGAAAGCCCGGCAATATGCGCTTTTCAAGGCGGGGGATAAAAATATGCGAGTGCCTTTATAAACAGTTAAATTCAAACCCTGTACATATTCATCTACTTGCAAACCTGTAAAGAAATTTTGAAACTTTATCTTTAGTGGGACTATAGCTCTAGTTACCTCAACTCAAAATGTGGTCCTGTAATAAATTTATCATAAAATGAATTTATTTTGTATTGCCATCAAATTTTGATTTTAATGTATTTAATTTGACATGCTAAATATATCATCATGTGAAAGACTCATTTTTTTCCATTTTTCTACTAAATGCTCTATTTCTATCACAACCATGTCTACTTACAACCTACATACATAAAGAGGTGCAATGATTCACTCCTATGCACAAAAAACTGGTTTTAAACTCGCCAATTTGATACAGAAACCCCCAAAACTCGCTTCTATATGCATATTAAACATGTATGCCACAAAATGACCCATTATATCCGCACTTTAAACATGTTGACTTTTGAAACGGGGCATGCAATTGGTTAATAGTTAATCTGGCATCCAATCAATAATAGAGTTTCATTCTTACTAGCCTAGTAACATGGTGTCTCCCTCATTTGAAGATGCTCCTAAAAAACTATAATCAAGAGTGTGTGCACATTTAAGGCCCTGCACAGATTGATACAAAGAGCAACATGTAAAACTTATATCGATGACATAAGTTATCCAAGTACGGCAGCTTGACTAATCTCCTGATGCAGCATTTAAAAGAGAAACACTCAAATCTTAAAATTCGACATGTACAGAAAAACACCACACATTTATAACAGACACTATCTGTCGATAGAATTTAAATGAATATTTAAATATTATCAACAGATAGTTTCTGTTATAATATCTGATGTTTTATTTGTTATTTAACTTTGTAAACAGAAAGTTTTGTTAATCAAAATTTGTTCTTGATGAACACTTCTCTAGTTTTTCATAACTGCAATGATTTAACAACCTTTAGATAAAAAACTTAATATTAAATAGCAACAATAGGTAAATAAAACATGAATTGAAGCAAAAATAATCGAATCGACATGTTTTTATATCGGAATCTGATCAAATCGAGCTTAAAGTGAATTGTTGCAGCTCTACATACATACTTAATTTTGGTATCTGAATGAGATTACCTTAAGTTTAATCATTTTCAAGTGCTTATTGACCAATCAAATTGAAGGAAAGGACAAACATGTAACCATACATGTTTTTTTCAGTCCAACAAGGGGCATAACTCAACTAGAATTGTGTTGATAAAACACAGATGCCCCTACTTCGTATTCTCATCTGGTCATCAATTTCAAGTACTCAAGTTTTTTTTGGTCCAAAATGGGGCATTACTAAAAAATTAATGAAGCAAGAGTTATGGGCCTTGCTATACTCGCGGTATTGTTACTGTTAACATACAACAATAAAGTACACAGTTTCATGTGAATATCCTGAACAGTTTTCAAATTTTGACCAGGATATAGGGTTTTGCACGCTGATGACGACACCAATAACATAAATCATATAGCTCAAAAGCATCCTACCTGATATGAATGTTTCCCACTGTAACATGGAGAGGAGTAATGTCCCTGAGGCAGTTGACGATCATGTAGTCGAGGAAGAACATGCTCTGGGTTGTGAAATATACATCATCCAGCTTGATCTCCAGTCTCTGACCTGAAACAAACATAGTATTAGAGGATGGAGTGGTCTAGTGGTATAAGTGTCTGCCTATAAAAATTAGTACTAACTAAATATGCCAAGACATTTAGCTCACATTCATGGATTTTTTTGGGCCATTTTTTGATGATGACTTAGGGACAATGACCCCTTCTTGAAAAAATGATTTTTGCACCTTAAAATTGAACTTACGGAAAAAGATTCAAAATCTACTTTAAGTCTAACGGATAAAAGCAAGAGCTACATTGAACTATTAATGTTTTTTTTCAAGCAGATCAAAGAAAAACACTCTTTTAAATACAAAACAGAAACTTAAAAATTAACAGTCTACACAAACCATGCTCATCTTATATGCTGTTACACGTAAATACAAAATGTCTGCGTAAAACTTTACCAGCATGTATGATTATTCCAAATTGTGGTAAAGAAAGATTAACGATATACACATCTACAAAAATAACATCATTTAAATCATTATTTTGTAATTTCCCTACCTCTTGGAAGTTTTATTCTGCTGGTAGCGAAGCGGATGACATCATTGTCTAACCTCTCCGCAAGAATCTTTGGAATTATTTCGAATGAAAGCTTCACTTGGTCTAGACCTGCAAGAACAAAGTCAGAAATAGCTAAAGCTGTACCAATTAAACCTTTTGTTGTATGGGTATTTGGTGGAGAAAAATTGGAAACAGCGTTTAAAAGCAGGAGAGGGTGAAGGCGAAAGCAATTTTTCCTTTATTTAGTATCTAAAATGATAACCATGAACAAGAACTTAAAAAGATAGTGGCGCTTGCTTTATATTTTTTTTTATCATTTACTTAAAAAAGATTCAATAAATTTATAGAATGAAACATCAATTTGCTGTGGCCTAAATCAGGATTATTTACATGTTGCAATCTGCTATTAAGCTGCTACATCAGACAGCAACAAGCAAACAGACACACTAAGCACTGACCATTATCTGAATAATCTGTTTAAAGATTGTGACTTGACTATTTACATTTCATGATATTAATTATTAAGTATAAGGTGAACGGATTCAGAGTTTTTTCCATCCAATTTCTTAATATTTGACACAATTAAAATTGGGCATCACTTTAAAATCATATATATTTCCAATTTTTACAGTGAGTCCAGGACTTTCTTTTTCAAAGTTTGCTATAATTTCACCCAATTGCAACTTATGCAAAATCTGAGAAAAACCTTCTAGTTTCAAGTTATTCTTCAAGTTACCGGCAGTTTTGGCCACAGTTTTTGCCAGGGTTTTAGGTTTGAGTTTGGATTTCGTGAGGGACAACAGCGGCCAGGCCTGGATCATCTGTCTCACCAGGCTGGTGTCTGAAAATATGAGCATGAATTATTGACGAAAAGTGTAACATCGGGTGTTGGATTAGAAGTTAGTAGCATGATAATTATGTGTCATGAAAGTATAATGGTAGAATGAAAATCTTACATGTACAATATTGCCACTAAATGCAGTAATAATTTTAAGTATTCTAATCTCCTTTAACTTATTTAGAATAGTGGTGTTGAGGTGAAATTGTCAGTTTGCAGGCCCTGCGTTAATCAGTTAACCTATTCACTTAAAGCAATGATCTTACAATGCTTCAATGACTTGAAATGCTAAGTTTATTTGCAAACAGTAGCATGACTTGACTAAACTTCCTACTTCAGTCCGTGTACAGTCATGAAGTTTTCAACAAGGCCTTTTATGAAATCCAGAACTTAAGAACCCAGAGAGAATTGAACAAGTGCAGGGCTTGCAAAAGGTTGTTCTTATTCAGACATCTGAGAGAAACAAGTAACTCACTACTTCATTTTGAAATACATACATTGAACATTTTGCTGTATTGTTTATTTTTGAGAAACGCTAATTTTAACTTCTAGCAAAAAGGACTTAAGCAGTATGATGTTGGTGAAGTTCAGAAATTTCAATTTCAGGCCTTTGTTCCGCCAGTAAGGCTCTCCAGCACGTATAAATTGACAAGGTTTTATGCAGTATGATGTTGTTGAAGGCTGTCCAGCATGTAATAACTGACAAGGACTTACGCACTATGATGTTGGTGGAGGCTGTCCAGCATGTAATAACTGACAAGGACTTACGCAGTATGATGTTGATGGAGGCTGTCCAGCATGTAATAACTGACAGGGACTTACGCAGTATGATGTTGATGGAGCCTGTCCAGCATGTAATAACTGACAAGGAATTACGCAGTATGATGTTGATGGAGGCTGTCCAGCATGTAATAACTGGCAAGGAATTACGCAGTATGATGTTGATGGAGGCTGTCCAGCATGTAATAACTGGCAAGGAATTACGCAGTATGATGTTGATGGAGGCTGTCCAGCATGTAATAACTGGCAAGGACTTACGCGGTATGATGTTGATGGAGGCTGTCCAGCATGTCATAACTGACAAGGACTTACGCGGTATGATGTTGATGGAGGCTGTCCAGCATGTAATAACTGACAAGGACTTACGCGGTATGATGTTGATGGAGGCTGTCCAGCATGTAATAACTGACAAGGACTTACGCGGTATGATGTTGATGGAGGCTGTCCAGCATGTAATAACTGACAAGGACTTACGCAGTATGATGTTGATGGAGGCTGTCCAGCATGTAATAACTGACAAGGACTTACGCGGTATGATGTTGATGGAGGCTGTCCAGCATGTAATAACTGACAAGGAATTACCCAGTATGATGTTGATGGAGCCTGTCCAGCATGTAATAACTGACAAGGAATTACGCAGTATGATGTTGATGGAGCCTGTCCAGCATGTAATAACTGACAAGGAATTACGCAGTATGATGTTGATGGAGGCTGTCCAGCATGTAATAACTGACAAGGACTTACGCAGTATGATGTTGGTGGAGGCTGTCCAGCATGTAATAACTGTCAAGGACTTACCGGTATGATGTTGATGGAGCCTGTTCAGCATGTAATAACCGACAAAGACTTATGCAGTATGATGTCGATGGAGGCTGTCCAGCATGTAATAACTGTAGTACTTACGCAATATGATGTTGGTGAAGTCCAGACACGTAAGTTTGCATGCCTTTGTTCTGCCAGTCAGGCCATCCAGCACAAAATAATTGATCCCTGCCATTTCATCCTCGAAAACCTCAGCCTCCTCTGTGTTCAAAATGTCACTGAACCTGACAACAAAAACAGTTTTATTAAACACGTGCAAAAGTATGCAATTAGCTTTTATGCTATTTTGTAAATGGTTTCTTACAATATTTATATTCGACTGCATTCCCTAGGCACAATGAGAGCCATCCTCGGCACCCCAGCATATCATAACCTATATGATACCCTGGGCAAATCAGCTGTAAAATATTCATACTCATTAATAATTTATAAGGTGAAATCCAGCCGCTTGATTGGTTGCATGAGACACACCTCATGCGGTGCAGATGGCCGAGAAGTTACGGATGTAATCTTGGTTCCAATGAGATCACGGCTTTCAAATCGTTTTAGGCAGGATATTGTTAAATATGTCGATAGCTCTTCACAAAGGAAATTCTTTTCTTTTTGTTATCAGCTATTTCATTGGTCGGAAAATGCGTATGAATATTCAAGATTTACAAAGTTTCACTTGCCAATTTGCCCAGGGTATCATATAGGTTATGATATGCTGGGGTGCCTAGGATGATTGAGAGCATGCATTGGAACCTTACAAGAACTAGAGGAAAGTTATCGCTAAAATCACTGAATTGGGAGTCAGAACCAGCACTGAGAAATTTTGCTCATTTTTACAGAATCTTTCCATTGGAATCTGTCAAGATATCTGAGCCAAGCAATGTCTAGTATAAGGCTTAGTCTGAGCCAAGCAATGTCTAGAATAAGGCTTAGTCTGAGCCAAGCAATGTCTAGAATAAGGCTTAGTCTGAGCCAAGCAATGTCTAGAATAAGGCTTAGTCGGGGAATATCCTGTAGATAACATTTTCTTACTAACATGATCATATTTACCTGAGTGTCTGGAATGGCCAATTGGCAATAAGCGTGATGACCGCCCAGGCCTGATCATTGAGAATGGCGAGCTTGAGTATGTGGGGCAGTAGATGTCGGGGAATATCCTGCAGAAAACAACATGTCCTCGTTTTGTTAACTTATTAATTTGAATATCTAGAATTAATACACAACAGCAGTTGTATATTCAAAGCTTATATTAAGAACAATCACATGAAGGTACTGGTTGGAGAGCAGTAGCCGGCAGTTTTTGCATGTTTTTGAAGATTTTCTCGGTAGATCGAAATGTAACAGAAATAATTCTTACATTTTATTAAACTAGGGGTTGAGGTCTTCTAACTTTACAATATTAAAATTTGTCTCGTCACAAAGCGCGTGCCAATTTGGGCCACAAAAGGGGTAATCAATTAGTGCCAATTTATGGATATTGAGAAGCAGTATCCGGCAGTTTTATTTCAATACCGCTCCTTGACTATAAATCCGATATTTATCAGAGTTTTTTTTTCAGACTCACATAAAAATACAACCTTTCACAAATAATAGGTTAGAAATTTAGTTCATATTAACTAAATGGTAAATTTCACAGTCAATGTAAAGAGGGGAAAAAGAAACACAAAACGAGATTGAAAATAATAAATTTTAACTTAATTCAATTTCATTTTAAATAAATATGTTAACAAACAAACGTAAATTAATAAATAAATAAATAAATAAATAAACAAACAAACAAACAAACAAACAAACAAACAAACAAACAAACAAACAAAAAAACAAACAAAAAAACAAACAAACAAACAAACAAACAAACAAATAAATAAATAGGATGGGATGGGATGGGATAGGATGGGATGGGATTGGATGAAAAAATAATAAATAAGTTCATAACTAAATAAATAAATGGTTTCACAGTTTTACAAATAAAAGCAAGTACATGAATAAGATTGTTTTATAAAAGTAAGTTACAAATAAAACAACACAACAGTTATAACGGTACCAGGCACATGATTAATATAATCAGTCTATTCTTCTAAGCCCAAGCAAAACACACAAAACCATTCTGCCCCTACTTAAAGACTCGCCCTTTGATCATACTGTTCAGCCGGACACAGACACTCAAATTGATACCATCCACTCGATGCACATTCATTCCCTCTGTCACACCCATACCACTCAACACCCTCTTTATCATCATTCACTCTACCACGGACACCACACACTCCACACGTGTACTTCCTCTCAGCCAAACGCCCAAATCGCTCCTTCTCCGCATGCTCTCTCTTCTTCTGCATCTTTTCCTCATCCCTCTTTCTTCTCTTCACAAGCCTCTCTTCCTCCTCCTCAAGCCTTCTCTTTAGCTTTTCCTCATGCTGTTTTGCACGTTCCTCATTTGCACTTATACTGCAGGTAACTTACGATCATCAATATCAAATTTGGTTTTCGGAAAACGTTTTATCAACATCTGGACTTTGAAGATATCAGGCTGGATTTAAACTGATATTATTTCATGCAATTAATAATACTGCCAAAGTAAATAAATGCATGATTTTATAGTAGTCCCATAATAGTTCATAACTTATTTTTTATACGTTCATCAATAGTTTTCATTCAAATATGAAAATTTACATTATTTTGCCTTCACCTTTTATCATTGTTCATTATAAATTTCATCTAACAAGGAATGAATGCATTGTCGACTTTTGAATAAGTTAATTACGGCTTGTTAAGTATAATTTCCCCATGGAGCGCCTCTATTGAACAGGGAAGTAATACTGGTAACCAAGCGCTGGAGTAGTCTCGCTTTAACAACGCGTCTAAAACCATATCATGGCAACAGAAAATTTTGAATATGTGTCAATATTGTTTGAAAGCGATTGACGGGCAAAATAAAAATATCATTTCAACAGGTTTTTAAAAAAAATACATTTTGCTGTGATTCATCAACGAATAATCATTCATAACCAACACTTGACTGTCGGTAAATGCCAGTGCTAAAATTAGATATGCAAATTATTTAATTGCGCATGCGAAGTAACATTCACGTGAGCATCCCCCACGAGAAAGTTGGCGAAATTTTTGACATTTCCAATATTTTTTGTGAACAAAATGTTAAAACTTACGCTTTGTGTTGGATTCGATGCAAATAGTGTTGCTTGGATATGGTTCTTTTCGACCATTCTCACCTTCTTCAAGAAGATTTATAAAAACACGAATAAAAAGTGATTGCCGGCTACTGCTTTCCGCCGGCTACTGCTCTCCAACCAGTATTGACAATTTAAAATGGTAAGTGCAAGTCAATATTTTTCATGTAACTAAATATTTCAATATTTTATTCTTATATAATTTTTGTTATACATTTACACACCATTAATTGTTGTTGGGAACCAGATAAAAAAAATGGATTAATGATAATTCAGATTAACAATTCTTAAAAAATTACAGCGTTCGCGAATAATTGCTGACGTAAATTATAAATAGGTCTCGAAGACTGCAAAGTTGGATACACGTTACCAACATGTTGAATTTGTTTGTTTGACCTCTAGAGAGAAAATTGACCTATATGTTCCATCTGTTTGGTATGCCAAACGCTTAAGCTATCTGTGTCTTAGACTTCACTTCACCCTCCACTTCTTTTACGGCGTCCTACTTCCCCTGGAAGCTTTTCCAAATGTGGCACCGCTTCCCACCCTTCCCTTTTACTCCTGATCCAGATATCCTATCAGATTGGTTACCGGGTATCTCTGGATTGTTCATTAGCGGGTCATGTGTGTAATGTGGCTATCAAATTTGTTGAAATAGATATTTCAAATGATAATATTTGAAGCTGTAAACCAGCTATCATATAAAAACTCCTCCACCCCCAAAAATCATCCAATATCTGACATCAATGTTTGTTGCAAATGTGTACTCAATGCCATTCTTTTACAAGTGCTTTATGACAATGTGCTTCATTATCACCTCAACCAATTCCGGAGTGCTATGGCAGTATGGTGTGAAAACTACGAGGTTCGAAACAAGGATGAAAAAGTAAGTGTGAAATTTATGCCAAATTTGGACTTCAAAATAGCGATATTTTGGAAAAGCGATTTCGGATTATTGATAGAATTTCAATTAAATAAAACATAAATTCAAAAAGCTATAATTTCGGATAATCCGTGTTGGGATAAATGATGTTAAAATGAATTTTGACTTTGATGAGTTCTCAGCTTTTTTAAGAAAAACATCATTATAATTATCATGATAAACAATTTTTCATTTTGTAAAAACAAGTTTAAGTTTTTTGCTAAATGAATTCAGATCCTTTGAGCTGGTTACGCTTGGAAGAGTTTCCAAGTAGTACCCTTAACCCTTTAGCACATAGACAAGTGGCCAGATCACACCTCCCAGTCATAGCCAACTTACTGATATTTATTTGTATAGGCCCTTTAATGGCATACTGGAAAAGTGCAAATATATATACCAGTATGACCTTTATATCAGTATTACTCGCAATAATTGTGGCCAAATTTTTTCCATGTGAATATATTTTTTACAGATCATTAAATTATCTAATGAATGGTTTCAATGATAATATATACAATTATTTAATGTCACCTGCAAATGCGTTTCAAAGATGGACTCGTACCATTACTTTAAAATTTCATAACTTCATTGAATTAATCGATCAAAAAGTGCTGAGATCTAAATTTTATTACCCCATCTTAAATAAAGACCCATTTCCAGATTAAAAAGATGAAGATTGATGTTCCAGTGTATAATACACAGAATTATGGTAGTCTATTGGACTATGTGTTTACATGCGCTAATGGGCAATGTCGGCCAAACTCATATACATGCGATTAAGGGTTAAAAAGCCAAGCATTTGGTGTGAGACCTAATGTTTCTATTATTCATGGTTAAATACATGTATCACACCTGCATTCCATCTTCCAGTTTAGCTGAGTGCCAATTGAGCGTGACAGCTGCAAGATCCGCCAGGGTGGAAACTTGTCGTGCTTGCGGCCCTTGAGTCTTCTTGGATTTTGATCTGTTTAGCTGAAGCGTGTCATAGTGGGGACGATCCAATGCCTTAAACATCCTGCCTCAGTGATTGTGCTCACTATGTGCTGGTGTTCTGAAAATGAAGTAGGTATTAAGTTTTATGTACAGTGAGAACTATTATTCTCGCTTTAACTGGTCTTGAATCATAATTCAATTGGCATCATCATTCATCTTGCAGTACTGGCTGAGCTGTATTAGTGATGACAAGTTAATCTCCCATTTCTCAATGTTGAGATGTTGTTGTAGTTTGTATACTATATAGATCATAGTACAACATGACCTATATGCCCCACTTTGTTAGAAACATGTTGTTAATTGAATAAAGATGGTTTAATAGTAGTACATATTTTATGAGTCTCAGAAGAGAAACATTTTAAACTTTGAACTGCAGTCAAAGTTTCATGAGAATGCTGACTGTGACCTTGAACTTTGATCAACTGACACTGCACCCACACTTTTCGCCCCAAATGTGAAAATAAGATTTCCTATTTTATGTTATATTTTTTTTCCTCAAAAAATTGGTTGTTAAAGTCTTAAAGAAACAAACTTAATCACATCTTTTTTTTTAAAGCACTCTTGTTCATTTCTAAGCAAAAATGGAATTCCCACTTTTAGTTAAAATGATACATTGTTCCAAATCAGAAAGGCATATAGCTAGGCAGCATCAAAGTGATACACATAATCTGATTATTTGATAGGGACATGATGTCCATGTTCACATAGTGAAAGGCAGAAACTAGAACTATAAACCTAAGTTATGAGCGACTTATTACAGCTACGAATCATGGAGGGAGTCTGATTCCAAAAAAGAGAAAACGGGATGTGTGTAAACAAGTCAAGAACAAAAGCATTGCTGTTGGGCTATCTCTTCCATGATGTGGTCAATTTGTACTAGCTTTCCAAGTTTAACATTAATGTAGATTTATTTTTAATGTTTACTGCAACTTAAAAATGTCACAAAAATAATTATATAATGTGTTTGTTGAAGTTCTTAAGCTACTGTTGGGCTTACTAAATTGCCACAGGGTAAACATCATAAAAAAGAAGCCAGGCTGGCATTTTAGAATGACTACTGGTGGGCTGGTTTATAGTCATTTAGTACCCTGACCGTTTCGTACTCTCAGACTTTTGAAAAATACATTGAATGTATAAAATCGGGCACATTCAAGAGATAATAAATAATCAAAATAACACAATTATATATATATAATTTAACATATATATAATTTAACATAAGCATAAAATGAAAAAAAAATGTTCAACACAAAATCACATGAAAGTCGTACATAAAAAAAAAATAACAGCACATTGAAAAAGGTGTCAACACACTATCACATTAGACTCATACATGAATAATAACACCTCAATTTCCATTCCTTAAATTAACTGCCTTCCGGCAATTGCTGTTATCATTCGATGAACGCAACATCTTCGGATATGTTCGGATCAGGAATCATCGCATAACAATATACATGATTTTTTTTATCTTGTTATTGTTTGTATTGTGTCCCGTAACATATAAAGTAACATTTTGGAAAGAGTTAATTTATGATATGTTAAATGTACTGTTGCCATAAGTGTTTCAATTTTATGTCTAAAAGTGATTTCAAGTGGTTGATCTTTTCCCGCGTTATTGTGACGTCATTTGATAAAATGTTTCTGGTTACAGTCATGTCTTTCTATTTACAGAATGGGTATAAGGAAGGATAACTGAATGTTTTTTATTAAATGAATAAAAGTATTTTTTTAACAATTCTTGAATGAAATAATGAACTTATGGTGTATATAAGTAATGAATTGCAGGATTGATGTCAGTATCGGGGATATGAAGGCAATTGGGCTGGTCAAAGTATGTGTGGAGTCCTTTTGACCAGCCCAATTGCGTTCATACACCGATAATGACATCAATCCCGCAATTCATTTCTTAAATAATAACAGCCACATTGAAAAATACAAAAAAACTATTTACTGTGCACTCCCTACTTAGTGATAATTATTCAAATGTTCAAAGAACTTAATTATATGCTTATTTGCCATATTTTTATGTGCTGTTAATTCATATTACTCAAGATGTGTGAAATTCTTTAAAAATTTGTTCCACTTGGATTACATAGGATTTAAACTTTTTTTTAATAAACAATATCAGTAATAATATCAAAATGGTAGTGAAATAAATAAGTAGTAAAAAATAAGTGAAGATCAAGGAATAACATTTATGGAACTTTATGCTGAATGTAAGTAAAAATGAAAAAATCTTCATAGTTCCATAGTTAGTTCTACTTTCATTGGTATGTGACTGATTTTGATTGAACTAAAACACAAAAATTATATAAGATGAGTTAACACAACAAGAGGCACATCAGTGCCTGTGCTCCACTGGCCAAAAGGTTCAAGCAAAGACCACCTAACGAACATTTTCGTCAAGTTTCATAGAAATACAATCATCAATTTTTGAGGAGAAGTTATTTAAAAAATTTTTTTACTTTAATAGCTCTGGCTGCCATGTTGTGCAGTGGACCGAAATGATTTGGGCAATTTGAGTAAAGGAGCACCAAACAAACATTTCTGTCAAGTTTTATCGAAAAAAGGTCATCGGTTTCGACGACAAGTCGTATAAAGTTTTTTATATTTTTTAGCTCTGGCAGCCATGGTGTGCAGTGGACTGGAACCATTTAACAAATTTTGGTTAATGACCACCCAAGGAACATTTCTGTCAAGTTTCATCAAAATCTGATCATCGGTTAACATTTAATCTGAATAGATTATGAAGCAAATATCTAACCTGAACAAGAACTGACGAGATAGAATCGACTTGGTGTTTCACTTACACTTTTCGGCCATTTAAGTTACTAAAAATAGCTGTTTCATAAACTTTCAGAATGTCACTTAAACGAAAATTAATGTTCAGTCTATATATACTTTCCTATGTATAAATGTAAGGTTTTTAAATTGATCTTTTGTGAGAACTTTATGCTTATATGTTTACTCATAAATTATTATTGTTTAAAAATTATTTAAAGATGCTATAGGTGAAAAATTAAGACATTATTTTTTTCTATTAAAGGGAGGTAATTCAGTAGTAAAATGTAATCAAAGCTATTAAAGCATGGCATTTCTTTTCTAACCATGTTGATATTATTACAGTCTATTCAAGCAAGATGCCTTTTGTTTTTACATAGTACCCATAGGTTCTGAAAAACAAGGAGCACTATTCCCAACAGAAGGATGTCACTCCCTATCACTGCATGAGCATCATAATAAAGAAATGTTTACTCAAACTGCAAGCTGCTCAATTGAAATAGGTATTTACCTCAAGCATACAGTTTTATAATGTGGCAAAATAGTCGGACTACTAGATTGTCATTCGGACTAGTAAAATATGCCATTATGCTAGTCCAACTGGCTAGTAGGTTAAAATGTTTTTCGTGAAGACTGCGGACGAGAAGTCCTTAAAGGTTTTTCTATTTTTAACTCTCGCAGCCATGTTGTGCAGCGGACCGGAACCATTTGGGCAATTTTGGTTAAAGGGCATCCCGATGAACATTTATGTAAAGTTTCATCAAAATCTGATAATCGGTTTCTGAGAAGTTGTAGTTTAACGTTTTTTTCTATTCTTAGCTCTGGTGCCCATGTTGTGCAGCAGACCAGAACTGTTTGGGCTATTTTGGTTAAGGACTACCCAAGTAACATTTCTGTCAAGTTTCATTGCAATACGATCATCGGTTTCTGAGGAGAAGTCGTTTAAAGGTTTTTCTATTTTTACCTCTGGGGGCCATCTTGTGCAGTGGACCGAAACCATTGAAGCAAATTTGATAAAGGACCATCCAAGGAACATTTCTGTTAAGTTTCATTGCAATACGATCATCGGTTTCTGAGGAGAAGTCGTTTAAAGGTTTTTCTATTTTTACCCCTGGCAGCCATGTTGTGCAGCGGACCGGAACCATTTGAGCAATTTTGGTTAAGGACCACCCAAGGAACAATTCTGTCAAGTTTCATCAAAATCTGCCGAACCGTTTCAGAGGAGATGTCGTTTAAAGATTTTGCTATTTTTAGCTCTGGCGGCCATATTGTGCAATGGACCGGAACCATTTGAGCAATTTTGGTAAAAGACCACCAAAGGAACATTCCTGTGAAGTTTTGTCAAAATCCGCTTATCAGTTTCAGAGGAGATGTCGTTTAAAGTAAAAGTTTATGCACGCACGCACGCACGCACTCACGACGGACAATCTGTGACGACATAAGCTCCATGGCCTTTGGCCAGTGGAGCTAAAAACTTGAATAAGTCTATATTCATCTAAGCATTGTATTTCAGGACTAAAACCAAAATAACATATAGCGTACGAATTTCGTTAAGTTGAAATTTTGACCAAGCATTACATCTTTAAAATACAAGCAAATCTAAAATATTTCACACGTGTAGAATCAGAAAATAGCGAAGTCATTTATAGACTGAGAAATATTTTCATATCTTTTCTGTGAAAAAGTTATTTAGAAATTTACACCATTGGTGACCATGTGAACCCCGTTGAAGTCACTTGGTTCCACACCCTGACATTGCAATTGAGTTATTAAAAATCAAGAATGCCAAATTAAGTAGAAGTTTCCATAGAAGTTGAAGTTTTGATTGAAGTTTTATAAACGAAAAAACAAATCATTCCATCTAAAAATATCAACATGTCTAATTGCAAACTCCTGATGTCTCCTATGAGTGCGGCAATCTCATCGTCCTTCAAGTAAAAACATGCACACGCATGCAAATGACATCAACTGGCGTAAAGGTAAATGAAGTTCGCGATATTGTCGTAGTATGATAGAATATAGATATATTCTTTCTACTTGATAGTCTCCTATCTGAATAAATGAGTGTTTGATATATATCATACCTTATAGCATTTAAATGTTGATTTTTTAGTAAGAAAGCATGATTCACGTGATCACCGCATTTTAAGTACAAGGACATCAGACTCCAGGGCAGCCACGTTTTACACATTTCACTGGGTAAGTCACCGGTGTCAATATAAACATTACTACTCACTACCATGTGAAATTGTTTCATAAAAAAAACTTCCGAAGATTCAAAAAAATATGAAGATGATAAAAAAAATATGAAAATCAACAATTTTATAGTTGGACTCTATAGCAGATTATTAAAAAAATCTCGACATAGGGAGGGGACACCCAGCCCAGCCCAGCCCCACCTCATTACTCAGTCCCGACAAGCCTCCTGGTGGAAACCCTGTTCAGTGATGTAGTTAATTTGTACTGCACAGTTGCAAAGTAAATTAATGTGTGCGAGGGTTTCTGTATGCATAAACAGAACATATTCATTTAAACATAAACTTCAGTTTTTTGTGAAATACTAATAAAAATGTTGCACAAAACATGTAAAGTTTACATTTTATACGATATGTTCTGTTCTGTATGCATGTATGACAGCTACCACAGACGTAAAAGTTGTATCATACAAGTACTTTTTGTAATTTGTAAGTGTTCACTGTCTGTTGTAATCCTAGAAGAATAAAAAAGACTTTATTAAATACAAGTCGCGAAAAATTATGACAAACATTTATACACGTACAATAGTAAGACGTTTTTATCCCACATGACTGTACTCATTGATTGATAAAACTAATTGACCTATTATTTTTTTTTAAAAATGCAGATAAAGTATGATAACAGTGCAGACTTTACCTTATTTTCTACTTTCAGTTTTCTGAAATACAACGCTAAAAGTGATAAATTATTAGACGAAATTGTTTATTATTATACCACGTAATGATCTATTATGTGATACAAATTTGAAAATATTTTTAGTCTTAGCAATAAATTTAAAGTGAAAATTAAGTATTATTTCACTGGCAATATGGTCTCAACTTACTTTTAAATTATATAATCCCAAATAAAATAATTTTCGTTCGTTGTGATTGTATTACTTCGCGGGAAATAGCACCCGACGTTCTGTCAAATAATACAGGAAGGTAGATATGCGAAGTGAGGAACTCAACTGTCCAAAACTAACAATTCGTTCGAAAGGGGATCATGGCAATGCATTAGCTTAAAAAAGTTAAAGCTGTGTTTTTGTTGGAAAATTATAATTTCAAATTTTGCGTATGTCAGGGCCAGTAACCCCGTTATTAGAATTCAACTTTCGTTTTCATAGTTCTACTTATAAATTATCGTTGGGCGTTAATATTATGAGTTATTGGTTGTCAATCATACCTGCCGCTGTATGCTGCGTCTGTTTTTACTAATTAAGGTAGGCTGTCTCTGTTTCATTGGTCAGTTAAAATGATTTAGATCATTGATAAAAAAAAAAAAAATTGTTTGAATTATGCACCAGTCACTTGTAACCACGGCCCCCTGAGGTCTGGGGAATAGCGGGCATTTTGACTTTTGATCCAGCTAATCCTGGCTAAAGTCTCTGCACTGCGGGTAGGAACTGATGGTAAAATCCCTGCCTAATGCCCCCGCACCCCAGGGACCATAGGTAAGGCCCATTCCCCACTATATTAAATGCGAAGATAAAACCACGGCATTCACACGGCACTGCCGGGCTACCAGAAAGGTAAAAACACGGCCCATTTCCCCGGCTATCCCAGGTATACCCTCGGATCTGGGGGGTCGTGGTTATAACTGATTGGTGCATTATTTTAAATAAAAGGCCTAAAATGATAACTGGAGAAGTGGTACCAATACAAAGTCCTACCAGATGAAGTGAAGTCCCCACATATACAGTATAAAGAAGATGTATCCTGTTTACATGTAAGGTGTCAGTGAATTTTTTTCGTTAAATTTACCACCGAAAAACGACTGTTTCCCCTCGCCAAAAATCGTCCAATTTTCCCTAAAATTAGTCATATTTTCCATAAAAAAGGTAATCAATTCCCCTCAGAAATGAATAAAAAATACAGTTATGAATTGTCAGGGTTTTCTTCGGCAATATTTATAGCCTGTTTTCGGCAAAAAGTATCCTTTTTTTCCCATATCTGAATAAAAATTCCCAATCTGGAGTTCTAAAACTTCAAAACAAAATAAGAATAAAAGACGATGAAAATATAAACAAAACAGTTATTTCCCCTACATGCAAGCGTCTATTTACAGAGACATACAATGATGTGATATCCGTGTCATGGTGAAAGATGGATTTTCATTGGTTTATTTAACTACAGTACACTCCACGCGGAACTACCACTTTCCTCGGTGACTCAGAGGCGTTTTTAATTTATCGCGGATTTCCGCCGAGTATGCAACCTTTTATTATTATTTGTTGACCTAATCGCGGAACTCCGCGTTTTGTGCATAGCTACTACAGTACATTGCTTCTGTTAAAACAGTATTAAATAATTAGTTAATTATTTTTTCAAAGTACAGTAAGTTTCTTTTTAAAAACAATTATTGTAAATTTTCATCAGCATCGTCAAACAACTGTTGTTTTTCACATTATGTAATTAAAAGATATACCATAGTGTGTGTTTGTTATTGTCATCTTTCTCTTACTATATTAAGGTGTTGAGAACTTAATTAGATTGGAGTAATGAAGGTGTTGAGAACTTTGTAAGTGTGAATATTTTTCGGTCATTGTTTCTTAATTTGCATTTTACCACTTATTAACACTTATTCATTTATCTGTAGTTATCAATGGTTCCAAACTTATTTATTACGCATATAAGTGTAAATCCTTCATCAAGTAAATTAAAATCCCATTAAGCACCATCTTAAACATGCATTGAAATGAATAACACATTCTATCGGCTTCAGATCAAACAGTCACACTGTGTGACGTCACATAACTCACACTTTTATCCTTGAGGATCTCATGGAGAGCATGTATATTGTTATGCAGGATTAATGTGTCTGAGTGGTGTTTTCGAATGTAATTTAAGTATTGCATTTCCAACTTTAATTCATCACATTAATTAGTTACCTACATCATTGAATGTGTTGACTTTTATTGATGATTCAATAAGTATAACTGTACATAATTGCTTCTTACAGTCTATAAGTGTGGTACAAGTTTGAAAGTTTATTAGCAGATCGTTTTACAAAAATGTCATGTCTTTGTTTTCTTAATCCCTTGATTGCCCTTGTTGTTTATTTAATCCTCCAATAAATATTTCACACTTCCTCTTTCTACATGCAATACATCGTTTAGGATGGGTATTTACTAATTAACTTGTCAACAGTGGTGTATACGGTTAGGTAGATAGATAATCTTCGTCTGTGAAACTTGGTAAGTTACGATTGATGTCCTTTGGATGTCCGAAAATTAGGTATGCGAAATAAATTATTTTTATAAATAATTACGGGTGTAGCAAAAAATATCAAATAAATTAAACAAAATTAGATACAGTGGGAGATTCTTATCGGTTTTCCTCCGAGTTTCGCGGTGTTTTTACCTCCGAGTAACGCTGCGATTGTAATTATACGGTCCACTGATCAGCCTCGGTGGGTGAACAAGTAAAAACGCTGAGGAAAGAGGATTATGATCAATTGGATGTCGCGTCCGCGATGACCAAAATCCGCCGAGGAAAACAGAAAGTGGTAGTTCCGCGTGGAGTGTACTGTATATTTTTTATCCAATCAGAGAGCATGTAACAAATTAAGAGTTAAAAACATTGTGTTAAAAACACGTGTCATTGTCAACAAAAGGATAAATAATTCAAAAGTGACAGTAAATTATTCGGTGCAGGAGGGGATTAAAATAACTTATAGACAATGCTGTTCTTTGTCATGCCTCACCTACATGTTTACATGACATTGACCTTGACATTGCCAATATTGGAAAATGACAGAACTGAGAATTGAAACTGAAAGTAGACAACTGGGTGAACAAAGTATTTATTTATTATAATGATGGTGTATTTACTCTTTGATGAATGCCAAAGGAAACATGTTTTTTGATTGATTGCAAACAAGTCTGACTATTTGGGAATTGAAAAAAAAAATATTGATATATTCATTCCTATCTATGAGTGTGAAAGTCATCATTTTTAATAGACAGCAGATTTTGTATCCAATTTAAGAGGAAGACCTTTTGGGACGTGTTTTAAACATAAAAAAAAAATAAATATCTACAGTAAAGTTATGGAACCCAGAACTAGGCTGACTATTGATAGGTAAACATAGTTCATTTTGGCAATTACATATTGATAACTGTTCTTGACAGGGTTCCCCCTGGGTTCTAAAAAGTTGTCACCACTTTTTCGCAGGGAGTTAAGGGGGCCGCGAAAGGCCGCCTTACGGGTCCAGGGCAGCGCCCTTGTGGGGGTTCAGAGGGGGCAAAGCCCCCTGAAGCTCATGGGTTTTAAGCATTTTAAGAGCCTTAAATTGCATTTAATTAGCACATTGTCGTTCAGAACATAATATAATATTGTTGTACATGAAGCACAAGATATGAGAAATTGTTATTCTATTGACAAAATATATGTACAAGTATATATAAATAAAAAAAGAAGAAATATTGCCAAAAATGCGACATATACAGTCGAACCTCGTTATGTCGACTTTTTCGGGACCTAGTGAAAAAAGTCGAGATAACGAAAAGTTGACTCATCCGAATTACAAACAAAATATCACCAATCCCAACACGTTTGAGTTGGATTGTACGATGTTTACATCCACAATTGAACGGTCTTGTTAGATATTTTCGTCGTGAAAACAGCAAACTTATTATTGAAAAATAAAGTGAAACAAAAGAAGAATTTTTTGTGTCAAATTTATTTCTTTTACGTTTATGGATCACACAAAACACTTATAAAACCACAATTGCATACATTTGTACATTGTAAGAGGTTATACTGGGTCCTTCCCTGAATTGATCGACCAGAGCAGTGGAACTAACGTTTGACATTTTGAAGTTATTCTTTCTGTTCCCATTCGGGATTGATATCTGATCAATAAAATGTTCATGTTATATTAAATACCAAAGAGCTTGAGCAATAAATGTCTCTTTAATTAAATACATAAACAAACAACTTTAATTATACGCACTTACCAATTACATTTTTGTATCCCCCAATTATGACAGTTTGTTTTATTGACACGCACGGTATTTTGCGACATGCGGCAAACCGTCATGAATATTTTCACACCTACGTCTCGATCTACAGTTCGACATAAAGAACATAGGAAATGTGTGAAATTCGACCACTGGGACTGAAAAACGAGGTCGACATAGACAAAAAGTCGAGATAAAAAAATCGACACAAACAAATTTATTTTATATAGAATAAGAAGGAATAAATTCGGGACCGGAAAAAAAGTGTCAAAGAATTAAAGAATACAATTATGAAATTATGAGATAAACTTAAAATAAATGGAAACTTTAAAGCAATTTACATTGTCAAACTAAGGCCATACTGTCCGGTTGAAATAGTGTTTACTCTTTACTCCAGCCAAGTTATTGGAAGCCTTTTATCAAATGGGATGTAGTTCTATTTATTTGTAAGCATACCAAATGACCTCTGTTTATCTTTTTAACACTTTCAAACCCCTAAATTACTGCATTTAAAGCAATTACGAATTGCGACAAAACTGAAAGCAAATCTATTTTTAGTGCTTAAACGTCATTACGAAATTTGCATATCACATGTCTTTCTGACAACCTAAAATTGCATTTTTAAAACTAACCTGTTAATTACGCAACAACAAAGCTGTTGAGCTAAATCTTAAAATTGTTTGCTAATAAGAGACATACTAGTTAAAGGATGGCATTGTTAAGCTGTGAAAGCAATAAAATTCCGCAATTATTAGCGAGGTGTTGACTGGACCGTGACTGCCCTAATTATCGGATTTGTTGTCGCATCAGCAGATGCGCTTGATTTATGACAGTGACAGAATCGATTATCTATGCAGGCAGCATGGGCTCTGCTTACGCCATTTTAAGAAATATTTACAAAAAAAATAACGTTGTCTCCATAAATTCGCTTAATTTGAAAAGTTGTCGCCATTTTTGCAATTTTGTCGCAAATGGTGAGAATGGCGATCGCCAGCGGGAACCCTGCTTGAATGGGCTTAAATACTGAAATAAAGTAAGAAATATATCAATTTAATCTGATGATTATTTACCAATATCAATATACAAAATCTTTTATTATAGGATATATAACAAAGACGGTTTAATATATAATTCTCACATGTATGGGATGACTTTCCTGAATCTGGTACGACTCCATAGTTGTAAAAGTTTGTACTGATATCACTTTGCCTGTACTCCCTTAAATAGAAATAATCTTTGTTTAAGGCAACAGTCTCAAATATGCTAGATAGCCATTCGGGTTGGTCAAGACATTAAAGCAAGATGACATTTTGTTATGTTGTAAATTAAATCTTAAATACTATTGTTTATAATTGTAATAAACATGATTTTAATGCCTGCATGTGGAATCCATCTATACACTCATCAGATTCAGCAGCCAATTGTATAAAACTGGACAACTCTTAGGATTGGTCAAAGTTAGCCAAAATGTTCATTAATTGGTCAATATTTGTTTAATAATGTATATCAACCAATCAAAATATTGTTATGTACAAACTAGCCAAAAGATAACCCGTGGACAACTTATCAAAGTTTTATACAATTGGCTGCAGAATGGTGAACGTATTTTATCAGAAAGTAAAAAACAGTGAAGGAAGTATCAAAATGGTATTACAAGGTTGAAGGAACGTTATGACCATGAATTTAAACAATGTAACTTGTGGCTGGGTATATTTGAGCCTGCGGTGGATAGCAAAAAGATCTGCAGCCAATTGTATAAAACATTGATAAGTTGTCCACGGGTTATCTTTTGGCTAGTTTGTACATAACAATATTTTGATTGGTTGATATACATTATTAAACAAATATTGACCAATTAATGAACATTTTGGCTAACTTTGACCAATCCTAAGAGTTGTCCAGTTTTATACAATTGGCTGATGTTTTAAACAAATGAACAGTTTCCCTGTGTAAGACATTTTAAATGGCATTATTAGAAAATTTGTCAATATCCCCATTTATCTGTTCCACTTCTTCAGTCCCCATTAATCTGTTCCACTTCTTCAGTCCCCATTAATCTGTTCCACTTCTTCAGTCCCCATTAATCTGTTCCACTTCATCAGTCCCCATTAATCTGTTCCACTTCTTCAGTCCCCATTAATCTGTTCCACTTTTTCAGTCCCCATTAATCTGTTCCACTTCTTCAGTCCCCATTAATCTGTTCCACTTCATCAGTCCCCATTAATCTGTTCCACTTCTTCAGTCCCCATTAATCTGTTCCACTTTTTCAGTCCCCATTAATCTGTTCCACTTCTTCAGTCCCCATTAATCTGTTCCACTTCTTCAGTCCCTTTGGGTTGCCTGTCAAACACTAAGTAGGGCTAGGTTCTTGAAACACAGACATTATATTTTAAGGCTTAAACATATATTTTTCTTTTCAGGATTATTTGATTTCTCAGTTCATGGTGCCTGCATATATTAGCATAAATAAGTAGAATGACAGAGAAAGCGAAATGCCTGCGAGCCCTGGGGCTTCGGGATGGTGCTTCAGATGGTAAGCAGTCATTTAATTTAGAGTTTGGGATTTCTGTTATTAAGAGTTCATTTAAATTAGAATTTAGCTCTTCAGATGAGTTTATTTTAGCGGAATAGAAATATAATGTACATATTTTGTTCTGCATTTTAAGATTGGTCTTCTGTGTATTATGATAATGGAATCAACAACTCTAACATTTAGACAAAATAAGCTATTTATATGATATTTGAATTATCTGTTATTCTAATGCTGCATAAATTATAGAGTTTCAAATTGGTATGTATTTAATGTGTTTTTCATTTTCAGAAGAAATAAAGAGAGCCTACAAGAGGCTTGCTTTGCAATTTCACCCTGACAAGGTATGATCTAGATTGGGACACTGAGTACAGTCTAGACTGGGAAACAGGGTATTGTCTAGATTGGGACACTGAGTACAGTCTAGACTGGGAAATGGGGTATTGTCTAGATTGGGAATACTAGGTAAGGTCTAGACACTGGGCAATGCCTAGATGTGGACAATAGGTAATATCTAGACTGGGACACTGGGTAAGGATTAAACTGGAACACTAGGTAAGGTCTAGACTTGGTCAATGGAAAAGACTGGGACACTGGGTAGGTCTAGACTGGAACTCTAGGTCTGGTCTTGACTGGAACACTAGGTAATGTCTAGACTGGGACACTGGGTAAGGGTTAGACTGGAACACTAGGTAAGGTCTAGACTGGGACACTGGGTACAGTCTGGACTTGGACACTGGGTAAGGTCTAGACTGGGACATTGAGTAAGGTCTAGACGTGGACACTATGTAATGTTTAGACTGGGACACTGGGTTAAGGTTAGATGGAACACTAGGTTAGGTCTAGAATGGGGCGCTGGGAAAGGGTGAGCCGAAACACTGGCTAAGATCTAGACTGGGACTCTGAGTAAAGGTAAAGGGACTAAGCAATATACTGGATTTCTAGGTAAGATTAAGACTGCGACACTGGGCAAGCTCTAGACTGAAACTCTAGGTAAGGTCTTGACTAGGACATTGGGTTAGGGCTAAACTGGGACACTGGGTAGAGTCTAGATGTTGACTGGATAAGGGTTAGCCGGGATTCAGGGTAAGGTCTAGACTGGGGCACTGGGTAAGGTCTAGACTGGGACACTGGGTAAGGTCTAGACTTGGACACTGGATGAAGTCTAAACTGGAACACTAGATAAGGTCTTCACTGGGGCATTGGGCTAGTTCTAATCTGGGACATTGGGTAAGAACTTGACTGGGACACTGGGTAAGGTATAGACTGAGACACTGGGTAAGGTCTAGACTGAGACACTGGGTAAGGTCTAGACTGAGACACTGGGTAAGGTCTAGACTGAGACACTGGATAAGGTCTAGACAGGGACACTGGCTAAGATCTAGACTGGGACTCTGAGTAAAGGTAAAGGGACTAAGCAATATACTGGATTTCTAGGTAAGATTAAGACTGCGACACTGGGCAAGCTCTAGACTGAAACTCTAGGTAAGGTCTTGACTAGGACATTGGGTTAGGGCTAAACTGGGACACTGGGTAGAGTCTAGATGTTGACTGGATAAGGGTTAGCCGGGATTCAGGGTAAGGTATAGACTGAGACACTGGGTAAGGTCTAGACTGAGACACTGGGTAAGGTCTAGACAGGGACACTGGATAAGGTCTAGACTGGGACACTGGGTAAGGTTTTGACTTGGGCACCAGGAAAGGTCTAGACTGGGACACAGGGTAATGTCTAGACAGGGACACTGGGTAAGGTTTTGACTTGGGCACCAGGTAAGGTCTAGACTGGGACACAGGGTAATGTCTAGACAGGGACACTGGGTAAGGTTTTGACTTGGGCACCAGATAAGGTCTAGACAGGGACACTGGGTAATGTCTAGACAGGGACACTGGGTAAGGTTTTGACTTGGGCACCAGATAAGGTCTAGACAGGGACACTGGGTAATGTCTAGACAGGAGCACTGGGTAAGGTTTTGACTTGGGCACCAGGTAAGGTCTAGACTGGGACACTGGGTAATGTCTAGAGTGGGACACTGGGTAAGGTCTAGACTGGACACTGGATAAGGTCTAGACAGGGACACTGGGTAAGGTTTTGACTTGGGCACCAGGTAAGGTCTAGACTGGGACAAAGGGTAAGGTTTTGACTTGGGCACCAGGTAAGGTCTAGACAGGGACACTGGGTAATGTCTAGAGTGGGACACTGGGTAAGGTCTAGACAGGGACACTGGGTAAGGTTTTGACTTGGGCACCAGGTAAGGTCTAGACTGGGACAAAGGGTAAGGTTTTGACTTGGGCACCAGGTAAGGTCTAGACTGGACACTGGGTAAGGTCTAGACTGGACACTGGGTAAGGTCTAGACAGGGACACTGGGTAAGGTTTGGACTTGGGCACCAGGTAAGGTCTAGACTGGGACACAGGGTAATGTTTAGAGTGGGACACTGGGTAAGGTCTAGACTGGACACTGGGTAAGGTCTAGACAGGGACACTGGGTAAGGTTTTGACTTGGGCACCAGGTAAGGTCTAGACAGGGACACTGGGTAAGGTCTAGACTGGGACACTGGATAAGGGCTAGACAGGGACACTGGGTAAGGTTTTGACTTGGGCACCAGGTAAGGTCTAGACTGGGACAAAGGGTAAGGTTTTGACTTGGGCACCAGGTAAGGTCTAGACTGGGACAAAGGGTAATGTCTAGACAGGGACACTGGGTAAGGTCTAGACTGGGACACTGGGTAAGGTCTAGACTGGGACACTGGGTAAGGTTTTGACTTGGGCACCAGGTAAGGTCTAGACTGGGACAAAGGGTAATGTCTAGACAGGGACACTGGGTAAGGTCTAGACTGGGACACTGGGTAAGGTTTGGACTTGGGCACCAGGTAAGGTCTAGACTGGGACACAGGGTAATGTGACTAATGTCTAGACTGGGACTCTGAGTAAGGTCATTGCAAGTTTAAAAGTTAAGGTGCCACAGGCCCATGATTATATATATATATATATATATATATATATATATATATATATATATATATATATATATATATATATATATATATATATATATATATATATATATATTTATATATTTATTTATACATAACATAATATATATTGACTTAGAGAAATATGTATGGCACATTTTGCAATGATATTGCCTTGTGAAAAATTCATTCAAAAAAGGGATTTGTTTGTTAAAATTTAGCATCTTTGTGTTGTTAAATTTGCTTACATGTAACAGCCTGATTTTTCCATACAAATGTAATAAAAAAAGAGTGTAATTTTGACTTGTGAATTGTGTGTTTCAAAAGTTTGAACATCTTTGACAGATGATGCATTGAGTAGTGATACACACAAAAAATTTTCAGTATGAAGTTCTTTCATTAAAAAAGTTCCATGAGTTTTTAGGTCTCCATAATTCATTGATAAGTAAATGATTTAACAGCAGGATACATTGTTTTGCAGTAATGTTTGCATAAAACTATGCTTAGGACTCTTAATTTTTGCGAGATGAAATATGCGAGTCCGAGGGACACATGCTTTGACATTTGAAATGATTTACTAAAATATTGCCTTTATATTTTACAGAATACCGGTGAAGATGCCAAGGAGAAGTTCCAGGAAATAGCTTATGCCTACAAGTTTCTGACAGAAGGTCCCTCTGCTTTTCCCTCCGACAGCAGCAGGGTAAGTACCTAAGGTCCTTCTTCCTAAGACAGCAGCAGGTTAAGTACCTGAGGTCCTTCCCCCACCGACAGCAGCAGGGTAAGTACCTGAGGTCCTTCTTCCTAAGACAGCCCCTCTGCCTTCGATAGCAACAGTGTCCTACAGCAAAAATAACATGGGGTTACTAGCAATACCAGTTTAAGTAATGAAAAAATAACATGGGGTTACCAGCAATACCTGTTGAAGTAATGCCAAAATAACATGGGTTACCAGCAATACCAGTTCATGAAATGCCAAAATAACATGTGGTTACCAGCAATACCAGTTCATGAAATGCCAAAATAACATGGGGTTACCAGAAACAACAGTTCAAGCAAAGCCAAAATAAGATGGGGTTACCAGCAATACCAGTTCATGAAATGCCAAAATAAGATGGGGTTACCAGCAATACCAGTTCAAGTAATGCCAAAATAACATGGGGTTACCAGCAATACCAGTTCAAGTAATGCCAAAATACCATGGGGTTACCAGCAATATCAGTTCAAGTAATGCCAAAATAACATGGGGTTACCAGCAATACCAGTTCAATTAATGCCAAAATACCATGGGGTTACCAGCAATGCCAGTTCAGGTAATGCTAAAATAACATGGGGTTACCAGCAATACCAGTTCAGGTAATGTCAAAATAACATGGGGTTACCAGCAATACCAGTTCAGGTAATGGCAAAATAACATGGGGTTACCAGCAATACCAGTTCAGATAATGCACCAGCAACACCAGTTCAAATAATGCCAAAAGAACATGGGGTCACCAGCAACACCAGTTCAAATCCTGCCAAAATAACATAGAGTTACAGAGCTACAGATAAGGGTCGTAATGGGCGTAAATACACTTTAGAAATCATCCATTACGACGTTAAATCAAATAGCTCTTCGTACCGGTACGATTAAATGAAAAAAAATAGGGCGTAACGTTCTTCCGAGTATTTTTTACCGTTTTTACGCTAGCCGTTTTGACTAGTATATTCTGACCGTTTTACGCTAGCTGTTTTGACTAAATGGTAAACTCGTTAGGGGACGTAACCGCTGCGTAGCGTTTATTTTTTTCGATTCTATTCTGTGTAAATCAACTTACACAAACTTTAAATGTTGCTCAGCAAATTAAATAGGACTTTTATTTTGCTGAACAACATTTCAATTTTGTGTAAGTTTTTATATATGTGCTTTAAAAGTTTATTTTATAAAATATTGTAACGTGCTGGCTGTATGTTCAATCGGTGTCGTAGAGCCTATATGGATCGCCCTTATATAAATTTTCCTCAGGCTACTTTGCCTTATGATTTAAACAAATGATTCGAAAAAATGATTGGTGAGTTAAAACATAATCAACCAAATAATCAGGGTTCAAAGATTATGCATTGGTTTATATAAAGTTAAGTCACTTGATGAATGGCTTTCTCTTACGGGAGCTTATTTATTTGCGATGCAAAATACCTTAACCTTTGTCAGCGCGCAGATCACAATGCTCTGTGGCCAACGCAGATGTCAGGTATGACGCTTACTAGAGTTTCTAGTCACCAGCTCCGTTCACCAGACTGGATCGCAATGCTCTATGTATCTGGCTACTTGAACTGGAACGCTAGATTACCCTATAGATGTCAAGTTCCTGGTGCCTTTTTATCCCACAGATCGCAATGCTCTGTGTTCAATAATAAACAGCCAGAAGGTCAAGACTCTAATTATTTGCCTTCAAAAGACTATTTCCGGTTACTGTTTGATATTACCTCGACGGCGGTCAAACACAGAATGAATCTTTCAGCTGAGCGACGCGCTTATATACTCACCGGGCGTACGAGTTCATTATTAAGATGGGTAAAACGGGTATATTCCACTTTGCGAAAACATGAAGGGAGACAGCTTTATTTTTACTTATACTCTTTATGAAAACAACTCCCGGTTAATTAATAATGTTTAACATGATTTCTTTAATTATTATTGTCGCGAATTAAATATTTGTATGGAATAAATTAGTCTAAAATGTAAAACTAACCTTTGAAATACACAGCCAGACATTTAACTTTGTAAGCGCAAATGGCTAATTTATAACAAAGGGCGGTAATTGTGCAAATATGCGGTTACGCTACAATATCAGTCATTCATATTTGTAATTTAATGTACCGGTACACTTTAATAAATGACCCAAAGGTGTATCATACACTTTACTAGATTGTATAAGGGTGTAACATACACTTTAAGTAAAAAAGTTAGCTGTAGCTCTGGAGTCACCAGCAACACCAGTTCAAATCATGCCAAATTAACATAGAGTGACCGGGCTTCATAGTTGAGCATTTTTGCCAAAGGCAGGATGAAATGACAAGCGTGTTTGAACGTCAGATACCTTAAATTGATAGTAACGATGATGGCATTGATAAAAATGACAAATTAAGAAAATGTTTTGTAACTCTGATTTCAGGAGGATATACTCAGACAAATGTTTGAAGGTAAGCGACTATTATCATTGAGACCATCTCATCAACAAGAGTAAGACTATTATCATTGAGACCATCTCATCAACAAGAGTAGGACTATTATCATTGAGACCATCTCATCAACAAGAGTAGGACTATTATCATTGAGACCATCTCATCAACAAGAGTAGGACTATTATCATTGAGACCATCTCATCAACAAGAGTAGGACTATTATCATTGAGACCATCTCATCAACAAGAGTAGGACTATTATCATTGAGACCATCTCATCAACAAGAGTAGGACTATTATCATTGAGACCATCTCATCAACAAGAGTAAGACTATTATCATTGAGACCATCTCATCAACAAGAGTAGGACTATTATCATTGAGACCATCTCATCAACAAGAGTAGGGCAAAATATCGTAAGATGAGGAAATTCAGTTAAATACTTATGAAGGGAGTGTCATAAAAATGAAATAAGAATATAAAACTCATAATTAAAGGAGACCTATTCTAGCATTGACAGTCTAACACTTAGTTTCAAAATATATTTCATTATAACCAAGAAAAAATCTCCTTTGACTCTGCATTCCTTATGGTTTGAAATAGGTCTCTAAAAATGATGCATGTTATGCCTCTGTTATTCCTCTGGAGAATGATACATGTTAGGTCTCTGAAGAAATGATACATATTATTCCCTTGAAGAATGATACATGTTATTCCCCTGAAGAATGATACATGTTAGGTCCTTGAAGAATGAAACATGTTATACCTCTAAAGAATGATACATGTTATACCTCTAAAGAATGATACATGTTGTACCTCTAAAGAATGATACATGTTATTCCCCTGAAGAAAAATACATGTTAGGTCCCTGAAGAACAAAACATGTTATTCGCCTGAAGAATGATACATGTTATTCCCCTGAATAATGATACGTGTTAGGTCCCTGAAGAAAAATACATGTTATTCCCCTGAAGAATGATAAATGTTATCCCCCTGAAGAATGATACATGTTATTCCTCTGAAAATGATACGTGTTAGGTCCCTGAAGAAAAATACATGTTATTCCCCTGAAGAATGATAAATGTTATTTCCCTGAAAATGATACATGTTATTCCCCTGAGGAATGATAAATGTTATTTCCATGAAAATGATACATGTTAGGTCCCTGAAGAATGATAAATGTTATTTCCCTGAAAATGATACATATTATTCCCTTGAAGAATGATACATGTTATTCCCCTGAAGAATGATACATGTTAGGTCCTTGAAGAATGAAACATGTTATACCTCTAAAGAATGATACATGTTATACCTCTAAAGAATGATACATGTTATACCTCTAAAGAATGATACATGTTATTCCCCTGAAGAAAAATACATGTTAGGTCCCTGAAGAACAAAACATGTTATTCGCCTGAAGAATGATACATGTTATTCCCCTGAATAATGATACGTGTTAGGTCCCTGAAGAAAAATACATGTTATTCCCCTGAAGAATGATAAATGTTATCCCCCTGAAGAATGATACATGTTATTCCTCTGAAAATGATACGTGTTAGGTCCCTGAAGAAAAATACATGTTATTCCCCTGAAGAATGATAAATGTTATTTCCCTGAAGAATGATACATGTTATTCCCCTGAGGAATGATAAATGTTATTTCCATGAAAATGATACATGTTAGGTCCCTGAAGAATGATAAATGTTATTTCCCTGAAAATGATACATGTTATTCCCCTGAAAATGATACATCTTAGGTACCTGAAGAATGATACATGTTATTCCTCTGAAAATGATACATGTTAGGTCCCTGAAGAAAAATACATGTTATTCCCCTGAAGAATGATAAATGTTATTTCCCTGAAAATGATACATGTTATTCCCCTGAAAATGATACATGTTAGGTCCCTGAAAATGATACATCTTAGGTACCTGAAGAATGATACATGTTATTCCCCTGAAAATGGTACATGTTATTCCTCTGAAGAATGATACATGTTATTCCCCTGAAGAATGCTACATGTTATTCTCCTGAAGAATGGTACATGTTATTCCTCTGAAGAATGATACATGTTATTCCCCTGAAGAATGATACATGTTATTCCCCTGAACAATGATACATGTTATTCCCCTGAACAATGATACATGTTATTCCCCTGAAGAATGATACATGTTAGGTCTCTGAAGAATGATAAATGTTATTCCTCTGAAGAATGATACATGTTATTCCCCTGAAGAATGATACATGTTATTTCCCTGAAAATGATACATGTTATTCCTCTGAAGAATGATACAAGTTATTCCCCTGAAGAATGATACATGTTAGGGCTCTGAAGAATGATACATGTTATTCTCATGAAAATGATACATGTTGTTATACCCCCGACAAACGAAGTTTGAAGGGGGTATATTGGAGTCACTCTGAGGTCGGTCGGTCGGTCTGTCATTTTGTCGGTTTGTCGGTCGGTCTGTTGCAATTTACCTTGTCCGGACCATAACTTAAAAACTACTGGATGGAATTGGATTAAACTTCATACAATTGTAGAGCATAATGAGAGGAAGTGCAGTGTACAATAACCATAACTCTATTCTTGCTTATTACTGAGTTAATGCCCTTTGTTACTTTTTGTGTCTGGAGTATAACTTGAAAAGTACTGGATGGAATTCATTGGAACTCCATACAATAGTAAAGCACAATGGGAGAAAGTGCAGTGTTCAAGAACCAAAACTCTACTTTGGCTCATTACTGAGCTATTTCCCTTTTTAGCTCGACTATTGGAAAAATAAGGAGAGCTATACTACTCACCCAAGCGTCTTGAGGTATTGCATTGAGACTTTATACAATGGTACTCAACCATCCAACCTACTTAATTAACCAAGTTTGATAACTCTACTTTGCATTTAATACCAATAATATGCCTTTATTATTTGACTTAGACATTCTGGTTAAGGTTTTGCGTGCAAGCACACATAGGTTAATATCTCAGCAACTACTTGAGGTATTGCATTGAGACTTGATACAATGGTACTCAACCATCCAACCTACTCAATTAACCAAGTAAGATAACTCTAGTTTGCATTTAATGCAAATAATAGGCCTTTATTATTTGACTTAGAAATCCTGGTTAAGGTTTTGCGTGCAAGCACACATAGGTTAATATCTCAGCAACTACTTGAGGTATTGCATTGGGACTTGATTCAATGGTACTCAACCATCAAACCTACTTAATTAACCAAGTTAGATAACTCTAGTTTGTATTTAATGCAAATGATAGGCCTTTATTATTTGACTTAGAAATTCTGGTTAAGGTTTTGCATGCAAGCACACATAAGTTAATATCTCAACAACTGCTTGAGGTATTGCATTGAGACTTGATACAATGGTACTCAACCATCCAACCTACTTAATTTACCAAGTTAGATAACTCTAGTTTGCATTTAATGCAAATAATGGCACCTTTTTTATTCAACATAGAAGTTCTGGTTAAGGTTTTGAATGTAACCACTTTTAAGTCAATGCTTCAGCAAATACATCATGTATTGCATTAAAACTTTACACACAGGCTCCCAGCCATTTAACCTTCTTATTTAATCCAGTAAGATAACTCTATCTTTCATATTATATAATTTTTGCCCCTTTATTATGGGACTTATAAATTCTGGTTAAGGTCTTGCATGTTAGCGAACAGGATAATATCTCAGCAAGTACTTTATGTATTGCATTGAGACTTTATACAATGGTATTAAACCACGCAACCTAATTGAATAATCAAGTTAGATAACTGTGTTTTGCAAATAATGGCCATTTTAATACACTTAAAAATTCTGGTTAAAATTTTGCATGTAACCACATTTATGTTAATATCTCCGCACATCATGTATTGCATTGAAATCTAATCTAACAGTGTTCCATGCATGTTTCGCCAAAACTTTTCAATCCTTACACTGAAAAGCGGCGGAAAAGTCGAGCGCGCTGTCTCTGTGTCAGCTCTTGTTTTTGAAAACTATTGGACGGAATTTAATAAAACTTCAGACTGTGATAGATCATAATAAGAGGGAGTGCAGTGTACATGAACCGCAATTTTATTTCAGCTAATTACAGAGTTACTGCCCTTCATTACTTTTTCTTGTGTGGAGCATAACTTGAAAACTATTGGATGGAATTTAATAAAACTTAATACAGTGATAGATCATAATGAGAGGGAGTGCAGTGTACATGAACCGCAATTCTATTTCAGCTAATTACAGAGTTACTCTCCTTTGTTACTTTTTCTTGTCCGTAGCATAACTTGAAAACTATTGGATGGAATTTAATAAAACTTCATACAGTGATAGATCATAATGAGAGGGAGTGCAGTGTACATGAACCGCAATTCTATTTCAGCTAATTACAGAGTTACTGCCCTTTGTTACTTTTTCTTGTCCGTAGCATAACTTGAAAACTATTGGATGGAATTTAATAAAACTTCATACAGTGATAGATCATCATAAGAGGGAGTGCAGTGTACAGAAACCGCAATTCTATTTCAGCCCATTACAGAGTTACTGCCCTTTATTACTTTTTCTTGTCCGCAGCATAACTTGAAAACTACTTGATGGAATTTAATAAATCTTCATACAGTGATAGATCATAATGAGAGGAAGTGCAGTGTACAGGAACTGCAATTTTATTTCAGCTAATTACAGAGTTACTGCCCTTCGTTATTTTTTCTTGTCCGGACCATAACTTGAAAACTATTGGATGGAATTTAATAAAACTTCATACAGTGATAGATCATAATGAGTGGGAGTGCAGTGCACAATAATCATAACTCTATTTCAGCTAATTACAGAGTTACTGCCCTTTGTTACTTTTTTCTTGTCCGGGACATATCTTGAAAACTACTTGATGGAATTTAATAGAACTTCATACAGTGATAGATTATCATAAGAGAGAGTGCAGTGTACAGGAACCGCAATTTTATTTCAGTCAATTACAGAGTTATTGCCCTTTGTTACTTTTTTCTTGTCCGGAACATAACTTGAAAACTACTGGATGGAATGTAATAAACTTTTATGGTACAGCACAATGAGAAGGAGTTCAGTGTACATGAATCACTACACTATTTTAGCAAATTACAGAGTAATTGCCTTTTTCTGTGGTTTTTTTTTGTCAAACTTTTGTCTGGACAGTAACTTGAAAACTACTAGATGGAATAGCATAAATCTTCAAACAATAATAAATCATAATGAGAGGCGGTGTTCAGGGGTATTAATCACCTTCAGTGATAGCTCTAGTTCCTCTTAAGAATGATACATGTTATTCTCCTGAATATGATACATGCAGGGTTCGAATTTAGACTCGCATACTCGCAAAATGCGAGCGACATTTACAAATTGCGAGTGACTTTTATTCACGCTCGCAAAATTCTGCGAGTGGCTTTTTCTAGACCACAAAATGTTAAAAGGAAAGTAGAATAAACATGAACTTAACTCCGCTACGTGGTCGAGTGTAAACAGCCTTATAAGTGGCATGTTTACACACAGTATAAAGAAGACAGTACGGAGTCACGCTCTAGTAAGTTTTCAAAAATAGAACAAATACGGAAAAGGCCGAGTTCTCTCTCGAATCTTTCCGGGAAACTCCGAGGCGTGCATTATACAAAGAATACGAATGACGTAATCACCTAGCTCAATCATTGGCTAAATTTAGCGCTTCTGCGCACTATATGTTAACCCCATCATCCTTTGAATATACTTTCGCCCAACTGTCAAAATGAATAGACTACGTCGATCGATATATTTAATGGTCCAAAGTATCCATGCTACATTTATTGTTGCTTTTTTATTTCAAATTTATTGATTTTAATACTTACAGACTGAATGAAATCTGTAGCGTGCTTGTCGAATGGGTATTAAATTACCCGATGTCGAGGGTAAATATACAAAGTGAACAATGTCAAATTATTGAACAGCTTTGTTATCAAAAAGCTGCCAGCATCAGATGAGTCTTTCCGTACCCCCCAAATAGAATAAGCCATCAACAAGTTCTAGTAATCGAGTCACTCAAGATTGATACTTTTTAATATTCATAATATGTCTGAGGTGTAAATTTCTACTTTAATTAGACAATATTATAAGGGAATAAAGCAAATAATAAAATTGCAAGTTGAATTTTCATTTTGCGAGTTGCCTCAAAATGCACTCGCAAAATTTTGCGAGTGCTCCTCAAAGTTAAATTTGAACCCTGACATGTTAGGTCTCTGAAGAATGATACATGTTATTCCCCTGAAGAATGATACATGTTATTTCCCTGAATAATGATACATGTTATTCCCCTGAAGAATGAAATACGTTATTCCCCTGAAGAATGATACATGTTATTCCTCTGAAGAGTGATACATGTTATTCCTCTGAAGAATGATACATGTTATTCCCCTGAAGAATGATACATGTTATTCCCCTGAGGAATGATACATGTTATTCCTCTGAAGAGTGATACATGTTATTCCCCTAAAAATGATACATGTTATACCCCTGAAGAATGATACATGTTAGGTCCCTGAAGAATGATACATGTTAGGTCTCTGAAGAATGATACATGTTATTCCTCTGAAGAGTGATACATGTTATTCCTCTGAAGAATGATACATGTTATTCCCCTAAAAATGATACATGTTATACCCCTGAAGAATGATACATGTTAGGTCCCTGAAGAATGATACATGTTATTCCCCTGAAGAATGATACATGTTATACCCCTGAAGAATGATACATGTTAGGTCCCTTAAGAATGATACATGTTATTTCCCTGAAGAATGATACATGTTATTCCCCCGAGGAATGATACTTGTTATTCTCCTGAAGAATGATACATGTTATTCCCCCGAATAATGATACATGTTATTCCCCTTAAGAATGATACATGTTATTCACCTTGAGAATGATACATGTTATTCCCCTGAAGTGAGTAATACATGTTAGGTCTACAAAACTATGCAGTTTTCACTAGCGTCTTATTATCCCTAATGATTGAAGCTAAGAAAATCTGGCCTGCTGATGGACAAGGTTTTTACTGTAATCTTCTCCAAACTGTTCGGTTTAAAATCCTTTCCTTTTTTCAGAGATGTTTTTCGCCAGGTATATGCGACATCGGTTTGGATTTCCGATGTTCTTCGGTGGAGACTGTGATGAAGAATTCTACTTTGATGACTCTGACGATGATGATGAAGGAAGTCCAGGTGGAAGATTTGTAAGTGGGCTTCTAATGACAAGAGAAAGTACTGACATATTGTCATTGCTTTGTGATGGTCATTAGTGGTGACAGTGGTGTTCAAAAGCTAAAACATTTAGCCAAAACCCATAAACTGTTAGAGCCTGAAACAGGGCTTCTAAAATCTGACAATTTGCCGGTCTGGATTGATTTTGACTGTGCTAGACCGATTGCAGTTACAGAAAATGGCTAAAAAATTGGTCCGAAAATTGTTCTTGTTTTTCAATTTCGGTCCAGAATGGCTAAGTCATTAAAAAAACAGAATTTGTAATACACAGTGTTTGTCATACCACATCCTAACTACCAGGGAACATCCTATTGTAGCAAGAGGACATCCTTGAGGGCGATAACCGTCTGTGTGAATTGACTCTGCTGTTTTCATGACATCAAAGTGATGTCAGATTCACCGGCTATTTCTCATGAAAACAGTTGGGACACTTTTCTAATATATTCTTGAGTTATGCCCCTTCACCAATTGAGAAAAAAGTCGTTATATCCACATGCAGGGCTAGAGTTTCTCACAATATTTATTTAACATGTACCAGCAATGTCTGCCTGCTTCTTAAATTACATTTTTGAGGTATTAACTCCCAATAAGAGAAATTGGAATTACTGTATACAAATACAATGTAGAATCCTTGAATGAGTGATTATTTTTGCAGTTGAAGAAATTTGTTGCAAGTGTTATTTATATATTGGCATGCGGCCAGTTGTTCAAAACCAGCTTATAATGAGATAACCAACATGCACAGACCCCCTAGTGAAAAATCCTTTAAAACCTGTTTTAACCTTGATTTGTTGGAAAATCCTTTTAAATCTTTATAAACCTTGATTTGTTGGGGAAAAAAAAACAAACTTGTTATTCTTGAATTGTTGGAAAAACCTAAAACCTGTATATTCTTTAATAAAAAAAAAACTTAAGAAGTATGTAATTATTGTCCAAACCGTAAGTTTTTTTTTACTCAATTTGCCCCATCTTTTGGGAACAACGATGCTAGAATTATATTGAATTATTTATTTGTGAAAATTGCAGCCTTATGATCCTATTCACGCCGTATGAAAAATCTGTATCACGCTACTGACTTTTTCCAAGCCCGTATCAGCACTGTAGCATGGGTTGTGTGTTACCTTGTTTTTATGCCCCCGAAGGTGGCCATATCAAAATCGCACCGTCCGCCCGTCCGTCCGTCCGTCCGTCCATAGGTTGTCGTGTATGGGCTGTAACTTTCTCTTGTATGGACAGATTTTAAAATAACTTGCCACATGTGTTCCACATACCAAGACGACGTGTCGCGTGCAAGACCCGTGTCCCTACCTCAAAGGTCAAGGTCACACTTGGTGTTTATTCACAATGGAGTGCTGCATATAAGGACATAGAGTATAGGTTGTCGTGTCCGGGCTGTAACTTTCTCTTGTATGGACAGATTTTAAAATAACTTGCCACATGTGTTCCACATACCAAGACGACCTGTCATGTGCAAGACCCGTGTCCCTACCTCAAAGGTCAAGGTCACACTTAGTGTTTATTCACAATGGAGTGCTGAATATATGGACATAGAGTATAGGTTGTCGTGTCCGGGCTGTAACTTTCTCTTGTATGGACAGATTTTAAAATAACTTGCCACATGTGTTCCACATACCAAGACGACTCGCGTGTAAGACCCTTGTCCCTGCCTCAAAGGTCAAGGTCACACATAGTGTTTATTCACAATGGAGTGCTGCATATAAGGACATAGAGTATAGGTTGTCGTGTCCGAGCTGTAACTTTCCCTTGTATGGACAGATTTTAAAATAATTTGCCACATGTTTTCTACATACCAAGACGACGTGTCGCATGCAATACCCGTGTCCCTACCTCAAAGGTCAAGGTCACACTTAGTGTTTATTCACAATGGAGTGCTGCATATAAGGACATAGAGTATAGGTTGTCGTGTCCGGGCTGTAACTTTCTCTTGTATGGACAGATTTTAAAACAACTTGCCACATGTGTTCCACATACCAAGACGACGTGTCGCGTGCAAGACCCGTGTCCCTACCTCAAAGGTCAAGGTCACACATAGTGTTTATTCACAATGGAGTGCTGCATATAAGGACATATAGTATAGGTTGTCATGTCCGGGCTGTAACTTTCTCTTGTATGGACAGATTTTAAAATAACTTGCCACATGTGTTCCACATACCAAGATGACGTGTCGTGTGCAAGACCCTTGTCCCTGCCTCAAAGGTCAAGGTCACACATAATGTTTATTCACAATGGAGTGCTGCATATAAGGACATAGAGTATAGGTTGTCGTGTCCGAGCTGTAACTTTCCCTTGTATGGACAGATTTTAAAATAACTTGCCACATGTGTTCCACATACCAAGACGACGTGTCGCGTGCAAGACCCGTGTCCCTACCTCAAAGGTCAAGGTCACACTTAGTGGTTATTTACAATGGAGTGCTGCATATTTATAAGGACATGGAGTATAGGTTGTCGTGTCCAGGCTGTAACTTTCTCTTGTATGTACAGATTTTAAAATAACTTGCCACATGTGTTCCACATACCAAGACGATGTGTCGCGTGCAAGACCCGTGTCCCTGCCTCAAAGGTCAAGGTCACACATAGTGTTTATTCACAATGGAGTGCTGCATATAAGGACATAGAGTATAGGTTGTTGTGTCCGAGCTGTAACTTTCCCTTGTTTGGACAGATTTTAAAATAACTTGCCACATGTGTTCCACATACCAAGACGACGTGTCACGTGCAAGACCCATGTCCCTACCTCTAAGGTGAAAGATACACTAAGTGTTTATTCACAAGGGAATTTTGAATATAAAGACATAACAGTGTAGGTTGTCAAGTATGGGTGATATTTTTTTATTTTCAGAGGCAATTTAAAATAACTTGCCATATGTATTTGACACGGAAAGGCAAGATCAACTTTTCATGTACTCTCCTTGTTCGTAGGTCAATGTCACATTCGGGGGCATTCGTCATATACTGTGACAGCTCTTGTTCATATGAAGCATTTATGGGTATTTTTGTAGGATGAGTTTGATGCAATAGCAGGTTTCTCAGTGAGAACTGGCTACCGGCCAAAATGGACAGTTCAATTGGCATTGGGCTGGTCTGGTTCAAATTTGTCTGTGTTTTTTTATATTTTATCTTGTTACTTTATTACTCATATTGCTGTCAATTTTCATTCTTACTGTGCGTTTGAATGAAACATTGATGTGAGTTTATATACTGCAGATTATGTATTCCGTGTTTAAAGGGATAATTATATGTTTATGTTTATAAAAGTTTAAAAGATGTTCTAAAATGCCCTTTTTTTTCAAAAGGTCATGGACCCCCTTTTGCTAGCAAGTTAGTTGTTTCATATCAGCCAGTTCAGCCATTGCTTACCAAGTGTTGCAAGATGGGTACCATGGGAAACCATGATGAGAATGGCAGGTGCATGTTTCTGCATTTCTGCAGCAGTGTTTCTGCAGGGCTGCAATGAGAAACCATGATGAGAATGATTTGTGCATGTTTCTGCATTTCTGCAAACCATGATGAGAATGGCAGGTGCATGTTTCTGTATTTCTGCAGCAGTGTTTCTGCAGGGCTGCAATGGGGGAAACCATGATGAGAATGGCAGGTGCATGTTTCTGCATTTCTGCAGCAGTGTTTCTGCTGGGCTGCAATGGGGGAAACCATGATGAGAATGGCTTGTGCATGTTTCTGCATTTCTGCAGCAGTGTTTCTGCTGGGCTGCAATGGGGGAAACCATGATGAGAATGGCTTGTGCATGTTTCTGCATTTCTGCAGCAGTGTTTCTGCAGGGCTGCAATGGGGAAAACCATGATGAGAATGGCTTGTGCATGTTTCTGCATTTCTGCAGCAGTGTTTCTGCAGGGCTGCAATGGGGAAAACCATGATGAGAATGGCTTGTGCATGTTTCTGCATTTCTGCAGCAGTGTTTCTGCACGGCTGCAATGGGGGAAACCATGATGAGAATGGCTTGTGCATGTTTCTGCATTTCTGCAGCAGTGTTTCTGCACGGCTGCAATGGGGGAAACCATGATGAGAATGGCTTGTGCATGTTTCTGCATTTCTGCAGCAGTGTTTCTGCACGGCTGCAATTGGGGAAACCATGATGAGAATGGCTTGTGCATGTTTCTGCATTTCTGCAGCAGTGTTTCTGCACGGCTGCAATGGGGGAAACCATGATGAGAATGGCTTGTGCATGTTTCTGCATTTCTGCAGCAGTGTTTCTGCTGGGCTGCAATGGGGGAAACCATGTTTCTAGGAGCTCTTAATGTATTGTCAAAAGAAAAAGTATACAAGTCTTTTCAGAAAATAATGTCTGGTATTGGAATTGTAGGGGTGCTTCTCTGGCAATTGCTGTTATAGGTAATGAAGTCAACCTGCTTTTATAATGTTTGAAATATGATTAGGTAAGTTAAGTTATTGGTAGTTTGATTAGATAAGTTAAGTTATTGGTAGTTTGATTAGATAAGTTTAGTTATTGGTAGTTTGATTAGGTATTGGTAGTTTGATTAGATAAGTTAAGTTATTGGTAGTTTGATTAGATAAGTTAAGTTATTGGTAGTTTGATTAGATAAGTTAAGTTATTGGTAGTTTGATTAGGTAAGTTTAGTTATTGGTAGTTTGATTAGGTAAGTTTAGTTATTGGTAGTTTGATTAGGTAAGTTTAGTTATTGGTAGTTTGATTAGGTAAGTTAAGTTATTGGTAGGTTGATTAGATAAGTTAAGTTATTGGTAGTTTGATTAGGTAAGTTAAGTTATTGGTAGTTTGATTAGGTAAGTTAAGTTATTGGTAGTTTGATTAGATAAGTTTAGTTATTGGTAGTTTGATAAGATAAGTTAAGTTATTGGTAGTTTGATTAGATAAGTTAAGTTATTGGTAGTTTGATTAGATAAGTTAAGTTATTGGTAGTTTGATTAGATAAGTTAAGTTATTGGTAGTTTGATTAGATAAGTTAAGTTATTGGTAGTTTGATTAGATAAGTTAAGTTATTGGTAGTTTGATTAAATAAGTTAAGTTTTTGGTAGTTTGATTAGATAAGTTAAGTTTTTGGTAGTTTGATTAGATAAGTTAAGTTATTGGTAGTTTGATTAGATAAGTTAAGTTATTGGTAGTTTGATTAGATAAGTTAAGTCATTGGTAGTTTGATTAGATAAGTTAAGTTATTGGTAGTTTGATTAGATAAGTTAAGTTATTGGTAGTTTGATTAGATAAGTTAAGTTATTGGTAGTTTGATTAGATAAGTTAAGTTTTTGGTAGTTTGATTAGATAAGTTAAGTTATTGGTAGTTTGATTAGATAAGTTAAGTTATTGGTAGTTTGATTAGATAGTTTTTGGTATATCGTTGGTGTCATTGTCCTCATTTGCAGAAACTTCAACCTTGGCCATAAATCAAAAACAGTATAAGATATTTATAGTTTATAGATATTTGGTACACATGTTGACAGGGACAATGTGCACATGCATAGCAAGGCCCTTTAATCTTGCTAAAATAATTATTGAGTAGTCATATCTTTTTCAGCTAAAGAAAAACAGAAACATGTTGGCATGCACTACTTGTCAACATTATATTATTGAATTTTAAATGAATTATGTGTTTATATCCAGCACTGCCCACCAAGACGAGAAGACAGACGTGATGACAAGCCCCAACCGACCTACGCGCCCCCACCGATGTATCGGGAACCAAGCAAGAAACAGATGAGAAAGAAAGAGAGAAGACACAAACAGAGGGGTTAGTATAATTCATGGTTTGTTAACCCCGAGACTTGATTTAGCTTGTCTGTTTTATGAAGACAAAAATTTGAGCTACACCAAGATTTGAGATTACAATAGCCATGGCTGGCTGAGGCAAGCAAGAACTTAGAGGTTGGCCATATCTCAAAGACCTTCAAGATTCTCACATGAAACTTGGTACATATGTTGCCAGAGACTATAAGACATGGTAACAAGGGGTATAACTCTGGCTTTTATAATTGTTGAGTTATTCTGCTTTGTTTGACTGATGATACAAGAAGAGAAGAGTTGGCGTTTTCTCAGCGCTGTTCATATCTGTATATCATACATGAAGCAGTCATTAAAATTTGCACTAGCCTTAAAGTAAAACTGGTAGCTTGAGTTTTATTCAAAGAAAGTTGCATTTCTGTATTAAATTACATAACAAGTGTTGGAAGTTGTTTTCAAGTTTAACAAAAGTTGTTTTTTTAATGCACCAACTGTATACTATATTTAACATGTAGTATTGGTACATATATAGGCCCATATAAGTCAATCTTTGGCATTTTTTGCAAAAATGGATAATTGCTGGCATTCTTTTATGACTGTTTGTTACCGCTGTAAGGCCAATGTTTGTCCATCTAAGTAGAAAAATGATATTGTTGTAGCCATTCCTATGTCTACATTGTATCTGGGGGCTACTGGTATTCATCACTATTGTTAATACATGTAACATTAACATGAAGACTACAATTTTTATTGATCATCTAGTGCTCATGGTAAACGTTTGTGGTTGTTGGTTTGTCCGCCATCTGGCATCAACGATTGGTTTGTTTATACTATATAGGTCACGTTGTTACCAATGCTTCTGAAAATCAGTCAAAATGATTGTGTTGTAGACAGTTTGAGTATGGGTTATCTCTATTAGACAATCCTTGATTATGCAATATAAGGCTGTTTTTTCATCCAGTCTTTGTCAAACTTGGTCAGAATGATGGTCATGATGGGTCTGGAACGATAAAAGGTCATAACTTTCTTTACGCAATAGAGGCTGCTTTTTTTTCATCTGAACCCTGTGAAACTTGGTCAGAATGATTGTGTCCATGAAATCTTGGGCGATTTGGAAAGAGGGTCATCGGGATAAAAGAGTAGGTCACAAGGCTCAATATAAGAAAAACTTTATTTATGCATAGAAGCTGAATAATGTCTCCCCCAATGAATGTGTAGACATATAGTTTTTGCCTATCGGTCAATCAGTCATTCCAGACGACACATTTTGTTTCCACTCGATAACTTGAGAAAGCTAAGATCCAGGAACATACCTTGTATGCAGCTTTGTCATAACTCCTGTCCTATTGATTTTGAGATTAAAAGGTCAAATGTCAAGGTTGCAGTGACCTTGATATGAGGAAATGGTTTCTGCTTAATAACTGAATATCCTTTGGGCCAGGGATTTTCATAATAGGTATGCAAGTTGGTCATGATCAGTAGATGACCTGTATTGATTTTGAGGTAAGTAGGTCAAGGGTGAAGGTCACAGTGACCTTCATGTGAAAAACGTTACCTTGGCAGTGACCTAAAGCTGAAAAATGGTTTCCAATCAATAACTAAAGAATGCTTGCACCCGAGAACTTCATACTTGGTATGCCAGTTAGTCATGACTAGAAGACGGGCACTTTCGATTTTCAGGCCATAAGGTCAAAGGTAAAGGTGACCTAAGGGACAAATAACGGTATCCGCTGAATAACTAAAGAACACTTTGGCCCAGGAACTTCATACTTTGTATGCTTGTTGGTCTTGGTCAAGGCCACAGTGACCTTCAGATGAAAAACAATTTGTTGGTTCCCAGTCTGTACATCACACTTCTTTCTGCTCAATAACTAAAGACTTTGGACCTGGGAATTTCATACTTGGGCCCAGGAACTTCATACTTGGTATACAGGTTGGTCATGACCAGCAGTTGACCCTAATGCTTGTTCATCTCCAAGCGAAAAGTACAAATTTCATGTCCATCATTGATTATTTCTCCCCTACGATCACACGATGGGGGAGAGAAGTGCTTTGTAAAAATAGCAATCTTGTTTGTTCTTGGATCTTCATGAAACTTGGTGAAAATGTTTGTCAAACGTTTTGAAGAGCCAAAATGGCAGTGTACTCCGATGAGCGATATAGGACTGTCATGGCCCTCTTGTAGAAAGTCTATGTTAAGTAAGATGTAAAACACTCTTGTTTCTGCTGAAAAGTGAGAATTAAGGAGAAGAAGCGCCTAGGAAAAGGGGGGAAGGAAAAACTACCCCCGGACTTCCAGCCTGGTAAATCTCAACCCTACAGGGAGAGACAGAAAACCTCAACACAAGCTGATGACAAAACTGAAGGTATCATCTATTCTGACAAGTTTTTTATTTTTTATTTTTTGAGGTGATTTTCCTCTTAAATATTCATTACCAGCAAAATTAAGACTGAAAATGCTACAAGTGTTAATATTTAGTCGGCAAGCCTTTCTTTGCATTTCATGGCTTATTTGTAGATATCCTATTATCCTCATGCAAAGTAATGCAGAATTCTCAAGTTTGACAAGTTTTGATTTTTATATCCCTATTGAATGCTTGTGGTGTCATTTTCCCCCAATTTAATGTAATGTCAAATACTTTCTCAAAATGCCTAGAATGTCTCTTTTAACCCTTAACTTCATGTAAAACTAAGCCATATCAGTTAATACAAGCCAGACGATTTTTTGTTTATCCAACATGGCCGACATTTTGACATGATTCTGAACCATGACCTGTGACGTGACGGGCGAGATCAATAAAATATAGTTGTATTATTGGTAGTTAATTATAACTTGCAACATTGTGGAAATTTCCACGAAGAAAATGAGGCAGGAATGCCCTCAAACCGGCGCAGTCAACATTTGACGCATCTTGTTATCCTTGGTCGTAAGGTGAAGTCGATTAACTTGATGGTATTCTCAATTCAACAGGGGATAGGGTAATCTTTGACTGCTTTTGTCCAATTTTGTTTTCTGAAAATGCCTCTCAAAAGATACAATTGATTGTGTGAAAATAGGAGAACTAAGCACTATCGAAGAAAAATTATCAAAATCAGTGACTCAGGAGAAAGACATCAGTGAAAACCATCTTTGGTTCAGAATGGATAGCATTGTTACAAGAACAGTTAAATAATTAATGAATAAATACTCAAATCAAACATTCCATTACTGTAGCATTAATACACGGCCTCTAAACGCCAGCTCCACCACTTTACGGTGGTGCAAAGAAAAAGAGCTGTCGACACTTCCGTGGTGGAGCTGTGCCCTATGTTTACATGAACAAACGTGAGTACTGTATTATATCATGTATAGGACGCTAGCATAGATAAGACGCAGGCAAAAAAATAGTTCAAAAACGGGTAAAAACCCTTAATATATAAGATAGGACGAAGAGGAAAAAATGTCAAAATCGGAGCTGAAAAATTGAGGTTGGTAAAGTATTTATAATATATATTGAAGTAAAAAACAAACAAAAAATTGTATATAAGGCATATTTTGATAACTGTCTTGTGTATTTCGATAATTATCGTCGTATTTTGGTAATTTAGCGTACACAACAATGATATATGTCTAGACATTTTGAGAACATTCACGCATATTATAAGACTTATTATAATGCCGTAATAGTCCCGACTGACAGTCAACCGTTGCAACTGTTGCAATCGCAACAAAACTGTGTATTGTCAGAACTGACTTGCCAGCGGAAGGCACGTCGGGTAAAGTGCGAACAAACAACCATAAGGTATTACCATCGCAATAGTTTGTTCTATTGATGTTTTTCTAATGACAGACAGCGGGTGTTTTTCACACCTTCGCACATTTGAAAAGATTTGATAGTGACAATAATGCTACTTTGCATTATGCACATTCCTTTATTAATTTTTTAAAACAGTAACATAAAACAAAATGTTTCGTAAAATATCGAAACATTAAAACCATGAACAACGATTAATTGATATTTACCTCCTTTCCCAATTTTCCGTTGCCGTTATAACTCAATCCAGTGCTGACTCACATCGAGTTTGGCCTGAATAGTTTTCAGTAAGGTTAAAATAGTTCGCGTAGAGTTTTGTTTCCGCAAGTAGTATGCATAACCAGCATTACCAGCATAATGTTCAATGAATGATAAACATAATAGTAACTGTTGTATTAATTCCAAAAGCGTTTACATTTTATATTACTTCAAGCGCAAAACATACTCGATAGCGCCACCACTAGGGCAACAGCGCCACCACTTTTATAAATATGTGCTTTTTCCCTTTTTAAGAAGTGCTTATCAGTTTTGTTGTGTTCCGCCATAGGTACTATACATAACAGTTATGTTTGCATGCGTGAGAATGTTCTTACGGGGTGTATAAGCACCGAAATGTACTTGCTATGCAATCAGATCTCAAAATATGCACAAGTCCGATTCGGGAGAAAAGCTCCTGACACTACAGTTTGCACAATATTGAAACGAAATAGTAACCAGCCTACAGTAGAAGTGTTCTTACACGGTACTACATTCTCCGATTTTCGAAATATGTCCGTTAAATGAAGTTATCAAATAAAATATCAATCATACTCATGTTTGTTCATGTAAACATAGGGCACAACTCCACCACAGAAGTGTCGACAGCTCTTTTTCTTTGCACCACCGTAAAGTGGTGGAGCTGGCATTTAGAGGCCGTGTAATAACATGACCTGTTGACTTTTAAGTTGGGATTGCTCAAAGTGTAGATCTCAATATCTAGGTATGGTCTCAAAATTAGGGACCATCTCAAAATGTAGGGATCGTCACAATATGGCACAAAGAGGGAATGTTTCACAAATGATTTTGCAGAGAAACCACAATTTTCAGATGTTGTTTCACCAACCGACCATGGACCAAAATGTTCGTTGAAAAGGACATTTTTGATTTTGTTCCAAATTGTATGATATATTAGATGATCTGTGACTGTGGAGCTTTTAAGTCTCATGTTTCCTTGACAAAAGGAGTCAAGGATTTAAAAAAAAAATTATTCATCAATTTGCAACTAATCAGACTTTATAATATTCTCCATTGTCACTTGTTCTTGAAAGACGCATTTATTTAGCAGTTTTTTAGCCGGTCTGTTTTTCAGCAAGAAAGTACAGTTGAACCTGGCAGTCTAGCCACTTATTTTTAATGGACAACTCATTATACCCCTGACAAACGATGTTTAAAGGGGGTTTATTGATGTCACCCGTTGCATTTTACCTTGTCCGGAGTATAACTTAAAAACTACTGGATGGAATTGGATTAAACTTCATACAATGGCAGAGCATAATGAGAGGAAGTGCAGTGTACAATAACCATAACTCTATTCTTGCTTATTACTTAGTTATTGCCCTTTGTTACTTTCTTATGTCCTGAGTATAACTTGAAAAAAACTGGATGGAATTCATTGGAACTTCATACAATAGTAAAGCACAATGAGAGGAAGTGCAGTGTTCAAGAACCATAACTCTACTTTAGCTAATTACTGAGTTATTGCCCTTTATTTGTTTTTTTTTGCTGTCAATGTTTTTTTCCAGACATTAGCTTGCAAACTACTAGATGGAATTTATTGAAACTTCATACAATTGTAAAGCACAATGAGTGGAAGTGCAGTGCACAAGAACCATAACTCTATTTTAGCTAATTACAGAGTTATGGCCTTTACTACTTTTTAGCTCGACTTTTCGAATAATAAGGAGAGGTATCCTAGTCACCTGAGCGTTGGTGTTGGCGTCGGGGTTACCACTTATGTTAAGTTTGTGTACCACCTCAAATATTTTCAAAGTCCATTGACATCTTGATTTGAAACTTTGCACACTTGTTCACCATCATGCCCCAAACCTGTACACAGGAGGAGGTAACTCTATCAAGCATTTTGACAAAATTATGCCTCTTTTTCTACTTACAATTTACGTTAAAGTTTGAGTACCACCTCAAATATTTTCAAAGTCCATTGACATCTGGCTTTGAAACTTCGCACGCTTGTTCACCATCATGCCCCCAACCTGTACACAGGAGGAGGTCACTGTATCAAGCATTTTGACAGAATTATGCCCCTTTTTCGACTTAGAATTTACGTTAAAGTTTGCGTACCACCTCAAATATTTTCCAATTTAATTTATGGAAATATCTCAGCACATCTTGTATTGCATTAAAATCTTATCTGACAGTGATCCATCCAAGTTTCGCCAAAATTTTTCAATCCATACACCGAAAAGTGGAGGAATAGTCTAGGCCCTGTCTCTGTGACAGCTCTTGTTTCTTGTCCCGAGGAGAGGAAGTGCAGTGTACAGGAACCGCAAATCTATTTCAGCTAATTACAGAGTTACTGTCCTTTGTTAGCTCGACTATTTGAAGAAAAATGCAGCTGTCATTTATAGGTTGGCTTTCCAAATAGTTGATTGCAATTTCATATCAGGGCGGCGTGTGGGGGTATTAATCACCTTCAGCGATCGCTCTAGTTTTTTTTCCCTATGGGCTATTCCATTTAAACATACAAACCAAGGGGTGTTGGTAAATTTTAAATCATGGTGGGGTGTCTTTTTTGCTTATTTGCATCTGTAGGTGGTTGTCAAATTGGGAAATTTGCTTCTGATGGGGGGTGTTGAAATTTTAATCGCATATAACGTAAGGGTAAAAATCTCTTCAGATAGATCGAACAAATAATTTGTGTTACCTCCCTTGAAATGGTTATACTTTGCGGAATTCTTCTGTTTTTTTCCGCTGATCGCAACTTCACAATGTACCATAATCCTTTACTGCATGGTAACTTCCGGTTTCCTTCCGGGTTATAACGAAGTCTAATAACAGCACTTAAATCGGATTAATTACCACCCCAGGTTTGTTATAAATTATATTTTCTCATCTGATATGGCATTTCAATGGATTTATAATACATTGTAGAAATATAATGTGCATGGCATAAGATATAAATTGCTTGACACACTACCTAGACCGGAGGTTGTGATGGGTGGGGTAAATTGTTCAGAAAAATGAATGCTGTTCCTACTCTTTATTTGATAATTTTTTATTTTATTTTTTAAATCAAATAGACAAAACATTTGTTTTGAGAACATTACTACTCTGTCTGACTGACTGTCACAATTTAATGTGGAATTTGTATGTACATTATATATGATAATGTATATTTTCGATTAAATGTATATACAGTATAATTATATAGATAGTCCTATATATAAACATATCATCAATATAAATCTTTATATTTAAAAAGTTAAACACATTTGATAACCTTGTGGCTTTACTAACACTTGTAAGGTTGTAATTATATATAAAAAATGCTATTTACTATTTGCTATACTAGTGTCCATTATTTTCCGCAGAAACTTGACACAATAACCTTTTAAATGCTGTGTGCACAGTACTATAATACTATATAACAGACATGCTAGTCCTATACATGGTACACACTTGCCTGGAATAAAATCAACACCAATCAGACTTGATTTAAAAAATACTTTTGCTTATAATGCTCCCTTCCTTTTTTAGCTCTACTGGCCAAAGGCCAGAAGAGCTTATGCGATGGTAATGTGTACGTAGTATGTGCGGTCGTGCGTCTGTAAACAATTGCTTGTGAACACGATACAGTCTTCAGTTTTGATTGTATCTTGATGAAACTTGTACAGTATCTAGATATCCATTAGAGCTGGGTTCTTTTCAAAAACCAGCCAGATCCGCCCATGCATGCCTAGATTATGGCCCTTGATAGTATAAAAAAATGCTATTGTGTAAACAATTGGTTGTGAACACGATACAGTCTTTAGTTTTGATTGTATCTCGATGAAACTTGTACAGTATCTAGATATCCATTAGAGCTCGGTTCCTTTCGAAAACCAGTCAGATCCGCCCATGAATGCCTAGATTATGGGCCATGAAAGTTTCAAAGAAATGCTTTCTATTTTTAGCCAGGTCTGCATGAGCGAATTCTATTTTTAGCCAAGTTTACATGTACATGTAAATTCAAGTCTAGAGTTAAAGGAGACAATTTGCAAGTATAGGATTTTGAGAGACAATTTGCTTTTTGCTTCTGCAGCTGATTTTGTGAATTACTCTGCCTTGTTCTTGTTGAAAGCCCAAAGGCCTTTTTTTAGCTTTAAGTTCTGTAGTTTGCGCATTCATCTTAACAAAATTGGTTGTGAATGTTTAAGTTATGCACCTGGTGTCATTACTGGCCACACCCAGGGTTCACAGGTTTGGTAAATAGAAATCTGGAAAGGTTTGAAAATCTTTTTGTGTGTTCGTGCATCCATCTCAGCACAATTGATTGTGAATGTTTGTTCAAATTGATCATTGTTGTCCTAGGATGCCCTTGACTTTGACCAACTTTTTTTTAACTTTTAAAACTACAGAAACTTTTACTATGAGTACAGTTTTGAAAGCATTTTTTTTTTTGGTCAGATGACTTTTACTTGGCACATATTAAAATAGTTCATGCAACTAATCTGCTTACAATGCTTTCTGGGCTCAGATGTTGAACGTGCTACGTTTTCAGGTAACCTAAACACAAAACATAAACTATATGTCTGTTGCCTTTTACCCATACATACATGCTCTGTATTGATATGACCACAAAAACCATGCCAGTAGAGCATAGGCCCTTCTGGGCCTCTTGTTTCAATTCTCATTACCATCATATTCAAGTTTCGCTGAATTCTACGGATATGTATTACTGCCACGATATTAAAACTGCAAATATCTTTATTTTATCGCTACATATTTGTCTCATCCCTGAAATATTTGAATAAGCATTCTTAATTGTTAAATTATTGATCTAATAAAAAATTTGGATAAGTTTAAATTTATAAGAAAGTTATGGCGTTAATGGTCATTCAGTTAGTGACTGAACATGTTAACAATGAACATGTGCATGTAGGCAGGCCACTTAATTAAGAGGACACCTGTCTAGAGCAGCCACTATGGCTGCTTGCCTTAGATGTCTCTATAAAACAGGTTACATTGTATTGTCATTAGGAGATATCTTCATGCAAAAACTTGACTTTGGCCATTATATCAGAAACCACACATTTTCAAATTAAACTTTGTCTACATATGCCAGAGACAATGGTTTGTTGTGTTTGTGGGAACAGTCGTATGTGATTGCTATGATTATGCAATAAAAATCATTGTTATAGATTTGAAGCCTTATTTTCAGATATGTCTAGTAATCCCAAGTCAGAAGGTTGTGTGCCTCCGCAAGCCAAGAAAGCAACCAGCGAGGAGAAGCCAGCATCTAGATCTGACACACCAGTCCAGGTATGTGTTTATATCTGTGCAAGAAAGTAGACCTGACACCATTCTGGGTATGTTTTATTATCTGTAGACCTAGCACACCAGTTCGGGTATGTGATTATATCTGTCCAAGAATGTAGACCTAACACACCAGTCTGGGTATGTGATAATATCTGTTGATCTGACACACAGGTACAGGTATGTAATATTGTCTGTGCCAGATTCTAGACCTGACGCACCAGTACAGGTATGTAATTATGTCTGTGCCAGATTCCAGACCTGACACACCAGTACAGGTATGTAATTATGCCTGTGCCAGATTCTAGACCTGACGGACCATTACAGGTATGTAATAAGGACGCACTAGTACAGGTATGTGATAAGGTCTGTGGCAGATTCCAGACCTGACACAACAGCACAGGTATGTTCAAATGCTTATGTTCAGGTATGTAATAATGTCTGTTCCAGATTCCAGACCTGACACACCAGTACATGTATGTAATTATGTCTGTGCCAGATTCCAGACCAATACATGTATGTATAAATACCTGTGCCAGATTCTAGACCTGGCACACGAGAACAGATATGTTATAATGTTTGTGCCAGATTCTAGACCTGGCACACCAATACAGGTTTGTAATAATGCCTGTGCCAGATTCTAGACCTGGCACACCAATACATGTATGTTATAATGTTTGTGCCAGATTCTAGACCTGACACACCAGTACAGGTATGTTATAATGTTTGTGCCAGATTCTAGACCTGGCACACCAATACATGTATGTTATAATGTTTGTGCTAGATTCTAGACCTGACACACCAATACAGGTATGTTATAATGTTTGTGCCAGATTCTAGACCTGACACACCAATACAGGTATGTAATAATGCCTGTGCCCGATTCTAGACCTGACACACCAATACAGGTGTGTAATATTGCCTGTGCCCGATTCTAGACCTGACACACCAATACAGGTGTGTAATATTGCCTGTGCCAGATTCTAGACCTGGCACACCAATACATGTATGTTATAATGTTTGTGCCAGATTCTAGACCTGACACACCAGTACAGGTATGTTATAATGTTTGTGCCAGATTCTAGACCTGGCACACCAATACATGTATGTTATAATGTTTGTGCTAGATTCTAGACCTGACACACCAATACAGGTATGTTATAATGTTTGTGCCAGATTCTAGACCTGACACACCAATACAGGTATGTAATAATGCCTGTGCCCGATTCTAGACCTGACACACCAATACAGGTGTGTAATATTGCCTGTGCCAGATTCTAGAACTGGCACACCAATTCATTTATGTTATGATGTTTGTGCCAGATTCTAGACCTGACACACCAATAAAAGTATGTAATAATGCCTGTGCCAGATTCTAGACCTGACACACCTGTATAGGTACAGCAATGTTTTAATATAGTCATAAAATTTTATTGACAATATTTTTTCAGTATTATTCATTGACAACTAACAAGATTGCTGATGAAATGTGCTGATGGAGTATGTTGTCACTACAAATTTCAACCATACCAGTTGTTAAATAAAATATTTAGGGAACTCGCTGAATATTCAGTTATCGAAATTAGTCTTTTGGATGTACAAGCCCGAATTCTTACAATAGTGCTTGGCATTACATTTTTGAACAAGCCCTGCTATATCAAACCCAGAATTTGAGCAAGCCCATAAAGCATTTTACCAGTGCTTGCGGGCTTGTGCTAATTTTGACCACTGAATATTAAGCAAAATTGCATTAATTGTACCTCAAGCAGACTTTTAGTGTGGAAAAAACACAGAATATCAAACAAAACTGCATTATTAATACCTCAAGCCATCACTAAGCATAGAAAGCTACTGAATCCCAATGTTAAAAGAGTTCTGGATAAATGGATTTATTTCAGGGTCAGCCGAATAAGATGACGAAGAGACAGAAGAAAAAACTTGAGTCAGAGCAGAGAAAACGTGAACAGGAGATGAAAGAGATAGCTGAAGAGCTACACAGGTAAACAGTGAGATTGAAAATGCAGGGACTAGCCCAGTAGCCCAAATATAAAAAGCTTGTTGTAAGCCACTAGATTTAGGCCTTGTTGTAAGCCAGTAGATTGAGACCTTGTTGTAAGGCACTAGATTGAGATCTTGTTGTAAGCCAGTAGACTAAGACCTTGTTGTAAGCCAGTAGATTAAGACCTTGTTGTAAGACACTAGATTAAGACCTTGTTGTAAGCCAGTAGATTGAGACCTTGTTGTAAGACACTAGATTAAGACCTTGTTGTAAGCCATTAGATTGAAACCTTGTTGTAAGCCAGTAGATTAAGACCTTGTTGTAAGCCAGTAGATTAAGACCTTGTTGTAAGCCAGTAGATTGAGACCTTGTTGTAAGCCACTAGATTAAGACCTTGTTGTAAGCCAGTAGATTAAGACCTTGTTGTAAGCCAGTAGATTGAGACCTTGTTGTAAGCCACTAGATTAAGACCTTGTTGTAAGACACTAGATTGAAACCTTGTTGTAAGCCATTAGATTGAAACCTTGTTGTAAGCCAGTAGATTAAGACCTTGTTGTAAGCCAGTAGATTGTTGTAAGCCAGTAGATTGAGACCTTGTTGTAAGCCACTAGATTAAGACCTTGTTGTAAGCCAGTAGATTAAGGCCTTGTTGTAAGCCAGTAGATTGAGACCTTGTTGTAAGACACTAGATAAAGACCTTGTTGTAAGACACTAGATTGAAACCTTGTTGTAAGCCATTAGATTGAAACCTTGTTGTAAGCCAGTAGATTAAGACCTTGTTGTAAGCCACTAGATTAAGACCTTGTTGTAAGACACTAGATTGAAACCTTGTTGTAAGCCATTAGATTGAAACCTTGTTGTAAGCCACTAGATAAAGACCTTGTTGTAAGCCATTAGATTGAAACCTTGTTGTAAGCCAGTAGATTAAGACCTTGTTGTAAGCCAGTAGATTGAGACCTTGTTGTAAGCCACTAGATTAAGACCTTGTTGTAAGACACTAGATTGAAACCTTGTTGTAAGCCATTAGATTGAAACCTTGTTGTAAGCCAGTAGATTAAGACCTTGTTGTAAGCCAATAGATTAAGACCTTGTTGTAAGCCAGTAGATTGAGACCTTGTTGTAAGCCACTAGATTAAGACCTTGTTGTAAGCCAGTAGATTAAGGCCTTGTTGTAAGCCAATAGATTGAGACCTTGTTGTAAGACACTAGATTAAGACCTTGTTGTAAGCCAGTAGATTAAGGCCTTGTTGTAAGCCAGTAGATTGAGACCTTGTTGTAAGACACTAGATTAAGACCTTGTTGTAACACACTAGATTGAAACCTTGTTGTAAGCCATTAGATTGAAACCTTGTTGTAAGACACTAGATTAAGACCTTGTTGTAAGACACTAGATTGAAACCTTGTTGTAAGCCAGTAGATTAAGACCTTGTTGTAAGACACTAGATTAAGACCTTGTTGTAAGCCATTAGATTGAAACCTTGTTGTAAGCCAGTAGATTAAGACCTTGTTGTAAGCCAGTAGATTAAGGCCTTGTTGTAAGCCAGTAGATTGAGACCTTGTTGTAAGACACTAGATTAAGACCTTGTTGTAAGGCATAAGATTAAGATCTTGTTGTAAGGCACTAGATTAAGAGCTTGTTGTAAGACACTAGATTAAGACCTTGTTGTAAGCCAGTAGATTGAGACCTTGTTGTAAGACACTAGATAAAGACCTTGTTGTAAGACACTAGATTAAGACCTTGTTGTAAGCCAGTAGATTGAGACCTTGTTGTAAGACACTAGATTAAGACCTAGTTTAAGCCAGTAGATTGAGACCTTGTTGTAAAAAACTAGACTAAGACCTTGTTGTAAGCCAGTAGATTGAGACCATATTGTAAGACACTAGATTAAGACCTTGTTGTAAGGCATAAGATTAAGATCTTGTTGAAAGGCACTAGATTAAGAGCTTGTTGTAAGGCACTAGATGAAGACCCTGTTGTAAGACACTAGATTAAGAGCTTGTTGTAAGGCACTAGATTAAGAGCTTGTTGTATGGCACTAGATTAAGAGCTTGTTGTAAGGCACTAGATTAAGAGCTTGTTGTAAGGCACTAGATTAAGAGCTTGTTGTATGGCACTAGATTAAGAGCTTGTTTTAAGGCACTAGATTAAGAGCTTGTTGTATGGCACTAGATTAAGACCTTGTTGTAAGGCACTAGATTAAGAGCTTGTTGTAAGGCACTAGATTAAGAGCTTGTTGTAAGGCACTAGATTAAGACCTTGTTGTAAGGCACTAGATTAAGAGCTTGTTGTAAGGCACTAGATTAAGACCTTGTTGTAAGGCACTAGATTAAGAGCTTGTTGTAAGGCACAAGATTAAGACCTTGTTGTAAGGCACTAGATTAAAAGCTTGGTTATATGGCACATGATTAAGAGCTTGTTGTAAGGCACTAGATTAAGACCTTGTTGTATGGCACTAGATTAAGAGCTTGTTGTAAGGCACTAGATTAAGAGCTTATTGTAAGACACTAGATTAAGACCTTGTTGTAAGGCACTAGACTAAGACCTTGTTGTAAGGCACTAGTTTAAGACCTTGTTGTATGGCACTAGATTGAGACCTAGTTGTAAGGCACAATATTAAGAGCTTGTTGTAAACCACTAGATAAAGACCTTGTTGTAAGGCACTAGATTAAGACCTTGTTGTAAGGCACAATATTAAGAGCTTGTTGTAAACCACTAGATAAAGACCTTGTTGTAAGGCACTAGATTAAGACCTTGTTGTAAGGCACTAGATAAAGACCTTGTTGTATGGCACTAGATTAAGACCATGTTGTAAGGCACTAGATTAAGATCTTGTTGTAAGGCACTAGATTAAGACCTTGTTGTATGGCACTAGATTAAGACCTTGTTGTAAGGCACTAGATTAAGACCTTGTTGTAAGGCACAATATAAAGAGCTTTTTGTAAACCACTAGATAAAGACCTTGTTGTAAGCCACTAGATAATGTAGAGGGACTGCACATTCAACATAAAAGTTGTGGCTTGGAAATGGCATACTTTAAATACTTCTCAATTTTGTTTGAATTAATCTCCCTTTAATCTGTACAAAAGTATACATACATATCTAAAAAAATATGAGCCTTTTTTAACATCAGTTATTTTTGGAGGGAAGTGACCCTGAGGATCTACTCATCCAAAAAAAAATGTACTCACCCTACATTTTTTACAGATAAAATCAGTGCAGCCACTCTAATTTTCTATCAAAGCAATGGTTTAAAACATTTATTTTCTTTTATTATACTACAGAAATTTTGCTTGATTATTGTAACAGTCCTTTTAAACTGTGTGATTAAATTAAGTAGAAGACAGGAACTAGACTGCCTATTACCGTGTTTTAGAGATTGCAAACTCTAGTGAAAACATTCTTATAATTGATTTAATAATTATTTTATAATTCAATCAATAATAATAAATCATTTGATTTCTTCGATTCATTTCCAACATATAATCAATTAAACTGAATTTGAGTTTATGTGCATTCAATAAAATTAATACTTGCCCATCATGAGGTCATATTTCAAGTTTCAGTTTGATTGTTTTAAAGCTGCGCTCTCACAGATACACCATTTTTATAACTTTCTTATTTTGTGTCTTGGAAAGAGCAAATTTTTTGCGTAAATATCTGCAAACAAATGATATAGGATTGCTGACAAAAGATCAGATCGCAGATTTTCATATTTCCGATCCAAAATTAATGTTTTATGGCTTAAACCGTAACTAACCGGTTTAAGAACAATGCATAAAACATCAATTTTTGAACTTAAATATAAAAATCTAGGATCTATTTATTTGTCAGCAGTCATATTTAACTGGTTTCCATGGAGTTTTGCAATAATTGTCTCGTTCCAAGACAAAAAAAGTTGTCAGAGCGTTAAATCTGTGAAAATGCAGCTTAAACATCCGTGTTTTCACAGACATTTTGTTTTCGAAAAAATAAAATTGATTTTTGTCTTAATTTGGAGCATCTTACTCACAGGGGCGGATGAGTTTGAATAAGTTTTTACTCGTCGGACTCAAATGCAAATGTGAGCAGGCAAGTGGATTAATCGACGCCTGAACGTGAACATATAATTAATGTTATTAACTCCGGGAGTGCGTTCCATGATGGGTGGAAGGTGTCACTATGAACATCTTTTCTCTTTATTGGAGTGGTTCTGACCAATCATCTCACCTAAGCAAAACAATGACATACTATGCACCAGTCAATTGTAACCACGGCTCCTCCGAGGGAATAGCGGGGACTTTAACTTTCTGTCCAGCCAAGCCCGGGTAAAATGGCGGGGACAAACTGCTGGTTAAAAGCCCCGCCAAATGCCCCCGCACCCCATGGACCATAGGTAAGGACCATTCCCCGCTATTTGTGGCGCAAAGACAAAATCACCGCATTCTCCCGGCACTGTGGTGGTGGTGGGGGGCCTTGGTTACAATTGACTGGTACACTACTGCAGCCAATTATATAAAACTGAATTAGTACTCGGGGTTTGCTATTAGGATCAGTCTTTGTCTGTCGCCCTTCTGTTCGTACTTATGTCTGTCAACAATTGCTTTAAAGACGTCTTCTCTAAAACCATCTGGCCAAGTTAAATGAAACTTCACAGGAAGCTTCCTATGATGACCTTCTACATAAATACAAGAGGTCTTATGTTGCACACAACAACAACACAAAAATAGCAGACTTCCTGTCTTCTTTAAAAAACATCTCTTCAGAAACAACTGAGTCAAAATTATTGAAACTTCACAGTGTCTGAAGCTTTGTAGGGTGTCCATACATAATATCATTACAATACAGGAATATCATTATTACCTTAATTTTCAATAGATTCTGAGCAACTTTTCCACTACACTTAAATTGTAAAATAAGTAAAGCTATACCTTTGAGAATATCCCATTGACATCTTATGTATCATTTATAACCCATTTTAGATTTATCTAGGGTCTATATAGTAGTCCTGTTACCTAACGTTCCATCACAAAGTATTGTATCACATGTAGCTCCTAATTGACTAACCGGTACACGCAGGAAGCTTTGTCGGACCGTATTTGGTACAAAAACGAATATGGTACAAATGTACCATATTCGGTCGAATATGGTACAAATGTACCATATTCGGACCGAATATGGTACAATTTTCGACCGAATATGGTACAAACATTGTACCATATTCGGTTGGAATAAGTTTTTCTATGCTCGCCAAAACGTATTTGGTACATACCAAAAGAACTCATAAAATGAAAATGGCCTACGTATATGGTACATAAATTATGTATTTCTTAATAAATGAAATAGTCTGCCAATGTGTAAACTTTTTTTCAAACTCAAATACATTGTATTAACCTAATATTGGAAGTGACAAAAGTATCATCATCATCATCATCATCATCATCATCATCATCGTCGTCGTCGTCGTCGTCGTCGTCGTCGTCGTCGTCGTCGTAACTAGCAGTAACAGCTAACCTAACCACACTTTACATGGATTTTGCTGGTTGTGTAACTGTTTCGCCGGCTAGCTCAGTCGGTTGCGCGTCAGATTGGCACGCAGGCGGCCTGGGTTCGATTCCCGGGCGGGCCAGATACTTTCGTGGAGATTGGTCACGAAATGATTTCTACGGCCATTCTTCCCCTACCGCTGTTTCAAGTAGGGCAGTTGTCAATTACTGGCGAATGTATCTGCTTAGTACTGGTTACTAAGTACTAGTACTCTAAGACTAGAGACGTGCTTGCTCCAGGTAACTCTGTAAAAGTTTGAGGATTATCGCATTTTGGTTATGTTCATAGAGTGTGAACTTGTAAGGGTAAAGGTAGGCGAGCAAATCCATGAAGCGCGCCAGCGCTTCTTGGAAAATTTGATCGTTTAATACCCCTCGGTATTAATGCTTATATTTTAATACATTTTAATAATAATTGGTAGGTTTTGTCCAGATATGATTGCTTTAAGCAAACGTCGTTGCAGGAATGTCGACGTCGCATTCGATTGGTCGAATGACGTCGCGTCAGCCATATTAATGATTTCGTGCATTGTTTGGGTCAATCTAAAACTTCTGACAAGAAGATATTGCATGAGAAAATCCGAAAAATAAACAAGAAATTGGGCCGAAAAAATAACTAACGAAATTCATATTTCATGCATTTGCAGTTGTTTTACGATAGAATTTCTTCGATATAATTCAATATCCTTTGGTCAGTAGTTTTAGATTGACCCAAACAATTCACAAGATCATTAATAGCAATTTTCAAATTTTTAAAACTTTTTTTTTCGAAAGTGTATTTTCACCAAAATCCGATTTAAGAGATTTTGAGCTCTTTTAAATGAATATATCTCTCCAAAAATAAGGATGTTTGACTGGCTGCTTTAGACAGGTGTGACTGTATTCCTAAACATTAGGCGAAAAGAAAAAAATTGTCTGGTTCCGGTGACCCGACCCTACCTATTTTTTTCGCCCGACCCTAAACTTTTTTTTATTTGAATACGAAAAAATTGGTCCGATTTTTTACTCAATATTCAAGAGAATTGTAAAGAACGTTTTTAAAGCGTTCATGTAAACATTCTAAAAATAAAACAAAACTTAATAATTTTAGTTTAAGTTTTGAATCTATAATATGTTGTCTTGATTAAGGGAAAGTAAATTTTGAAAATAGAAATACATTGATCTTGTGGCAAGGTTCGAATCAAAACCTCATATTTTTAAATAAATGTACGAATTTGCACAGCACTAAAGCATTCAACGTAAAGCATTCCCTGCGACTTCTTTTTACGCTGATATTCAGTCAATTTAAAATGTTCTACAACCCATGATTTTGCCATATAATTGCATAAATACTGTACTAGTCATAGCAAGCACCGAAAATGGTCTCGTTTATAGCGAATTATATTTTCAAAATATAACACGTACAGAAAGAAACAATTATTAAACCTATAGGGTTAAATGTGCATAAAACTCCTCCAGCTTGCACACTATGCATGTTTACAGTACATAAAAAGCTTAGTGTTGCACGCACAGAAGACTTTAATCACACAAAATATACATTAAAATAACGTTATTATATCACCTTTCACTCAGCATCAGTAAAAATAAATAAATAAATAAAATAAAAAGAAATGCCGACCTACCCTACCTACTTTTTGGGGGCATGTCACCGGAACCAGACATAATGTTTTATTTGGCCTTACTTTGTAAAGTTGATTTGTCGTTCCGACGTCATATTGCTGAGAAGCCGACAAAGCTTTGAAGTTTCCGATTTTTTCTTTGATAACGTGCCGCTTTAAAAAGGCGGGAATTTTGCACACGAGTCTTACTCAGAAGTCAGTAACCATATTTGACTTGGCGGTCGGCAAGAAAAGTTGTGATTTTCGACTAGAAAGAATTGAAATCCAAACTTTCTTCAAACTTCAAAAGAATTCTTGACAGTAAGTACTGTACATAATTTTAATTTTCAGTTGTCTTAATATGCATTGATGTTTTAACATGCATTGATTTTTATGTTTTATGCCCCCCCCCCCCTCAGAGTGCATTTGCAGTTGTCCGTCCGTCTATCCAATTGTCCGTGGCATTCCTTCCGGGTGCGTAACTCCTAAACTGCTAAAATATTTAAGCTACAGTCATGAAACTTCATGAAAAATGTTGTCCATCATCAGCTCTCAAGATACATTTCAGCTCACCTGAGCACAAAGTGATCAAGGTGAGCTATTGTGATGGCAAGTTGTCCATCGTCCGTGCGTGCGTGCGTCCGTCAACAATTTCTTCAAACGATTTCTCCTCCTAACCCGCTAAGCCAAATTCAATGAAACTTGGCAGGAATAGTCCTTGCATCAAGCTCTACCAAAGTTTTTCAAAGAATTCCATTTCATGAAGAACTCTGGTTGTCATGGCAACGAAAAGGCAAATCATAGTGAAATCTTTAAAAATATTCTTGTCCAAAACTGCAAGGCCTTGAGGTTTGATATTTGGTATGTGACATAATTTTGGTATGTGACATAATTTTGGGGTCCTATACTAAGATTGTTCAAATTATGCCCCTGGGGTAAAAATTGGCACCGTCCCGTGCCTGTGTTGAATATTTACATAATATACATCTGCATACTTCTACTGTTTCATTTTTGTTAACTTTTCTTCTGAAAACAAAATGCACGAACTCCCAAGCCAAACATTGGGCAAGATTTGCCCATGAAAACAGACATTTATTTTAAAGATTCATAAATAAATTATATACCGACTGGTAAAGCTTGTCAGACGTTAGCATTTCAAATTGCAATGCTTTTTTAGTTCATTTACGTTCAAATGACTGTGTGGATTTCCATATAACCCAGAAAATAAACGCTAATCACTGTAAAATGAAAATTAAAGTAAAAAGCAGCATAAAATAAATGAAAACATACTTGAAATACTTATACTGCTCTGTCGGACAGTATTTGGTACAAAAACGCTTAGTTTAACTATATAATTATTATATAGAGAAATTTAAAAATATATATCTTTTTCTCTAAAACCACTTTGCCCAGAGCTTTGATATTTGTTATGTGACATTTTCTATTGAACTTTCGACTTTTGATGAATTAAACCTTGACCAAGTGACTTAATTTTGAAGCTTTTGCCTTTATTTTCCTTACAGTTATTACAGCTCAATCTGATTTTGGTGAAAAATACACTTTCGAAAAAAATTGTTTCAAAAGTCGCTATTAAAGTATTAATGATTTTGTGAATTGTTTTCGGTTAATCTAAAACTACTGACCAAAGGATATTGAATTATATCGAAGAAATTCTATCGTAAAACAACTGAAAATGCATGGAAAATGGATTTCGCGTTAGATCTACTAACGCGATATTTTCGGCCTATTCCATTCCTATTCAATAAATAGGACAAAAATACCAATTTTGGTGTATTTTAATTGAAAAATAAAAATCTTGTTATTTTTTCGGATTGTATTTGATGTCATGCAATGTCCTCTGGTCAGTATTTTTAGATTAACCCAAACAATTCACAAAATCATTAATAGCGACTTTTGGAAACAATTTTTTTCGAAAGTGTATTTTCCACCAAAATCAGATCGAGCTCCTTTAATCTGTAGATTTGAACATTTTAAATTTTATGGAGTTTATAGGTCTTTGACCTTCGAACCCTGCCTAGTCGTGACTTCTGGTGAGCGACCTAGGCCCCCAGGGCCCCTTCTTTATATCCCTTCCATCCACGTAGCATTGGTTTCTACAGACCGTTTGTCCGTTGACCGCCATAAGTTTGCCCGCTATTTTTCCCCTGAATTTGAATTCGGTTGGATTTCAATGAAACTTTACATGAAGTACTTGCTACTTTCATTGCGCATATTGCCCGGAAGTTCGGATTGTAAATTTTAGCGGAGCTATCAGACGAGTGATTTTAGCTCAGCTCATGTCGTGAGACATTCGTTTTCGACACGCGGTGTTCAATACAAGCTCTATTAACTAATGAAGTATAAATGTATAATAACTTATTATATTATTTCAGATGAAGGAAGCAATTAGGAGAAAAAGGAAGCAATTAGGGTGCTTGCCCAGGTCGAAGTACGACATTATTGTCAGATGTTTAAACGGATCGTTCGATGTCCCTGTGAAGAAACGGACACCTGAAGAGAATAATTGTTTGGCCATGATTAGAAAACGTAAGGACTTCGAGCTTGGTGACCGGGGTTCTTTATTGTGTGGCGGAAAGCAAGTCCTTGTGAAAGAAGATCTTCCTAGATTTGTTGAGAAGATGTTCATGGAAAACAAAGGATGTGGAGCAAGGGTTATTTACAACAAACTGAAAGTAAATTACACGGGGTTCTCGGAACAAGCTATCCTTGAAATACTGTACAATAGCAAGTATTACCATGAGAAGTATCCGAGATTTACAAACAAGCCAACGCCAAAGACAATTACAGAAGAGGAACCAGGCAAAAGATGGCAGATTGACTTAATTAACATGAAAAATCAAAGTGTTAGCTACAAGGGGTCCACATACAGTTATATTCTACAAGTCGTGGACGTTTATTCTAGGTACGTTATGCCAAAACCCCTGAAAACGAAGAGTTCGCGTGAAGTTGCAAAGGCATTAGAGGACGTGTTGATGGTTAACCTTGCCCCTGACATCATCCAATGTGACAACGGACTGGAATTTAAAGGCCCTAGTATGAAACTTTTGTTGAACAAGTACAACATCAAAATGATCAATAGTAGGCCGTATCATCCTCAATCACAGGGCAAGTGTGAAAGGTCAAACAGTGTTATAAAGGCCAAGATTCTATTTGCAACAAAAAGTAAACGTGGATTTAACTGGGTCGAAGGGCTTCAAGATTTAGCCTATGCCATAAACACAAGTTTCAAACGAGTTCTTGGGGGTCTCACGCCCTTTGAAGCCTACTACGGAAGAAGTCATGTTTTTACCAAAGAACGTCATAGTTCTCGTGAAATAAAGAAAACCATACGGCGAGCAAATAAAAAGGCTTACAGGTCGCTGTTGAAAAACGCAACTTCCCCAAGCAAGTACAAAGTAGGAGAGACAGTATTAATTCGCTATCCCTTTCGAAAATCCAGGGTGCCAACCAAAAGATATGTTATCGAAGGCAAGGTAGAAAAAGTAAAACGAAATGGTGTTTATATCGTGTCATTTCAAGTACCGAACAAACCCGAACTTGGATTCGTAAGCAAATCGGTTGGGGTCGAAAACATGACTAGCCTAACTGTTGCGTTAGAGAAACAACGAAAAATTAAAAAACATTCATTAAAACAGAACCGCTCAGAGAAACAAAATCACAGAACTAAGTACTATCATGTTTCAACACACCATGAAAATCTGCAGTTGTTGGATGGGGTGAATATTGCCATGGACCCAAATCCGGATGGAAATTGTCAATTTGCTGCTATATCGCATCAACTTGGTAAAATTGGTATATACAAAGACGTAGATGCTTTACGTAAGGAAGCAGTCCATCACATTGTAGAAAACAGATATTTCTATGAAACTTTTGTCTATGATGAAACATTTGATGAATACGTTAAGAATATGTCTAAGAATGGGACATACGGCGACAACCTCACGCTCATTGCACTTATGAGAGAATATAATTTGCAGTGCCTGGTAGTTTGTACCCGAGGACTAGAACACTCATCAATTGTGTCAGCAGATGGAAAGTTCGATGGTGATGTTGGAACAATTGCATTGGGGTATTTCCCAGAAGGATTTGGCATGCATTACGTTAGTATCCGTATCAATCAACGCGTGTACAAGGACATAATATCACGCTTAGAACAGTCGTATGACAACGGTGACTCTGGCGACAGCGCTGCGTCTGGCGACAACGCTGCGTCTGGCGACAACGCTGCGTCTGGCGACAACGGTGACTCTGGCGACAACGGTGACTCCGGCGACACCGCTGCGTCTGGCGACAACACTGCATCTGGCGACAACGATGACTCTGGCGACAACGATGACTCTGGCGACAACGCTGCGTCTGGCGACAACGCTGCGTCTGGCGACAACGGTGACTCTGGCGACAACGGTGACTCCGGCGACACCGCTGCGTCTGGCGACAACACTGCATCTGGCGACAACGATGACTCTGGCGACAACGATGACTCTGGCGACAACGCTGCGTCTGGCGACAACGCTGCGTCTGGCGACAACGGTGACTCTGGCGACAACGGTGACTCCGGCGACACCGCTGCGTCTGGCGACAACACTGCATCTGGCGACAACGATGACTCTGGCGACAACGATGACTCTGGCGACAACGCTGCGTCTGGCGACAACGGTGACTCTTGCGACAACGGTGACTCCGGCGACAACGGTGACTCCGGCGACAACGGTGACTCCGGCGACAACGGTGACTCCGGCGACAACGGTGACTCCGGCGACAACGGTGACTCCGGCGACAACGGTGACTCCGGCGACAACGGTGACTCCGGCGACAACGGTGACTCCGGCGACAACGGTGACTCTGGCGACAACGGTGACGTCTCTGTGTGTTCAGCCCTGAAAGAGCTTCAAGATATGATAAACAATAGGAGGGCACAGAGGCGAACGACTTTTCCATTTCTGATGTTACCACTTCACATTCAAGTTGAAATTTTTAAGTTCTGCATACAATCAAACCCGTCAATCCAGTTTGTGTTGGTGAAGGTCGGCAAACCCTTTAGAGATTTAATAAGGTCAATGAGTTTGCAAACACCTAGAATTTACATTCGGCCGGATATTGGACTAGATACTAGTAACAGAAATCCTGTTAGCGTTCGTTTCCTATTAACAAGAGCGGGCAGAAACAGCGGTCTTATTTCGGCAATAAAAGAAATCATCAAGGGGCCAAAATGGGCAAACGCATGGCTGCGTTTGCGTGTTAGTGGAATCGGTTGGTATGATATCATAGATGTCATGTACAGACATTACAGGTGAAATATACATGTATATCGGTGTTTGGAAACCTGTTATGTTATTTTTGTGATTGATGATTATGTTCTTCTACCGGAAATTTGTTGTCATTTGCTCATTTAATGGTAACTTTTTACGAAGCACATTTGGGATATTTTGGCTGCTACTAAAATGAATGTATATATGTATATTATGTCTGGTCAAAATGCTACAGTTGGATTAAAATTTAAATGCTGTTCTATGTTCTTCAATATTACTTTGAAAAATCCTGTCAGTATACCAATAAATGAAAAAAGTACAAGTTTGTTGAATCTCTTGAATGAAACAAATTATAAAATACAAAATGTAAAATGAATATGTGATGATGATGATGACAAAACATTTGTGATGATGATGATGGTAAAAAAATTGTGATGATGATGGTGGTGGTGATGATGATGACAGTGGTTATGATGATTGGGGTTTGATGATTGTGGTGATGATGATGATGATAATGATGATGATGATGATGATAACAAACGTTTTGGGATGATGATGACAGCGATGTTTATCGGACGATGATGATGGTTATAATGATGATGATAAGATTTTAGATGATGATGACGGCGATGTTTATCGGCCGACGATGATGATAATGATGATGATGATAACAAAATATTTGTGATGATGATGATGGCGATGTTTATTGGCCGATGATGATGATGATATTCTCATCGTCGTCATCATCATCACAACATCCTCATTATCGACCGAAAACATCGCTGTCATTATCATCACAAAAAAAACTTTTGTGATCACCATTACGATCATGATAATGGATATGATGATGTTGGTTTTGATGGTGATGATGATGGTGGTGTTGGTGAAGATAACAACGATGATGATCATTGGGGTGTTGATAATTGATGTGATGATGATGATGATGATGATGATGATAACAAACGTATTTTGATGATTATGACAGCGATGTTTATCGGTCGATGATGATTATTATAATGATGATGATTATGATGACAAATGTGTTTTGATGATGCTGACGGCGATTTTTATCGGTAGATTATGATGATGATGATGTGCTGATCGTCGTTATCATCATTACAAAACTTTTGTCATCATCATCACCATCGACCGAAAAACATCGCAGTTATCATCATCACATTTTTGTGATCTTCATTACGATGATGATAATGGTGATGATGATGATGGTGTTGATGATGATGATGATGACCTTGATGATTGTGGTGATAATGATGGTGATGATGATGACAATGATGATAAAAGTTTGTGATGATGATGATGACGGTAATTTTGATCGTCGTCGTCATCATCATCAAAACTTTTGTCATCATCATGACGATGATGATGATAATGGCGTTAATGGTGACGATGATGATGTAATTGATGATGATGACAATGGTGATGATGATTGGGGTTTGATGATTGTGATGATGATAACTGCGATGTTTATCGGCCGATGATAATGATTATAATGATGATGATGAAAAAAGTTTTTTATTATGTTGACGCCAATGATTACCGGCCGCCGATGATGATGATTATGATGATGATGATGATGCTGATGATGATGATGATGATGATGATGATGATGATGACGATGATGATTATTTTCATGATGGTATTGATGACGTTGATGCAAATTGTAGTTATGATGATGATGATGATGATGATGATGACGATGATGATGATGACGATGACGATGATGAGTGTGTACCATATTCGGAACGAATGTGGTACATTTTTCATCCGAATATGGTACAAGTTTGTACCATATTTGGTCAGGCATTTTACCCCAAAACTGCAGATACGTATATGGTACAATTAGACAGTTGTACCATATTCGGCCGAATATGGTACAAATTTGTACCATATTCGTTTTTGTACCAAATACGGTCCGACAAAGCTTCATAGGAATGTTGGTCAGCAATGGAAATTGTGCACCAGTTATTTGTGTGATATTTCATTTGGTCTAAAACAGATATGAAGATCAGGCTGATATAACTATTGTAGAATGTTGGTCAGGTTTTATTATGCACAGTCATGTTTTTAATTTAAAGATGACATTTAACCATTTCTGTGTGCATTCAGTGTCTTGGGCGAGTCCATCACTTCTTTGATAGCGCTATTTATTTTTATGTTGTTTTTATCTTTAGAAAACATGAGAGAGAAAAAGAGAAAAAAGAGGAAAGGGAGAGACAGGCTGCCAAACAGAGGCGTGATGACAAAGAAAACATTGACATCTCAGGTATAGTTGGCAAACGCAGGTGTGATGACAAAGAAAACATTGACATCTCAGGTATAGTTGGCAAACGCAGGTGTGATGACAAAGAAAACATTGACATCTCAGGTATAGTTGGCAAACGCAGGTGTGATGACAAAGAAAACATTGACATCTCAGGTATAGTTGGCAAACGCAGGTGTGATGACAAAGAAAACATTGACATCTCAGGTATAGTTGGCAAACGGAGGCGTAATGACAAAGAAAACATTGACATCTCAGGTATAGTTGGCAAACGCAGGTGTGATGACAAAGAAAACATTGACATCTCATGTATATTGGGCAAACATAATAATGACAAAGAAAACATTGACATCTCAGGTATAGTTGGCAAATGGAGGAGTAATGACAAAGGAAACATTGACATCTCAGGTATAGTTGACAAACAGAGGCGTGATGACAAAGAAAACACTGACATCTCAGGTATAGTTGACAAACAGAGGCGTGATGACAAAGAAAACATTGACATCTCAGGTATAGTTGGCAAACGCAGGTGTGATGACAAAGAAAACATTGATATCTCATGTATATTGGGCAAACATAGGGGTAATGACAAAGAAAACATTGACATCTCAGGTATAGTTGACAAATGGAGGAGTAATGACAAAGGAAACATTGACAGTTCAGGTTAAGTGGGCAAACAGAGGCGTGATGACAAAGAAAACATTGACATCTCAGGTAAAGTGGGCAAACAGAGGCGTGATGACAAAGAAAACATTGACATCTCAGGTCAAGTTGGCAAACAGAGGCGTGATGACAAAGGAAACATTGACATCTCAGGTAAAGTGGGCAAACAGAGGCGTGATGACAAAGAAAACATTGACATCTCAGGTAAAGTGGGCAAACAGAGGCGTGATGACAAAGGAAACATTGACATCTCAGGTAAAGTGGGCAAACAGAGGCGTGATGACAAAGGAAACATTGACATTGCAGTTAAAGTGGGCAAACAGAGGCGTGATGACAAAGAAAACATTGACTTCTCAGGTAAAGTGGGCAAACAGAGGCGTGATGACAAAGAAAACATTGACATCTCAGGTAAAGTGGGCAAACAGAGGCGTGATGACAAAGAAAACATTGACATCTCAGGTCAAGTTGGCAAACAGAGGCGTGATGACAAAGAAAACACTGACATCTTATGTATAGTGGGCAAATGGAGGAGTAATGACAAAGGAAACATTGACATCTCAGGTTAAGTGGGCAAACAGAGGCGTGATGACAAAGAAAACATTGATATCTCGGGTAAAGTGGGCAAACAGAGGCGTGATGACAAAGAAAACATTGACATCTCAGGTACAGTGGGCAAACAGAGGCATGATGACAAAGAAAACATTGCTTTATAAGTACCATTTTATATTTTTGGATTTATCTTAAAAAAAGTACATTATTTTATAGCCGAAATTTGGTTTGAATTGTAAAAATTTATGATCCAAGGGATGAGTTCCCAGCCAGAAACTCTAAAAAAAGTTTATGTATGAGGATTAATGATAATATGTTTGAAATATTGCAGTTTTTATCTCAACTATTCAAAGAATAAGAAAGCTATACTACTCACCCTTGCGTCGGCGTCACACCTTGGTTGAGGTTTTGCATGCAAGCACCTTTAAGTCACTATCTCAGTCAATACATCATGTGTTGCATTGAAACTTTAGCTGTGTATTCCCAACTATCTAACCTACTAAATTAATGAAGTTAGATAACACTTTTTTTCAAATATAATGCAAATTCTGGTTAAAGTTTTGCATGTTAGCACACATAGGTTAATATCTCAGCAAGTACTTCATGTACTACATTGAGACTTTATACAATGGTACTCAACCACCCAACCTACTTGAATAACCAAGTTAGATAACTGTATTTTGCAAATAATGGCCCTTTATTATTGGACTTAGAAACTCTGGTTAAAAATTTGCAAGTCACCACATTCATGTTAATATCACAGCAAATACATCATTTATTGCATTGAAATCTAATCTTATTTTACAGTGATCCATGTTTCGCCAAAACTTTTCAATCCTTACACTGAAAAGCGGCTTAATAGTCCAGCGCGCTGTCTCTGTGACAGCTCTTTGTTTGTTTTATGAATGGTTGAAATGAGTTTTTGAGTATATTTTACATTTAATAATCAATTTTCTCAATTATTTGACAAGAATTAAATCGCCGAAATGGCCAATATCAAGCGTCTCGGTCATTTCCCCAGAGTTCCATAAAAAAAAACAGCCTTTATCTTTTTATCGTTTTTTTAAATGCACATTTAAATCTTTATTAGGAAAGCTTATAGAATTTAATACATTTCAGCATGCTTTGATTTTCGGAAGAAATCAAAAAGAGCGAGGCAAAGAGGTAAGAATTTATGGAATGTTCAGCAGCTTAATTTTGAATTTAAACTTAGAGGTAACTACATGCTCCAAGTGGGCTGTTTTTTGCTTATAGGCTTGAGTGTCAAACTTGAGCACAAGGGCAATTATTACACAATAGCTTGATTCTGCCATGTTTTTAATTTAATTTTTTAATTGTTTTTAGCTCTACTGGCCAAAGGCCAGAAGAGCTTATGCGATGGTAATGTGCACGTAGTATGTGTGTCTGTGCATCTGTACACAATTGCTTGTGAACATGATACAGTCTTTATTTGATTGTATCTAGATGAAACTTGTACAGTATCTAGATATCCATTAGAGCTCAGTTCCTTTTGAAAACCAGCCAGATCCGCCCATGCATGCCTAGATAATGGGCCTTGAAAGTATAAAAAAATCCGTGTGTCTGTAAACAATTGCTTGTGAACACGACACGGCCTTCAGTTTTAATTGTTTCTCGATAAAACTTGTACAGTATTTAGATATCCATTAGAACTCAGTCCTTTTGAAAACCAGCCAGATCCGCCCATGCATGCCTAGATTATGGTTCTTGAAAGTATAAAAAAATGCTAATTTTAGCTAAGTCTATTTTAAGCCAAGTCTACATGAGCGAAGTCTATTTTTAGCCAAGTTTACATGTAAAGTCACAATTGCTTGTGAATGTTTGTTTAAATTATGCCCCTGGAGTCATTACTGGCCACGCCATCGGGTTCACAGGTTTGGTATACTTAAATTGGGAAATGTTAAAAACCTTTTTGTCTGAAACAGCTATGCAGATCCTTGCTATTTTGAACAAGGCTTAATTTAGTGGTCCACTACCATAGTTGTTCAAATTATGCCCCTTGGGTCAAAACTGGCACTGCCCCGGGGGTCACAAGTTTCCTAGGGACTTATTTAAGAAATATTTTCAAAATCTTCTTGTTTCAAACCACAAGGCCCATACCTTTGATATTTGTTGTGGAGCATCATATGATGACCATCTAGCAAAACATTTGAAATTATGCCCCTTGGGCAAAAGCTAGCCCCACCCCTTTTGACTTACTTTTTAATTTCTAAAGCTATAGCAATGAAATTTGACCATGGGTACAGTTTTGCAAACGAGCATCAATGTTGTCCTGGGATGTCCTTGACTTTGACCTTTTGACCAACCTTTTTATTTTTAAAGCTACATAAATGAAAGTTTGACCATGAGTACAGTTTTGAAAGCAAATATTTTTTACCCTCAGATTTGCTTTACTTGGCAGATATTAAAATAGTTCATGCAACTAATCTGCTTACAACACTTCCTGTCCTCAGATGTTGAACGTGCAGCGTCTTCAGCTTACCCAAACACAAAAAGTGGACTATATATTTGTTGCCTATTACTCATACGTACATGCTCTAGATTGAAAATGACCACAAGAGCCATGCCAGTAGAGCATAGGCCCTCTTGGGCCTCTTGTTTTATTTGTAAATTTACAATAATGAAAAGCAGAACAACTTTTTGTTCTAAAATGATGAAATATCTCGGACTTTAGACGACTAAAATGTACAAAATTAAAAAGTATTTTTCGCATCTTCGTTCTGTTTGTGAATGTCAATGCTAGAAAAACGACTCCCTATCACACAGCATAGTTTTTGATTTTTCTCTATTTTCCACCCTTGTTTCTGTACAAGAGTGTTTAAACACATCTATATTAGTTAATTGGTATGTGAGAAATTATCATTGTACCGGTTCAGTGGTTGCCATTTCATTTTATAACAAAGTTTAGTAACAAATCAATTCACTTGCCAGTTACAAACAGGTAGGCAACAAACCAGTGGTTGTCTTGTCAGCAAAGCTGATTATCATTGACTCATGCAAATGACAACAAACAACTGGTACAAGATTGTTATTCTATGAAGTTACATGATGCTTAATTTATAAAGAAAAAAATTGTTAGAATGAGTCTTTGAAGTCGTGGGTAGAGAAGTCTTTGGTTGAGGAGTTGTGGGTAGAAGTGTTTAGTTGAGAAGTGGTGGGTTGAGGAGTGTTGGGTAGGAGTTGTGAGTTGTGAAATGAGAGGTTGAGGAGTTGAGGGTAGAAGTGGGGAGTTGGGAAGTGGTGAGTTGAGAAGTGATGGGATCGAGAAGTGTTTGATAGATGAGATGAATTGAGAAGTGATGGGTTCAAAAAGTGTTAGGTAGATGTGATGAGTTGAGAAGTGATTGGTTCGAGAAGTGTTTGGTAGATGCGATGAGTTGAGAAGTGATAGGTTCAAAAAGTGTTTGGTAGAAGTGATGAATTGAGAAGTGATGGGTTCAAGAAGTGGTGAGGTGAGAAGTTGTGGGTTGATTAACACCCTTAGTTTTTGTTTCGCCTGACTAGGCGACATATAGGGGTTACTTTTGTCGGCAGCAGTGGCGGTCGCTTCCCGTTTTCACTTGTCCAGGGTATATCTCGTAGAATATTAGTGGTATCAACTTGAAATTTCATATGTAGATAGATCTCATTGAGGGCAAGTGTAGTGCACAAGAAACTTAAGTAACTCATGCTTCCATATTCCCCTTTGTTAATTTTCGTTGTTCATTTTTGTCCGGCTTAACGTTGTTACCTTCACTTCAAATGCAACCTACACTTGAAAGTTAAATGGCAACATCAGTGTCTAACAGCTATAATGATGACAGTAAATAATTTATCAGGTGACACATCCAGCTCGTAGAGTTATAGTATAAATTATATTCACAGTTAGTTGATTGTAGAATTTTGTGCTGTTGTTCCGTGTTTCTGGTTTGTGAATGTTTATTTTTCTGCTCTGTGTCATTGGTGTTGACTCTGTGCCACTGGACTACTTTTGACTGCTGGGCTTGTTTCTTCATTTATATATTGAACAGGGTTGGGCCTTGACTTAGTGTGTTGAGGTGTAGAAGTAGGGGGTTGAGAAGTGGTACGATGAGAAGGGTTGAGAAGTCATAGGTTAAGAAGATAGAGGCTTTAAAAAGACAAGTTAGGTTGGAAACAAAAAGTAACAGGATTTGAAAACATTGAATGATAAGAACTACATTTGGCCCTAAGGCAATCTTATATGCATTAATAGAGCTGTTAGGAAATTCTTCTTAAAGAAGTATAAGTTGTGTGCCAGAAAATTTGTTTAAGAAATTTCTCTTTCCACTTGAAGGCTGACTGATGTTTTTAACATGTCATCATTGTTCATCATTCACAAACCTACTTATACTTGCGTAACATGTATCACATTTTGTGTGAATTTGTCCTGGATGCCAATTGTTATATACTTTTGTACACATCCATGTTCAAGTATGTCATACACACTTTCTCGTACAAGTAGCCAACACATGTACATCCTCATACAAGTAATTCACATATACACATCCACATACACATCCGTGAAAGTTATTTTCACATGCACATCCTAATATAAGTAAATCACAGGTTCTAATCCTCATACAAGTAGTTCACATGTTAACATCCACATACAAGTAGTTCACATCCACAAACAAGAAGTTCACATGTTAACATCCACAAGCAAGTAGTTCACATCCACATACAAGAAGTTCACATGTTAACATCCACATACAAGTAGTTCACATCATCATACAAGTAGTTCACATCCACATACAAGAAGTTCACATGTTAACATCCACAAACAATAGTTCACATCCACAAACAAGTAGTTCTCATGTTAACATCCACATACCAGTAGTTCACATCCTCATACAAGAAGTTCACATGTTAACATCCACATACAAGTAGTTCACATCCTCATACAGGAAGTTCACATGTTAACATCCACATACAAGTAGTTCACATTCACATACAAGAAGTTCACATCCTCATACAAGTAGTTCACATCCACATACATGTAGTTAACATCCACATACAAGAAGTTAACATGTTAACATACACATACAAGTAGTTCACATCCTTATACAAGAAAGTCACATGTAAACATCCACATACAAGTAGTTCACATCCAGATACAAGAAGTTCGCACGTTAACAGCTTTTTACAGCCCCTCTTATATATTTTTAATTTCTACTCAAGCCATAAAAGATTGGTATAATTATGTCTCCCCCACATATTGTTTTTGCCCTGTCCGTCAGTCCGTCTTTATGTCACACTTCGTTTCCGCTCAATAACTAAAGAAGGCTTTCACCAAGGAACTTCATACTTGGTATGCTAGTTGGTCATGACTAGTAGATGACCCCTATTGATTTTGAGATCACTAGGTCAAAGGTTAAGGTCGCTGTGACCTTGAGCTGAATAAACGGTTTCAGCTCTATCACTAGAGATCCTTTGGGTCCAGGAACTTCATACTTGGTATGCTAGTTGTTCATGACTAGTAGATGACCCCTATTGATTTTGAGATCAAAAGGTCAAAGGTCGCGGTTACCTTCAGGTAAAAAACAATATGTTGGCGGTGACCTTAAGCTTAAAAATGGTTTCTGCTCAATAACTTAAGAACGTTTGTACCCAGGATATTCATACTTGGTATGCTAGTTGGTCATGACTAGTAGATGAACCTTATCAATTTTGAGATCACTAGGTCAAAGGTCAAGGTTGCTGTGACCTTAGGTGAAGAAACTGTTTCCGCTCAATAAGTAAAGATCCTTTGGGTCCAGGAACTTAATACTTGGTATGCTAGTTGTTCATAACTAGTAGATGACCCCTATTGATTTCGAGATCAAAAGGTCAAAGGTCGCGGTTACGTTCAGGTAAAAAACGATATGTTGGTGGTGAGCTTAAAAATGGTTTCCTCTCAAGTACTAAAGAACGCTTGTACCCAGGAACTTCATACTTAGTATGCAAGTTGGTCATGACTAGTAGATGATTCCTATTGATTTTGAGGTCAAAGGTCTTGAGGTGAATAAACCGTTTCCGCTCAATAACTAAAGAACGCTTGCACCCAGGCACTTCATACTTGGTATGCTAGATGTCCATGACTAGTAGATGACCCCTATTGATGTTGAGATCAGTAGGTCAAAGGTCAAGGTCGCAGTAGATATTTACTATTTAATACGGGTGAATAAACCAAACTTCACTGTTAGTTAGTCTCCAGTCCAAAATTACATGTCCATCCTTTTTTTTCCTCAGATATGACCACACAATAAGGGAGGCAATTGCTTTATCAAAAAAGCAATCTCTAGTTTGAAATTCAAGATAATCATAAGGGCTAAATAGATCTTAATACATGAAATGCTTTCAAATGATCTCAATTTTTAGGATTTTCAGGCGTTTGAAATATTGATGGAATAAGCAAACCAACTGCTGTATTTTTCAGAGCGTAAAATGCAGGAAGCAGAAAGCAGAGCGTCTGTCAGTGAGACCCCCACTTCTCAATCCAACATGCCACGGGTAGATACGCCACTTACAGATATTACTGGAAATAATGCCTGGTAAGTCAAAAAAGTCAGATAAAATCAAACATGCAATTTAACCCTGAAACTTTTAATTGGTTTATTAAAATGATAAATACCTGCATGTTATGTTTTAAAAAAAATAAAATATTGTTACGCTATGCGCTTAAATAACATGTCTGATTTTTCAGAAAAAATACAGCTAAGTTGTCAGTAGCAGCTAAATTGAAAAGTTGAACCTTTAATTGGTTGTCCTTTTTCGGAAAAATATATCATTTTGCAAATAATCCATGAAATTTAAAACTTGATATGACTAATGCTAGTAATATTGCAAGCAATTTAATTTTGTGTATTTCTTTTAAAAAAAGTATGTAATTTTATTTAAATATTTAAGGTGATGTCTTTATTGGGAATTTTGAAGAAAATTTATATAAACTAGATTTTATTATGGTATAAATTGGAGCTTTTGATTTGACACAGGGTATAAAAGAGAATTCCAGACCAGATCTCTTGAAGTGTTGCGCAATTTAGGCCTTAAACTGTAAACTCCTGATGAATGTGTTTATTTATATCATGTAGGTTTTCTTGCAGCTCAGACACTGAATCTAAGGGCAGTTACTCTAGCATAAAGGGCACTGCATCCACATACAGTACAGAAAGAAAGGGGAGTAACTCTGGTAAAAAACATTCTGCCCCTGGCTATTGTACTGAATCCATGGGAAGTAACTACAGTATGAAAAATACAGCTTATGGATCAAGTGCCACCAACAATGCAGATGGAGGTAACTCTCCTGGTGGATATATACCTACTACTGGTTTCTATGAGATCAAGAAACCATTGGCAACTCGCAACAAATTCAACTGTCTGGATGATATTGAGGATGACGGCAATTCAAGGTAAGCATTGTTGGAGGATGGAGTTTGCTGCTTTAAAGGGCTACTTTATTGTTGCATTTCTTAATTAATAATTAATTAATGCTAATTATTTATGGTAATAAAAAACAACAACAAATAAAAAAAAACATAAAAAAGCCAGCATGTTTAAATAGCGATGGCCTGAATTCACAAAAAACTTTTAATAATAGAATACGGAAAACAGGTTGTTGTTTTTTTAACATACTTCAAGCATCTTGATTTGTGTTTTTAAAATGTTCAAAATTAATTTTATAAATCTTTGTCACATCACAAAAATGTTTATATTTTCAGTTACAATAAGGATGCAAAGATGCCAGATTTACCAAGTTTTAACCAGTATTCTCAACCACCTAACTTCCAATCAAACAGTGGAGTAACAGGACTAAATACAATCCCTGAACCAGACAAACAATACCAATCTGCATATGTGTATTCCGTGCCTCAAGTCCCCCAGGCTAATAATAGCTTTGATTCAGGACATTCCACATTCAGCAGTACTGGTAACTATGGTCACAATGTGAACAACGCTTCTGCAGACAATAAGTTCAACACACAGTGTAGTACTCCTCCATCAAAGGGGAGAAAAGTGCCGAGTACTCCACAGACCCAGACTGATAAACTTTTTAGTGCTACGCAAAATGAAAAACTGTGCTGTGGCAAACAGTTCAATGGTTTGCAAAACAAAGACAATGAAGTGTTCAGCGCTTCAACAAGAAATGCAAACCAAAGTGCTTTCAAACAATTTGGCCATATCAATGGAATTGTTATTGATAACATTAAGAGAGATAGCTTTGATAAAACACAAGCTACTCCACATGTATCAGTAAACGATTGGAGTAGGAGTGTTGAAGTTGAGGGTGAAAATGAGGTTTATGACCGTGCTGATAGTTCCAATGATAATGATGATGGTATAGATGGGGAGGAGGACATTGATGTTAAAATTGATCAGCAGCATACAACGTTTCATCAAAGAAAATACCATAACAATTCAGACTATGAGGATCGGAGAAATCAGCCTTACCAAAATGCCAATCCATATCATTCAAATTTTAAAAACTATACAAACAGACCATCAGGGTCTTACATGGGTCATGGATTTGGTCCCCACTACCCCCAACCCGGAACATTCAGGGGTCCCCCTCCACCGGGACACATGTCCACTCAGAATCCCGGGGGAATGGACAGAGATCAGCGCCTGAATAACCCCACCGTGGGCAACCAGCCGCGATTTACCTTTGCTAAGGGTGGCTACCCTGTTCCCAAATACCCAGGATATGAAGAAAGGTCTTGCTATCCTCCCCCACCCCCTGGCTGTAGACCCCCGGGGTTTGTTACTAATCCCAGGGGCTCTAGTCCTCCTGGACAACATGCTCACAAGGAGGAAAGCAGGAATTTACCACACACAGATCTTCATAGCAATACAAATAATGTAGAAGATTGGAAAGCTTCATTTAATATAAATAGCAGTTATTCACGTAGTACCCATTTGTACTCAAATGAGACTGATTCAGTTAAATATGCCAAGGGAGGTACTCTTAATGAGATTGAAGAAGTATTGAGAAATACATCTTGTAATGACCGATCAAATCCTAAAGCTACACATACTGCTCATACCATAGAAACAGGCGTGAACTCGCATAACCAAAGTATCGGCTCACTAGATTCTCTTGATGACTTCATGTGTGATGGGCTCCCAGCACGCAGTGATGGCTTTGGAGGTTTCGCACAAAACCAGACTAGTAACGGAATGGGTCGGGATGGTTTTAGCTTGCAGTCAGAACTAGGAGTACCGGCGGGAATGTTTACTGATAGTATGAAAAATTACTACAAAAGATGATGGCTTTTATTTTTATAGATATTTCGGAATGATAATGTGTTGTGGTACCACTTACCTGACCAATCTTGTTTAAAAAAAACAAAGGTTAGAAAAATAAAAAAAAGGTTGAAATATATTTTTGGAAATTTGCACCATGAGGCACTATTATTGTACATGGTGATACAGTTGACTTGTATTGTGTTACTTGGCAACCATAATATCAGGATGTGTATTTATGTTATCAATACTATGATGTACATGTCTGCCTAGCCTGTTGTCTGTTTAGAATGTAACAGATTTTGCCAAGTTTTAACTAGTATTCACTAACCTACAATCAGTCACAATATTATTTTAGTTTTGCTTTCACATGTTTGTTTACAATGTTTTTATGTCGAAATGAGTATTATTTGCATTTTTGATGGTTTTAGAACTGCTGTTGTTAACCATAAAGTTTTTGGTAAAAGTTAATCAGGAAAAGAGGCTTTCGAGAAAGTGACCAGTACACTATTGAATAAACTTACATATCTGTTTACTGAGGATACATTTTGAAAGATACTCAGTTCATTCTACAACTATTTCATTTAAACAAGCATCTCTTTCCAGGAAGGCAAAATAGATAAATTCTACTATAGTGGCAGCTTCCTGTTCATTTTGGTGTTTTTTCTACCTTTTTACATTAAAAAACTGAAAGGAAATGGTCTAATTTGAATGTGCTTTCGGGTTAAACGGATTAGCCCTTAAGAGGGTGAACGTGAAGGAGTTCTACATGTTTCTATTTCCATTTAAAACATTTTCCCCGCATTTCTATATTGATTGTGTTCAATCTTTTCATTAGGGCAATATTAATTTTTAGCTTGACAATTCCCCTGATTGACTTCAATGGTTGATTTAAGTTTAAGGGCCAGTTGGGATTTTCACTAATAAATCCTATAACCTTCATTCAATTCACTTCATACTTCTCACCAATTGATGATAGCCATCATACAATTTGGTTACGTATTCCATGATATTTTAAATGCAAATTATGTCCTTTGATCAACTTGAAAGTTTGGTGAAAGTTTAAGGGCAACTTGGCATTTTCATTTAAAAGTCCTATACCTTTCATTTAATGGATTTCATACTTCACACAATTGTGGACAGTAATAGGCCAATTAGGTTACATTACTTAATGTTATCCTAATTACAAATTATGGCCCTTGATCAAATAAGATGGTTTAAGGGCAACTTGGGGTTTTACCTCAGATCTCAAATAACTTTATGTAAATGGACTTCGTACTTTACATAATTGTCCACGGCATCACACCATAAGGTTACATAACATTTTGTCATAAATTAAAATTATTATAATAAGTTAAATTAGTGACTGTTTTATGGATGTATTTTGTTAGGTCTTTGAATATAATAGATTAACTTTGTTACTGATCAACAGATGTATTAGGTGAGGTGATAAGATAAAGGCTAGTTTTGTGTCTGGTTCACAGATGTATTAGGTGAGATGTAAAGATAATATCTTAACTTTGTGACCATTACACAGATGTATTAGGTGAGGGCTTTGAAAATAATTGGCTAATTTGGTGACCGTTACACATGTGTATCAGGTGAGGTCTGTGAAGATAATATGTTAACTTTGTGAACGTTACAGAGCTATATAAGGTGAGGACTGAAGATAATAGGTTAATTTGGTGACCGTTACACAAATGTATTAGGTGAGGTGTGAAGATAATAGGTTACCTTTGTGACCGTTACACAGATGTATTAGGTGAGGTCTGTGAAGATAATAGGTTAACTTTGTGACTGTTACAAGGATGTATTAGGTGAGGTGTGAAGATAATAGGTTAACTTTGTGACTGTTACACAGATGTATTAGGTGAGATGGGAAGATAATAGGTTACCTTTGTGACTGTTACACGGATGTATTAGGTGAGATGGAAAGATAATAGGTTAACTTTGTGACTGTTACACAGATGTATTAGGTGAGATGGGAAGATAAAAGGTTACCTTTGTGACCGTTACACAGATGTATTAGGTGAGGTCTGTGAAGATAATAGGTTAACTTTGTGACTGTTACACGGATGTATTAGGTGAGGTGTGAAGATAATAGGTTACCTTTGTGACCGTTACACAGATGTTTTAGGTGAGGTCTGTGAAGATAATAGGTTAACTTTGTGACCGTTACACAGATGTTTTAGGTGAGGTGTGAAGATAATAGGTTACCTTTGTGACCGTTACACAGATGTTTTAGGTGAGGTCTGTGAAGATAATAGGTTACCTTTGTGACCGTTACACAGATGTTTTAGGTGAGGTCTGTGAAGATAATAGGTTAACTTTGTGACTGTTACACGGATGTATTAGGTGAGGTGTGAAGATAATAGGTTACCTTTGTGACTGTTACACAGATGTATCAGGTGAGGTCTGTGAAGATAATAGGTTAACTTTGTGACTGTTACACGGATGTATTAGGTGAGGTGTGAAGATAATAGGTTATCTTTGTGACTGTTACACGGATGTATTAGGTGAGATGGGAAGATAATAGGTTACCTTTGTGACCGTTACACAGATGTTTTAGGTGAGGTCTGTGAAGATAATAGGTTAACTTTGTGACTGCTACACGGATGTATTAGGTGAGATGTGAAGATAATAGGTTAACTTTGTGACTGTAACACGGATGTATTAGGTGAGATGTGAAGATAATAGGTTAATTTCGTGACCGTTACACAGATGTATTAGGTGAGGTGTGAAGAAAATAGGTTAATTTCCTGACTGTTATACAGATGTATCAGGTGAGGTCTGTGAAGATAATATGATAACTTTGTGACTGTTTCACAGTTGTATAGATGAGGTTACATGTAAATACTTCAGCTTATGGATATTTTTGCTTTGACCAGATTCCATACTCGACTACTGTTTAGTTCAACAATTATTTTATTTTATTTATTTTCTTGATCGTTTTTGTTTTCGCAGGAAGCTATTTTAGTCCATGTCTGAGATGTTATGTATTTAGTTCTTCTGATAAAATACTTGTCTTAAATGTTATGTATGTAGTTTTGCTGATAAAAGTAATTGTTTCAAATGTTATGTATTTAGTTCTGCTAATAAAAAGTGTTAACATGTAGAATAATTATCAAATAGGCCAACACTACAAGATAAATTCCTTAGCACTGGGCTGTATTTTATTAATTCCCATCTTGGACATATTCAATCTCTAAAGATTGTACAGTGTGTCTGGGACCAATAACAATTCTACTCCCAGTTTGTGTGTAGTTGTAAACTTTTTTTCTAATTATATTTTTTTTCTTGTTGAAAATGTTGTAGAAAACTTGTGCATAGTTTCTCAAGTAGAAATTAATGTTGCCATATTTGTTTCTTGTTTCTTGTCATTTTATGGTAAGGCCTAAAAAAATAAATAGTGTGGTTCAGGTAACATGGTCCCCAAGAATAGGTAGGGTAGGTCGGGATTTTTTTTATTTTTATTTTTATTTGTTTAGTATCGGTTTGTTTGCTTTGTTTTTGTCCTTTTTCAACATAATTTAAGTTATATAAGGACATTGCTGAGCATCGCTGCAGTTAGGTGGTGTGTCATTGCTAGTTTTGTTGTCATTCATCACACACCTTCCGAAAGCAAAACATATTGATAATTAAATGTGACAATACTGACCTGCTTCAGCATCTCAAAAACATTTCTCTGCCATTCTTCAAGAAGTAAAGTTAGGAATAATTTATAAACTGTACAAATGACAACAGACCCAGGTTTCAGTCCCAGTTTAAAAGAGTCACATTTTGTCAGGCACCAGCCTATGTCAGAACTCCCAGTATTTATATTTCCTTTCTATACTAGTAGTATGTTTGTCCTGCTGCTATTTTATTTAAACTATTTTTTATGATTGCATCTGACAACATGACAAGTGAAAAGGGTCATGCCTTGTCCTGCAGTGGTGACCTGCTTCGCTGAAGAGCGAAAAGTCGGAGAATTTCTTGATATATTGTACGACAGGCATATCATACAGCTGTTCTTCATACAAACAGGTCCATGGACCCTTGTCGGATGTTGACATGTCAATCTCGGATACAGATCCCGGCTTGAACAAAAACATTATCTCTACATCTTCGAAACTCATCTTTGGTGTTATGAGCTTAAACACCAGACGTTCTGGAGTGTGTTTTTTTCACAAGTCGCACCAAAAAAACCAGTAGGGTCGGCGATATTTTCCAGGTAGGGTCGGGTGACCCGAACCACACAATTAATTTTTTTAGGCCTAATTGCATACATTGGAGTAATGAAAACTAGTGTAACTAGTGCAGCCATTTCTGTGATTGTGGCCTTATATGGCTTGGAATAAAATTCTGTTTGTAGTGCACCTTATTCACGGGAAGTTTGAAGATATAAGAAATTATCTGTAACTTGTTTATTCCTGTTTTATTCTTTAAAGTATGCATATTTCATGCAGTACAGAAATAAATAAACTGTTACATGTTCAAAGTTAGTTTTACTTACAATCTATTCAATGTGTTTGCATATCAATAATACTTTCTAAATCCCTACCTTAAATGTATATGTTCATTTCATTTAATGATTATGTGCAAGGATGAAATCATGCACTTATTATGTAAAATAGTTGAATTTACTTTATGACTTTTGATATTAATTGCCAGAAATTTAGTTTGGTAGCTGGTCAAATGTCCATAATATTTAGGTGGATTCATTTTTAACAGTAACAGTATGCATCTTATATCGTAGTCAAAATCATTGGTATACAATTGCTGAAATTTATACAGACACCGTGTACCATATGCTACAACTAACTTCGGTCTTACCAATAAAATTACTGGGGAAACATTTACTTTTGTTATGGGATATTGATTAAATTTGTGAACAACTGTTGTTACATTAAATACCTGATAAAATAAAATTTAGGTTTAATTTGATACACTTTTATATCCCTACAAACGAAATTTGAAGGGGGTATATTTTAGTCACCCTGTGGTCAGTCGGACTGTCCATTGCAATTTTCCTTGTCCAGAGGATAATTGAAAAACTACTGGATATAAATTAATTTACCTTCATACTATGATAGAACATAATGAGGGGAAGTGCAGTGTACAAGTACCATAACTATTTTAGCTGATCACAAAACAACAATAATACCAGTGTCCGGTACAATACTACCAGTGCCTAATGTAATACTTCCAGTGCCCAGTAAAATACTACCAATGTCCAGTACAATACTACCAGTGACCAGTACAATACTACCAGTGTCCGGAACAATACTACCAGTGACCAGTACAATACTACCAGTGTCCGGTACAATACTACCAGTGACCAGTACAATACTACCAGTGACCAGTACAATACTACCAGTGACCAGTACAATACTACCAGTGTCCAGTACAATACTACCAGTGTCCAGTAAAATACTACCAGTGTCCGGTACAATACTACCAGTGACCAGTACAATACTACCAGTGACCAGTACAATACTACCAGTGACCAGTACAATACTACCAGTGTCCGGTACAATACTACCAGTGTCCGGAACAATACTACCAGTGTCCAGTAAAATACTACCAGTGTCCGGTACAATACTACCAGTGACCAGTACAATACTACCAGTGTCCATTACAATACTACCAGTGACCAGTACAATACTACCAGTGACCAGTACAATACTACCAGTGACCAGTACAATACTACCAGTGTCCGGTACAATACTACCAGTGTCCAGTACAATACTACCAGTGTCCAGTAAAATACTACCAGTGTCCGGTACAATACTACCAGTGACCAGTACAATACTACCAGTGACCAGTACAATACTACCAGTGTCCGGTACAATACTACCAGTGTCCAGTACAATACTACCAGTGTCCAGTACAATACTACCAGTGACCAGTACAATACTACCAGTGTCCAGTACAATACTACCAGTGTCCAGTAAAATACTACCAGTGTCCGGTACAATACTACCAGTGACCAGTACAATACTACCAGTGACCAGTACAATACTACCAGTGACCAGTACAATACTACCAGTGTCCGGTACAATACTACCAGTGTCCGGAACAATACTACCAGTGTCCAGTAAAATACTACCAGTGTCCGGTACAATACTACCAGTGACCAGTACAATACTACCAGTGACCAGTACAATACTACCAGTGACCAGTACAATACTACCAGTGACCAGTACAATACTACCAGTGTCCGGTACAATACTACCAGTGTCCAGTACAATACTACCAGTGTCCGGTACAATACTACCAGTGTCCAGTACAATACTACCAGTGTCCAGTAAAATACTACCAGTGTCCGGTACAATAATACCAGTGACCAGTACAATACTACCAGTGTCCGGTACAATACTACCAGTGTCCAGTAAAATACTACCAGTGTCCGGTACAATACTACCAGTGACCAGTACAATACTACCAGTGACCAGTACAATACTACCAGTGTCCGGTACAATACTTCCAGTGCCCAGTAAAATACTACCAGTGTCCAGTACAATACTACCAGTGACCAGTACAATACTACCAGTGCCTAATGTAATACTTCCAGTGCCCAGTACAATACTACCAGTGCCCAGTACAATACTGCCAGTTCCTAATGTAATACTTCCAGTGCCCAGTACAATACTACCAGTGTCCAGTACAATACTACCAGTGCCTAATGTAATACTTCCAATGCCCAGTACAATACTACCAGTGTCACTACCAGTGTCCAGTACAATACTACCAGTGCCTAATGTAATACTTCCAGTGTCCAGTACAATACTACCAGTGTCCAGTACAATACTACCAGTGCCTAATGTAATACTTCCAGTGCCAATTACAATACTACTGATGCACAGTACAATATTACTAGTGCACAGTTCAATACTACCAGTGTCAAGTACAATACAACCAGTGTCCAGTACAATACTACCAGTGTCTAATGTAATACTACCAGTGTCCAGTACAATACTACCAGTGTCCAGTACAATACTACCAGTGCCTAATGTAATACTTCCAGTACCCATAACAATACTACTGGTGCACAGTACAATACTACCAGTGCACAAGACAATACTACCAGTGCACAGTACAATACTACCAGTGCACAATACAATACTACCAGTGCACAATACAATATTACCAGTGCACAATACAATACTACCAGTGCACAATACAATACTACCAGTGCACAATACAATACTACCAGTGCACAGTACAATACTACCAGTGCACAATACAATACTACCAGTGCACAGTACAATACTACCAGTGCACAATACAATACTACCAGTGCACAATACAATACTACCAGAGCACAATACAATACTACTGATGCACAGTACAATACTACCAGTGAACAATACAATACTACCAGTGCACAGTACAATACTACCAGTGCACAGTACAATACTACCAGTGCACAATACAATACTACCAGTGCACAATACAATACTTCAAGTGCCCAGTACAAGACTACCAGTGCACAATACAATACTACCAGTTCACAATACAATATTACCATTGCACAATACAATACTACCAGTGCCAAGTACAATACTTCCAGTGCACAATACAATACTACCAGTGCACAGTACAATACTACCAGTGCACAATACAATACTACCAGTGCACATTACAATACTACCAGTGCACACTACAATGCTACCAGTGCACAGTACAATACTACCAGTGCACAGTACAATACTACCAGTGCACAGTACAATACTACCAGTGCACAATACAATACTTCAAGGGCCCAGTACAATACTACCAGTGCAGAATACAATACTACCTGTGCACAGTACAATACTACCAGTGCACAATACAATAATACCAGTGCCCAGTACAATACTACCAGCGCACAATACAATACTACTAGTTAACAGTACAATACTACTAGTTAACAGTACAATACTACCAGTGCCCAGTACAATACTACCAGTGCACAATACAATACTACCAGTGCACAGTACAATACTACCAGTGCACAGTACAATACTACCAGTGCAGAATACAATACTACCAGTGCACAGTACAATACTACCAGTGTCAAGTACAATACTACCTGTGCACAGTACAATACTACCAGTGCCCAGTACAATACTACTGGTGCACAGTACAATACTACCAGTGCCCAGTATAATACTACCAGTGCACAGTACAATACTACTGGTGCACAGTACAATACTACCAGTGCCCAGTACAATACTACCAGTGCACAGTACAATACTACCAGTGCCCAGTACAATACTACCTGTGCACAGTACAATACTACCAGTGCACAATACAATACTACCAGTGCCCAGTACAATACTACCAGTGCACAGTACAATACTACCAGTGCACAGTACAATACTACCAGTGCACAATACAATACTACTGGTGCACAGTACAATACTACCAGTGCACAATACAATACTACCAGTGCACAATACAATACTACCAGTGCCCAGTACAATACTACCAGTGCAGTGTACAATACTACCAGTGCCCAGTACAATACTACTGGTGCCCAGTACAATAATACCAGTGCACAGTACAATACTACCAGTGCACAGTACAATACTACCAGTATACAGTACAATACTACCAGTGCACAATACAATACTACTGGTGCCCAGTACAATACTACCAGTGCACAGTACAATACTACCAGTGAACAGTACAATACTACCAGTATACAGTACAATACTACCAGTATACAGTGCAATACTACCAGTATACAGTACAATACTACCAGTGCCCAGTACAATACTACTGGTGCCCAGTACAATACTACCAGTGCACAGTACAATACTACCAGTGAACAGTACAATACTACCAGTGCACAATACAATACTACCAGTGCACAATACAATACTACAAGTGCACAATACAATACTACCAGTGAACAGTACAGTTCTACCAGTATACAGTACAATACTACCAGTATACAGTACAATACTACCAGTATACAGTACAATACTACCAGTGCCCAGTACAATACTACTGGTGCCCAGTACAATACTACCAGTGCACAGTACAATACTACCAGTGAACAGTACAATACTACCAGTGCACAATACAATACTACCAGTGCACAATACAATACTACAAGTGCACAATACAATACTACCAGTGCACAATACAATACCACTAGTGCACAGTACAATACTACCAGTGCCCAGTATAATACTACCACTGCCCAGTACAATAATACCAGTGCCCAGTACAATACTACCAGTGCCCAGTACAAGACTACCAGTGCACAATACAATACTACCAGTGCACAATACAATACTACCAGTGCCAAGTACAATACTTCCAGTGCACAGTACAGTACTACCAGTGCACAATACAATACTGCCAGTGCACAATACAATGCTACCAGTGCACGATACAATACTACCAGTGAACAGTACAATACTACCAGTGCACAGTACAATACTACCAGTGCACATTACAATACTACCAGTGCACAGTACAATACTACCAGTGCACAGTACAATACTACCAGTGCACAGTACAATACTACCAGTGCCCAGTACTAAACTACTAGTGCACAGTACAATACTACCAGTGCACAATACAATACTACCAGTGCACAGTACAATACTACTGGTGCACAGTACAATACTACCAGTGCACAATACAATACTACCAGTGCACAGTACAATACTACCAGTGCCCAGTACAATACTACCAGTGCACAGTACAATACTACCAGTGCACAGTACAATACTACCAGTGCACAGTACAATACTACCAGTGTCCAGTACAATACTACCAGTGCCCAGTACAATACTACCAGTGCACAGTACAATACTACCAGTGCACACTACAATGCTACCAGTGGCCGGTACAATACTACCAGTGCACAATACAATACTACCAGTGCACAATACAATACTACCAGTGCACAGTACAATACTACCAGTGCACAATACAATACTACCAGAGCACAATACAATACTACTGATGCACAGTACAATACTACCAGTGAACAATACAATACTACCAGTGCACAGTACAATACTACCAGTGCACAGTACAATACTACCAGTGCACAATACAATACTACCAGTGCACAATACAATACTACCAGTGCACAATACAATACTACCAGTGCACAATACAATACTACCAGTGAACAGTACAATACTACCCGTGCACAATACAATACTACCAGTGAACAGTACAATACTACCCGTGCACAATACAATACTACCAGTGCACAATACAATACTACCAGTGTCCAGTACAATACTACCAGTACACAATACAATACTACCAGTGCACAGTACAATACTACCAGTGCACAATACAATACTACCAGTGCACAATACAATACTACCAGTGCACAATACAATACTACCAGTGCACAATACAATACTACCAGTGCACAGTACAATACTTCCAGTGCACAATACAATACTACCAGTGCACAATACAATACTACCAGTGCACAGTACAATACTACCAGTGCACAATACAATACTACCAGTGCACAATACAATACTACCAGTGCACAATACAATACTACCAGTGCACAATACAATACTACCAGTGCACAATACAATACTACCAGTGCACAATACAATACTACCAGTGCACAATACAATACTACCAGTGCACAATACAATACTACCAGTGCACAGTACAATACTACCAGTGCACAATACAATACTACCAGTGCACAATACAATACTACCAGTGCACAATACAATACTACCAGTGCACAATACAATACTACTGATGCACAGTACAATACTACCAGTGCACAATACAATACTACCAGTGCACAGTACAATACTACCAGTGCACACTACAATGCTACAAGTGCCCAGTACAATACTACCAGTGCACAGTACAATACCACCAGTGCACAGTACAATACTACCAGTGCACAATACAATATTTCAAGTGCCCAGTACAATACTTTCAGTGCACAATACAATACTACCAGTGCCCAGTTCAATACTACCAGTGCACAATACAATACTACCAGTGCACAGTACAATACTACCAGTGCTTAATACAATACTACCAGTGCACAGTACAATACTACCAGTGCACAATACAATACTACCAGTGCACAATACAATACTACCAGTGCACAGTACAATACTACCAGTGCACAATACAATAATACCAGTGCCCAGTACAATACTACCAGCGCACAATACAATACTACTAGTTAACAGTACAATACTACTAGTTAACAGTACAATACTACCAGTGCCCAGTACAATACTACCAGTGCACAATACAATACTACCAGTGAACAGTACAATACTACCAGTGCACAGTACAATACTACCAGTGCACAGTACAATACTACCAGTGCACAATACTATACTACCAGAGCACAGTACAATACTACCAGTGCCCAGTACAATACTACCAGTGCACAGTACAATACTACCAGTGCCCAGTACAATACTACCTGTGCACAGTACAATACTACCAGTGCACAATACTACCAGTGCCCAGTACAATACTACCAGAGCACAGTACAATTCTACCAGTGCACAATACAATACTACCAGTGCACAATACAATACTACTGTTGCACAGTACAATACTACCAGTGCACAATACAATACTACCAGTGCACAATACAATACTACCAGTGCCCAGTACAATACTACCAGTGCACAATACAATACTACCAGTGCACAATACAATACTACCAGTGCACAATACAATACTACCAGTGCACAATACAATACCACTAGTGCACAGTACAATACTACTAGTGCCCAGTATAATACTACCACTGCCCAGTACAATAATACCAGTGCCCAGTACAATACTACCAGTGCACAATACAATACTACCAGTGCACAATACAATACTTCAAGTGCCCAGTACAAGACTACCAGTGCAAATACAATACTACCTGTGCACAATACAATATTACCAGTGCACAATACAATACTACCAGTGCCAAGTACAATACTTCCAGTGCACAGTACAATACTACCAGTGCACAATACAATACTACCAGTGCACAATACAATGCTACCAGTGCACGATACAATACTACCAGTGAACAGTACAGTACTTCCAGTGCACAGTACAATACTACCAGTGCACAGTACAATACTACCAGTGAACAGTACAATACTACCAGTGCACAGTACAATACTACCAGTGCACAATACAATACTACCAGTGCACAATACAATATTACCAGTGCACAATACAATACTACCAGTGCCAAGTACAATACTTCCAGTGCACAGTACAATACTACCAGTGCACAATACAATACTACCAGTGCACAATACAATGCTACCAGTACACGATACAATACTACCAGTGAACAGTACAGTACTTCCAGTGCACAGTACAATACTACCAGTGCACAATACAATACTACCAGTGCACAATACAATACTACCAGTGCCCAATACAATACTACCAGTGCACAATACAATACTACCAGTGCACAATACAATACTACCAGTGCACAGTACAATACCACCAGCGCACAATACAATACTACCAGTGCACAATACAATGCTACCAGTACACGATACAATACTACCAGTGAACAGTACAGTACTTCCAGTGCACAGTACAATACTACCAGTGCACAATACAATACTACCAGTGCACAATACAATGCTACCAGTACACGATACAATACTACCAGTGAACAGTACAGTACTTCCAGTGCACAGTACAATACTACCAGTGCACAATACAATACTACCAGTGCACAATACAATACTACCAGTGAACAGTACAATACTTCCAGTGCACAGTACAATACTACCAGTGCACAATACAATACTACCAGTGCACAATACAATACTACCAGTGCCCAGTACAATACTACCAGTGCACAATACAATACTACCAGTGCCCAGTACAATACTACCAGTGCACAATACAATACTACCAGTGCCCAGTACAATACTACCAGTGCACAATACAATACTACCAGTGCACAATACAATACTACCAGTGCACAATACAATACTACCAGTGCACAATACAATACTACCAGTGCCCAGTACAATACTACCAGTGCACAATACAATACTACCAGTGCCCAGTACAATACTACCAGTGCACAATACAATACTACCAGTGCCCAGTACAATACCACCAGCGCACAGTACAATACTACCAGTGCACAATACAATACTACCAGTGCACAATACAATGCTACCAGTACACAATACAATACTACCAGTGCACAGTACAATACTTCCAGTGCACAATACAATACTACCAGTGCACAATACAATACTACCAGTGCCCAGTATAATACTACCAGTGCACAGTACAATACTACCACTGCCCAGTATAATACTACCAGTGCCCAGTATAATACTACCACTGCCCAGTACAATAATACCTGTGCCCAGTACAATAATACCAGTGCACAATACAATACTACCAGTGCACAATACAATACTTCAAGTGCCTAGTACAAAACTACCAATGCACAATACAATACTACCAGTGCACAAAACAATACTACCAGTGCCAAGTACAATACTTCCAGTGCACAGTATAATACTACCAGTGCACAAAACAATACTACCAGTGCACAATACAATACTACCAGTGCACAGTACAATACTACCAGTGCACAATACAATACTACCAGTGCACAGTACAATACTACCAGTGCACAGTACAATACTACCAGTGCACAATACAATACTACTGGTGCACAGTACAATACTACCAGTGCACAATTCAATAATACCAGTGCACAATACAATACTACCAGTGCCCAGTACAATACTACCAGTGCACAGTACAATACTACCAGTGCCCAGTACTATACTACTGGTGCCCAGTACAATAATACCAGTGCACAATACAATACTACCAGTGCACAGTACAATACTACCAGTATACAATACAATACTACCAGTGAACAGTACAATACTACCTGTGCCCAGTACAATACTACCAGTGCACAGTACAATACTACCAGTGCACAATACAATATTACTGGTGCACAGTACAATACTACCAGTGCACAATACAATACTACCAGTGCACAATACAATACTACCAGTGCCCAGTACAATACTACCAGTGCACAGTACAATACTACCAGTGCCCAGTACAATACTAATGGTGGCAAGTACAATACTACCAATGCATAGTACAGTACTACCAGTGCACAGTACAATACCACCAGTATACAATACAATACTACCAGTGAACAGTACAATACTACCAGTGCACAATACAATACTACCAGTGCACAGTACAATACTACCAGTGCACAATACAATACTACCAGTGCACAATACAATATTACCAGTGCACAATACAATACTACCAGTGCCAAGTACAATACTTCCAGTGCACAGTACAATACTACCAGTGCACAATACAATACTAACAGTGCACAATACAATACTACTAGTGCCCAGTACAATACTACCAGTGCGTAATACAATACTACCAGTGCACAATACAATACTACTAGTGCACAATACAATACTACCAGTGCACAATACTATACTTCATGTGCCCAGTACAATACTACCAGTGCACAATACAATACTAACAGTGCACAATACAATACTACTAGTGCACAGTACAATACTACCAGTGCGTAATACAATACTACCAGTGCACAATACTATACTTCATGTGCCCAGTACAATACTACCAGTGCACAATACAATACTACCAGTGCACAATACAATACTACTAGTGCACAATACAATACTACCAGTGCCAAGAACAATACTTCCAGTGCACAGTACAATACTACTAGTGCACAATACAATACTACCAGTGCACAATACTATACTTCATGTGCCCAGTACAATACTACCAGTGCACAATACAATACTACCAGTGCCCAGTACAATACTACCAGTGCGTAATACAATACTACCAGTGCACAATACAATACTACTAGTGCACAATACAATACTACCAGTGCACAATACTATACTTCATGTGCCCAGTACAATACTACCAGTGCACAATACAATACTACCAGTGCACAATACAATACTACCAGTGCACAATACAATACTACCAGTGCCAAGAACAATACTTCCAGTGCACAGTACAATACTACCAGTGCCCAGTACAATACTACCAGTGCCCAGTACAATACTACCAGTGCACAATACAATACTACCAGTGCCCAATACAATACTACCAGTGCACAATACAATACTACCAGTGCACAATACAATACTACTGGTGCACAATACAATACTACCAGTGCACAATACAATACTACCAGTGCCCAATACAATACTACCAGTGAACAGTACAATACTACCAGTGCCCAATACAATACTACCAGTGAACAGTACAATACTACCAGTGCCCAATACAATACTACCAGTGCACAATACAATACTACCAGTGCCCAATACAATACTACCAGTGCACAGTACAATACTACCAGTGCCCAGTACAATACTACCAGTGCACAATACAATACTACCAGTGCCCAATAGAATAATACCAGTGCACATTACAATACTACCAGTGCACAGTACAATACTACCATTGCCAAGTACAATACTACCAGTGCACAGTACAATACTACCAGTGCACAATACAATACTACCAGTGCACAATACAATACTACTAGTGCACAATACAATACTACCAATGCACAATACATTACTTCATGTGCCCAGTACAATACTACCAGTGCACAATACAATACTACCATTGCACAATACAATACTACCAGTGCCAAGAACAATACTTCCAGTGCACAGTACAATACTACCAGTGCACAATACAATACTACCAGTGCACAATACAATACTACCAGTGCCCAGTACAATACTTCCAGTGCACAGTACAATACTTCCAGTGCACAGTACAATACTACCAGTGCCCAGTTCAATACTACCAGTGCCTAGTACAATACTACCAGTGCACAATACAATACTACCAGTGCCCAATACAATCCTACCAGTGCCAAGAACAATACTACCAGTGCACAATACAATACTACCAGTGCACAATACAATACTACCAGTGCACATTAAAATACTACCAGTGCACAGTACAATACTACCATTGCCAAGTACAATACTACCAGTGCACAGTACAATACTACCAGTGCACAATACAATACTACCAGTGCACAATACAATACTACTAGTGCACAATACAATACTACCAATGCACAATACATTACTTCATGTGCCCAGTACAATACTACCAGTGCACAATACAATACTACCAGTGCACAATACAATACTACCAGTGCACAATACAATGCTACCAGTGCCAAGTACAATACTTCCAGTGCACAGTACAATACTGCCAGTGCCCAGTACAATACTACCAGTGCCCAGTTCAATACTACCAGTGCCCAATACAATACTACCAGTGCACAATACAATACTTCAAGTGCCCAGTACAATACTACTAGCAAATAGTACTATACTACCAGTGCCCAGTACAATACTACCAGTGTACAATACAATACTACCAGTGCCCAGTACAATACTACCAGTGCGCAATACAATACTTCAAGTGCCCAGTACAATACTACTAGTTAACAGTACAATACTACCAGTGCCCAGTACAATACTACCAGTGCCCAGTACAATACTACCAGTGCCCAGTACAATACTACTAGTAAACAGTACTATACTACCAGTGCCCAGTACAATACTACTAGTTAACAGTACAATACTACTATTTAACAGTACAATACTACCAGTGCCCAGTACAATACTACGAGTGCACAATACAATACTACCAGTGCCCAGTACAATACTGCTAGTTAATAGTACAATACTACCAGTGCCCAGTATAATGCTACCAGTGCACAATACAGTACTTCAAGTGCCTAGTACAATTCTACTAGTTAAAAGTACAATACTACCAGTGCCCAGTATAATACTTCCAGTGCACAATACAATACTACCAGTGCCCATTACAATACTGCTAGTTAACAGTACAATACTACTAGTTAACAGTAAAATACTACCAGTGCCCAGTACAATACTACTTGTTAACAGTACATTACTACTAGTTAACAGTACATTACTACCAGTGCCCAGTACAATACTGCTAGTTAACAATACAATACTACTAGTTTACCATACAATACTATTAGTTAACAGTACAATACTACTAGTTAACAATACAATACTACAGTGCACAATACAATACTTCAAGTGCCCAGTACAATACTACCAGTTAACAGTACAATACCAGTTAAATAATACCGGTGCATTGTATAATACTAAATTTTGTAAGGATGCAAATGAATGGCAAAATTGATATTCGAATAATTGGTAATTCTTTCGATCGAGTATTTGAATATTCGATTACCAAAATGAATCTTGTAGTAGTTGTAATAAACTTTTATTATTCGCTATAGAAATTAAGCCGGGACCTTTCAACCCTTTCTTGTCGTAGCCGGTTCCGCGATGGACCCTGATGTTTGTTGTGTAGGACTAGCAGCCTCGTTCTAGAATTGACCTTTACTAAGTATAACTGCGGAAAACCCAAACCAACTCGGCAATTTGAAAAGTAATGAAAAGAAAAAAACGTGAATTTTGACTCATCTATTAAACAACAATAACGGAAATATATTCTAAACGCTTTTATTTACAGTTACATTTCAAAGCACTCTCGTTCTCATTGGCATGGTCATATAAATTTACCGAAAATAATTGAATAATTTAGGTTTTTTATACTCGCACTCGAGTTCAGCCCATTAGGCAAATACCTGTTATTGTAAAATTACAGACAGACAGACAGACAGACAGACAGACAGACAGACAATTTATTTTGATTTGTACAATGTACATCGTCAACAACACATAATGATATAACATATAATGTCAACGTGTATGTAAAGTAACAGATAATGCAAACAAATTAGTATATATATACAAATATATATGTACAAAAGTATTCAATACTTCTAAGTAATTAAATTAAATAAACTAATATATATATATATATATATATATATATATATATATATATATATATATATATATATATATATATATATATATATATATATATATATATATATATATATATATATATATATATATATCAGAGGATGAACATTAAATAGAATTATGTTCTAACATTAATCAAAGCGGATCTTTCTTTGAGAGCATTTTTAACAAACAGACATAAGTTAATCAGTTCAGCTCTATATATTTCTTTCTTAAATTGCTAAAGGATTTACAAACACAAATAAAATGATATTCATCTTCGATGTCATTAGAGTTACAACACAAACAATATCTTTGGTTGCGTACAACGTTATTTCTATTGTATCTACCAGTTTGAATATGGAGTGGGTGCACGGACAGCCGTAGTCTACAAAAGAAAAAACGTAAGCTCTTTGGTAAAATATCTAAATAAGGTTCATATTCCAGCCAGGTTTTAAAATGTCTATACACATCTAACACCGTGCTATTTTCTATAGTACTATACCAATCTTGTTTAAAAGTATCGATAATTCTACATTTGATTTTTTTTATGAATGATTTAACATCAATATTGTAAATATCACCAAAAACATAACTAAAACCATAATCATTTAATATCTTTTTAACATTATACACCCAATTACGGCAACCTTTATCACTATCACTCTTAGCCTGTTTGTAAACAGATTTTATGATAATATTATCACTGTTAGCAACCTTAAACCAATAAGACAATATACGCACATATCTATGAATATATAATGGATATCTACCCAACTCTCCGTAAACAGTGGCATTGCAAGTGTTTGTTTTAACGTTCAGTAATCTTTTACAAAATTTCAAATGAATTCTTTCTAATTCCTTTGATTTAGTATACCCCCAAACCTCTGCCGAATAATTTAAAATAGAACCAACAAATGCGTCAAATAACTGACACATAATTTTGGGTTTTAAGTCATAATCTTGACATTTACAAAATAATACGTTCATTGCCTTAAGTGCTTTGCCATTTAAATGTTCTTGGTTCAGGTTAAAATTTCCAGTATAATTAAAAACAACACCCAAATAATTAAAATCATCAACAACTTGTATATCATGGCCATTGTAAGTCCATCTTTCATTGGGAAATAATCCGCCTCTTTTACGAAACACCATGATTTTCGTCTTATCAATATTCACCTTTAATCCCCAGGTATTACAGTAATTTGACAAATTGTCCAAATGGGTTTGAATTTCTTCAGGAGATTTTCCTACAATGGCCATATCATCAGCAAATAATAGCATAATTATGACAATATCATCTATTTGTAATCCTGAATTAATATCATTGTGTAAATACAATTCAATATCTTCCACAAATAAAGAAAATAACAAAGGGGACATAACTTCACCCTGACGCAACCCGACAGCATAGCTAAAGTATTCAGAATATGATGACAACGATTTTACACAAGATTTAACCTTCATATACATATCACGCACTATTCTAAGTATTTTTCCCTGTATTCCACATTTATACATTTTCAGCCATAGGGCATTTCTATAAATAGTATCAAAACATTTCATCATATCAACAATCAATTTCATCGATTGATGAACGTAAATGCCGAAAGGCAGTTCATTTAAGGAATGGAAGTTGAGGTGTAAATATTACGTAATGGACAACGCAAAACAAACGCACACCTACGACAGAACAAGTGAGGGCACAGTCTCTTTTGGGCTTAGTATCGTCGGGGTGATTGTGCAAAACACTAACGTAACCATACCAGTGTGTTCCAACTTTCCCAACCACTAATGTTTCCTATAGAAATTGAGGTCGGGGTTCGGGTGTTGTATTGTGTGTTGTGCGGCCGGTGATTAGCAGTTGGGAAAGTGGGAACAAACCACCGTAACTGTTCCCTCCGCGGCGGTCTTGTTTGTATTCTTAATACCCTGAAGTACTGTATACACGTAATGAAATTAGTTGAATTTTGTTTTTCGGAATTATTTTGGCCATGTTTGTGGGACAAAGTCTTTGAAAATGTCACTGTTGGCAGATGTTCGCTTGTCCGGCATATACATGTAGTATGGTATTTGATAAAAAAAATACATACAATGTATAAAATGGCAGTTTGATACCAGTGGTAACCCGATATGATGTCGGTATCACTTGCACGTGTTCATAAGTGTAAAAAGTAATACGTAAAACGTAGGACTAAATAAATGTCAATAATTGTATTTTGAACAAAGAAAGTGAAAACTGGTACCGACGATGCGCATCACATGCAAGGACGTTTCAAAGAGGCCTTCATGTCTGGGAGCAATAAAAGTGACTCGTGTTTTAATATGCGCCAAGGCTGTACAGCAGAAGCAGAGTGCGTGACCGACATGAAACGTGTTCCGGGGACGTCCGTCCGGGTTGGCGACAAACGGCGAGACCGTCGATGTGCGTGGCGCGGCACTTCTATAGTGTAGATCTGTACACACTGTGCGATGACCCGGTGACGAGCCTGGTCGATCGGCGTGGTGCGGACGCTTACATGTGGTACCCAGGCCGTATATTTTGCCTTTTATAATATCTTGCTCGCGAAAAAAGAAGGGTGTTTTCTTCAACAAAACAGGCATCGTAAACGGAAGTGTGTGCTATGCTTGATTTTAAATATTTTTTCAGGGATCGACCCGAAGTCCCAACACTAACTGCAGAGCAGGCATGCATATAAATGGAGGTGCATGTACATAACAAGATGTTATTGCGGCATTAAAGTACATTGAAAATAATTCATACCGAAACATACATATTCAGAATAATCACAAAGGCGGATGCAATTGCCTCTGAAAATTGTTTCACCTTTAATGACAACGTTACAAGAGCACACATTTTCAAAATTCTAAGGCAAAGTGTGAGAAAGGCTAAGAGACAAAATTCATTCCCAGTACGTGCAATAGATAATTTGAATAACTTTAACGAGAACATTGTTTGCAGTGATTCAGTAATTAGTTTCGAGGCAAGGTGGACATATCCTGGTCCAGGAGGTGTAAAATATTTTATCTTACAGACATTTACTAGTGGAGCTTCATAGCATTCATAAATATTAATATATAATTAATATATAAATACAGAAATCCTGACCGGAACCTGTACAGATAACAGGACAGAGGAGGAGTCTACAAGCCAATACTGGCTTAATCTACTCCGAAGAAGGACAAGGTATAAGGTATATGTTTTGAATATGTTTCCATCAGTAATGTTTATCTTCCACGCGGAAATTTCCACCATGACAGGGGCGGATCCAGGATTGAGTGTTAGAGGAACGTACCTTGGTGGAGGGGGCGAAAGTTTAATCATGCGCGCTCGATCCCGGAAACAAAATACATATGCATTAAATATTGATAGGATTTGGGAGTCCTAAAACACAAAATCAGGTCTCTGTTGTTGAAGCCCGGAACTGTCTGGCCGCCGCCAGAAACAAAACAAAACAGGCAGCGCAATAAGTCTCTGAAAAGCTTTTCTTGTATGAACTTGATGTATTTGGTTGCATTTACTTTTTCACCGATATTGACATGAACAAGTTAACCTCACATCTGGATACGTGGATTCAGGGCATATTTAGTAAGCAAAAGAGCTGTATACAGCATCCATAATAATAAGGCAACATGATACTGTTCAACAACCTCGTCATTTTCGTCCGGAGAATATTTTGAAAAGTCTTTGCGGTATTGACTTCAAACTTCATATACAGATAAATCTCATTTAGGAAAAGTGAAGTGCACAAGAACTTTAACTTTGCGTGCAGTATATTCTGAGTTTTGCCCCTTTGTCAATTTTTTAGCTTACTTTTTTTGTCCGGAGCATAGCTTGAAAAGTCTTTGAGGTTTTTACCTCAAACTTTATAAGAAAGCAATCCCGCTTGGCTCGATATTCTCGAGGCTGGAAGTATTTTGGCCGGTCCCTAGAATATCGAGCCATCGAGTTTGGACTGTACTTATTTAAAAGTATTGAAAAGTTTAGTTAAAAATGCGCCCTCACACATTGACCTTTTTTGGCAACTGTTTTTATTTTTTGTCTTGGTAATGCTAATGTTTGCTTAAATGTCTAGAAACTTGTGATACCTGACTGCTGATAAAAGATCATATCGCATTTTTTCACGTTTCCGTTTGAAAACTGATCTTTTATTGCAAAACGCGTTATTAAGACAAATGAATGTTTCGACAGTGTCCCAAACAATTGAGATGTATTCCATTGTAAGTTATCTTATATGGCTAAACTGAAGGCATTAATGCCAAAATCAGCTGATTCTGAGACAAAATCAAATATCAAAAAAGTATCAAAGCTGTCTATCTGAGAGAGAGCAGCTTTAGTATGTATTTATTGATCAATGATTTTTTTATGATTTGCCTCCAATTTTCACTCCATAAGCCAATGTTTACCCCACGATTGCGCCGTAGTCTGTAACATTTCCTATACCTTATTACCTTTGTAAGTAATTATCAGATTTTCAATGAAAAAAAAAACAACATCCCGAGTGCAGCATTAAAATAACTACTTTTTGAGGAAGACCCTGATACCACGTTAAAGTGTTGCTGTTTTTCTACCCGGTTGTTGGGTGCCCTCTATGTCAATCCTTGTGTTTGTGATGCCGCCTTTAACGTCTTAACACTTAGTATCTCGTGCTCAAGACTTAGTATCTCGTGCTCAAGACTTAGTATCTCGTGCGCAAGACTTAGTATCTCGTGCGCAAGACTAGGTATCTCGTACGCAAGACTTAGTATCTCGTACGCACGACTAAGTATCTCGTACGCAAGACTTATTATCTCGTACACACGACTTAATATCTCGTACACACGACTAAGTATCTCGTGCGCAAGACTTATTATCTCGTGCGCAAGACTTAGTATCTCGTGCGCAAGACTAGGTATCTCGTACGCACGACTAAGTATCTTGTACGCACGACTAAGTATCTCGTACGCAAGACTTAGTATTTCGTACACACGACTAAATATCTCGTACACACGACTTAGTATCTCGTGCGCAAGACTTAGTACCCCGTGCGCAAGACTTAGTATCTCGTAAGCACGACTGAGTATCTCGTACGCATGTCTTAGTATCCCGTACACACGACTAAATACCTCGTACGCAAGACTTAGTAACTCATACGCACGACTTAGTATCTCGTGCGCAAGACTAAGTATCTCGTACGCACGACTTAGTATCTCGTACGCGCGACAAAGTATTTCGTACGCACGACTAAGTATCTCGTACGCACTACTAAGAATCTCGTACACACGACTTAGTATCTCGTGCGCAAGACTTAGTATCTCGTGCGCAAGATTTAGTATCTCGTGCTCAAGACTAAGTATCTCGTACGCACGACTTAGTATCTCGTACACACGACTAAGTATCTCGTACTCAAGACTTAGTATCTCGTATGCACGACTAAGTATCTCGTACGCACGACTAAGTATCTTGTACGCACGACTAAGTATATCGTGCGCATGACTTTGTATATCTCGTCCGCACGACTTAGTATCTCGTACGCACGACTTAGTATCTCGTGCGCAAGACTAAGTATCTCGTGCGCACGACTTAGTATCTCGTGCGCTGAACTTAGTATCTCGTACGCACGACATAGTATCTCGTGCGCAAGACTTAGTATTTCGTGCGCAAGACTAAGTATCTCGTACGCACGACTTAGTATCTCGTGCGCACGACTTAGTATCTCGTGCGCAAGACTTAGTATCTCGTGCGCAAGACTTAGTATCCCGTGCGCAAGACTTACTATCTCGTGCGCACGACTTAGTATCTCGTGCGCAAGACTTAGTATCTCGTGCGCAAGACTTAGTATCTCGTGCGCAAGACTTAGTATCCCGTGCGCAAGACTTACTATCTCGTGCGCACGACTTAGTATCTCGTGCGCAAGACTTACTATCTCGTGCGCACGACTTAGTATCCCGTGCGCAAGACTTACTATCTCGTGCGCACGACTTAGTATCTCGTGCGCAAGACTTACTATCTCGTGCGCACGACTTACTATCTCGTGCGCAAGACTAAGTATCACGTACGCAAGACTTAGTATCTCGTGCGCAAGACTTAGTATCTCGTGCGCAAGACTAAGTATCACATATGCACGACTAATTATCTCGTACGCACGACTAAGTATCTCGAGCACACGACTAAGTATCTTTTGCGCACGACTTTGTATATCTCGTACGCACGACTTAGTATCTCGTACGTACGACTAAGTATGTCGTGCTCTAAACTTAGTATCACTTACGCACGACTAAGGATCTCGTACGCAAGAAATAGTATCTTATGCGCAAGACTTAGTATCTCGTGCGCAAGACTAAGTATTTCGTGCGCAAGACTAAGTATCTCGTACGCACGACTTAGTATCTCGTACGCAAGACTTTGTATGTTGTACGCACGTCTTAGTATGTCGTGCGCACGACATGAAAACAACAACAACATTCACAGGTTACCTCTGTGCAAACGTACGACTGCCGTCCAAATATTTGTTGGCTAAGGAAATATTTAACCATAGAATTGTAAAGTTTCTCCACTGTGACAAAAAGACAGTCGGCTTTGTTCCGCACATATTTCGGCTATTGATACATATAAATACATAGTGTCATATGTGGACTCAGTACGTTCCCTTCTTCGTACGCTTGGAAGAGTATTCTCCAGTATAGGGTGCTATTGAAAGGCAAAAAGTGTCCGACTCTGTGCTCCAACTTAATTCATGGTGGCTAAAAATAGAAAAATGGTTTCCGGACGATAACTCATGAAAGGCTAAGTGACAGATTTGAACATTTTTTGGTACACAGGTGTAACATCAGAAGATACAGGTCAAGTTCGATATTGGGGCTGGTGGGGCCAAGGTCAAGGTCACTGTTACTAAAAATAGAAAAATGGTTTCTGCTTCATAACTTTAATTGGGCATGAGATATTGTGATGAAACTTGCTGTATAGGCAGCCTCTGTGAAGACAATGCTTGTGATTGAAAATGGGGCCAGTGGAGTAAAGGTTTTTGTGCACTGTTACGAAAATAGAAAAACCGTTTCCGGACAAACAATACATGCATGATAAAAGAAGATGCAATGTGCAGTAACCTTGGAGTTATGGCCTCTTTTCATAGGAATGGTTTGCCATTCCTGTGTCCAGGTGGCATTTGGGGGTATTCGTCACTCCTGTGACAGCTCTAGTTTATGTTGTTACTGCTTGGATTTAATATTTGCATTTTTGTTTGTGAATAGACTAGATTGTGAAATTAAAAATCCAGCAAAATAATGAATAATACGGGTTATCCAATTATTAAATAATGAAGTCGCAAAATTAGAAAAACCAAAAAGACTGCTCATCAATGTGACCAATCTACAGTATTTGGCACTTTGTTAATTGTATAATTCTCTCTTAGCTGAGCTGGTCCAACTCCCTGCCTCGTAGATGCCTATGAGCAATAATGAGAATGTGAAGAAGGTTGCATTGCCACGGGGGAAGAAGTACTCAGGTGGAACGGGAATTTATCCAGCAGGCGCATAACGGGGCGTACTCCCTGAAGAACAAGAACAGTCAGAATATACAGGTTGTAAAGGTAAGTTGATGATGGGTATAATTTGTCAGAAAGTGTGATCTTTAATTAGTTTGAGGTCAGTACCAGTTTGTAAAATAATTCTGAAAAATATATTGAAAATGGCAAAATTGATGTTCATTGGCAATCATATATTCTGTGCTTTAGAACATCAAATTTATCAGTATTAACATCTCAGTATTAGCATCACTGATAATTCTTTAAAGCCTTTTTTTAACTTTTAAAAACATAATAAAAAGAATGAATAACTGACGATAGTCCATAAAATAAAGTTGTCATTTAAAGGTTGGCTTTCCAAATAGTTGACTGCAATTTCATATCAGGGCGGCGTTCGGGGGTATTAATCACCTTCAGTGATAGCTCTAGTTCAGTATGTACTGTTTGTTATATCAAAGTTAAATGTATATGAACCAATATAAGTATGCATGTTTTCTAAACAGTGAATAAACATACTCTTTTGTAAGAGCAATGGATCCCCCTGCCAACCTTTTGGGAATTTTCATTGATAAGTGTGGTAATCTGTTTTACAGGACTTTGTCCAGTGTGACATAGAAAGGATATCTGCATCCAACATTGTCCAGCCTTCAACCAACCAGGAGAACTACTTTTTCTTGAATCCCTACATCTTTTGGCTCACAATGCAAATGTAGGTAAGCTGCATTTACAATTTTCAACGTACATCCTGCTAAAGCGATTGTCACATGAAAAATGTTGCGTGAATTAAAATTCCGCATTAATCCGTGCTGTAAGGACATCTCGTCCTAAACCACTTCGACAATTTTGATAAAACTTCACTGATATATTTTTTGACGGTCAATTTAATCACAGAAATGCCTTCCATTCAGAGCTCATATTACTAAGAAAGTATTCTTGACGAAAAACCGTATGCCTAGAACTTAAAATTTTGTTGTGTAAGATTGTCTATTGGTTTTCTACAAAGAAAACATTTGAAGCTCTGGGGTCAAAATCTACCATGCCCTTGGTGTTACTTGTTCAAAAAATACATAGAAAACTTTGAAAATCTTTTGCCTAAATCAGCTGGGCCTGTCACCCTTGATAATTTGTTTGTAGCAACATATAGTCGTCCTCACCCAAGTGTGTTCATACTATGCCCCAGGGGTCAAAACGTGTCCGGACCTGTGTATCACCAGTTTCTTATGTACCTCCTAACCCTTTCTTTGAAACCATTATACTTATACTCTTGTTATTTGGTTTGTATAATATGATGGAACTCTTAACTATGTTTATTAAAATGGGTCAAAACTGGCCCCGCCATCACGGTCACAAGTTTTCTATATAACAATTTATATAAAAATTACTTTGAAAATAATCTTATCCCAAACCATAGGCCTACATCAGACCTTTGATAATGTGTATGTTGCATCATAAAGTCAGTTTCTAACATGTATGAACACATTTTGTTCTGGGGTTCACAAGTAGATTACATACTTCAGGGTAATCATTGAAAATCTTTAATATTTGGTATGTAGAAATTTAATATTATGATGGCTCAATTAAACATCTGCTCTTAAACCTCATGGGCAAGATTTATGATATTTGGTATTCAGCATCATGTAGTGGCCCTTTATCAAAATTGACCAACTAATGTCCCTGGAATAAAAGGTTGCACAGCCCCAGCGGTCACAATTTTCAATATACTTTAAAATGCTAAAATATCCCTGGTCCAGTCATGGCGGTCCCCGAATTTCTATTAATTTCTATAGTTATACCATGAACATAATATTCTCTAAACCTGCATGGCCAAGACCTTCATATTTCGTATGTAGTCTGACTTGTCATGACCCTTAACTAAGATTGTTAAAAATTATTTCCATGGGGGCCACCCACTGGACTGTTTGATCATTTAAATTAGCTGACCGATATGGGGCCCTTTTATTTTGACTAATCATTATTAGATTAATAGATTAAATGACCGGTTCATCCATCTATTAGTTTATTTATTCAATCCTTGCCTTCTTTATTGTTTTATTCAGATATTTATTCTTTTCATGATCTTATTTCAGTCGCCCATTCTATATCAGCCATCATCCTGCGTGCTCAAGTTCCAGCCTGCAAGACCTTCCTCCCAGACCATTTGTACATCACGGCGCAGGTCACACGCGCCCCCTTCAAGAAACGCAATCATCTAAGTCTGTTCCAGCCTGCAAGACCTTCCTCCCAGACCATTTGTACATCACGGCGCAGGTCACACGCGCCCCCTTCAAGAAACGCAATCATCTTAGTCTGTTCCAGCCTGCAAGACCTTCCTCCCAGACCATTTGTACATCACGGCGCAGGTCACACGCGCCCCCTTCAAGAAACGCAATCATCTTAGTCTGTTCCAGCCTGCAAGACCTTCCTCCCAGACCATTTGTACATCACGGCGCAGGTCACACGCGCCCCCTCCAAGAAACGCAATCATCTTCGTCTGTTCCAGCCTGCAAGACCTTCCTCCCAGACCATTTGTACATCACGGCGCAGGTCACACGGGCCCCCTCCAAGAAACGCAATCATCTTAGTCTGTTCCAGCCTGCAAGACCTTCCTCCCAGACCATTTGTACATCACGGCGCAGGTCACACGGGCCCCCTTCAAGAAACGCAATCATCTTAGTCTGTTCCAGCCTGCAAGACCTTCCTCCCAGACCATTTGTACATCACGGCGCAGGTCACACGCGCCCCCTTCAAGAAACGCAATCATCTTAGTCTGTTCCAGCCTGCAAGACCTTCCTCCCAGACCATTTGTACATCACGGCGCAGGACACACGCGCCCCCTTCAAGAAACGCAATCATCTTAGTCTGTTCCAGCCTGCAAGACCTTCCTCCCAGACCATTTGTACATCACGGCGCAGGACACACGCGCCCCCTTCAAGAAACGCAATCATCTTAGTCTGTTCCAGCCTGCAAGACCTTCCTCCCAGACCATTTGTACATCACGGCGCAGGACACACGCGCCCCCTTCAAGAAACGCAATCATCTTAGTCTGTTCCAGCCTGCAAGACCTTCCTCCCAGACCATTTGTACATCACGGCGCAGGTCACACGCGCCCCCTTCAAGAAACGCAATCATCTTAGTCTGTTCCAGCCTGCAAGACCTTCCTCCCAGACCATTTGTACATAACGGCGCAGGTCACACGCGCCCCCTTCAAGAAACGCAATCATCTTAGTCTGTTCCAGCCTGCAAGACCTTCCTCCCAGACCATTTGTACATCACGGCGCAGGACACACGCGCCCCCTTCAAGAAACGCAATCATCTTAGTCTGTTCCAGCCTGCAAGACCTTCCTCCCAGACCATTTGTACATCACGGCGCAGGTCACACGCGCCCCCTTCAAGAAACGCAATCATCTTAGTCTGTTCCAGCCTGCAAGACCTTCCTCCCAGACCATTTGTACATCACGGCGCAGGTCACACGCGCCCCCTTCAAGAAACGCAATCATCTTAGTCTGTTCCAGCCTGCAAGACCTTCCTCCCAGACCATTTGTACATCACGGCGCAGGTCACACGCGCCCCCTTCAAGAAACGCAATCATCTTAGTCTGTTCCAGCCTGCAAGACCTTCCTCCCAGACCATTTGTACATCACGGCGCAGGTCACACGCGCCCCCTTCAAGAAACGCAATCATCTTAGTCTGTTCCAGCCTGCAAGACCTTCCTCCCAGACCATTTGTACATGACGGCGCAGGTCACACGCGCCCCCTTCAAGAAACGCAATCATCTTAGTCTGTTCCAGCCTGCAAGACCTTCCTCCCAGACCATTTGTACATGACGGCGCAGGTCACACGCGCCCCCTTCAAGAAACGCAATCATCTTAGTCTGTTCCAGCCTGCAAGACCTTCCTCCCAGACCATTTGTACATCACGGCGCAGGTCACACGCGCCCCCTTCAAGAAACGCAATCATCTTAGTCTGTTCCAGCCTGCAAGACCTTCCTCCCAGACCATTTGTACATCACGGCGCAGGTCACACGCGCCCCCTTCAAGAAACGCAATCATCTTAGTCTGTTCCAGCCTGCAAGACCTTCCTCCCAGACCATTTGTACATCACGGCGCAGGTCACACGCGCCCCCTTCAAAAAACGCAATCATCTTAGTCTGTTCCAGCCTGCAAGACCTTCCTCCCAGACCATTTGTACATCACGGCGCAGGTCACACGTGCCCCCTTCAAAAAACGCAATCATCTTAGTCTGTTCCAGCCTGCAAGACCTTCCTCCCAGACCATTTGTACATCACGGCGCAGGTCACACGCGCCCCCTTCAAGAAACGCAATCATCTTAGTCTGTTCCAGCCTGCAAGACCTTCCTCCCAGACCATTTGTACATCACGGCGCAGGTCACACGCGCCCCCTTCAAGAAACGCAATCATCTTAGTCTGTTCCAGCCTGCAAGACCTTCCTCCCAGACCATTTGTACATCACGGCGCAGGTCACACGCGCCCCCTTCAAGAAACGCAATCATCTTAGTCTGTTCCAGCCTGCAAGACCTTCCTCCCAGACCATTTGTACATCACGGCGCAGGTCACACGCGCCCCCTTCAAGAAACGCAATCATCTTAGTCTGTTCCAGCCTGCAAGACCTTCCTCCCAGACCATTTGTACATCACGGCGCAGGTCACACGCGCCCCCTTCAAGAAACGCAATCATCTTAGTCTGTTCCAGCCTGCAAGACCTTCCTCCCAGACCATTTGTACATCACGGCGCAGGTCACACGCGCCCCCTTCAAAAAACGCAATCATCTTAGTCTGTTCCAGCCTGCAAGACCTTCCTCCCAGACCATTTGTACATCACGGCGCAGGTCACACGCGCCCCCTTCAAAAAACGCAATCATCTTAGTCTGTTCCAGCCTGCAAGACCTTCCTCCCAGACCATTTGTACATCACGGCGCAGGTCACACGCGCCCCCTTCAAGAAACGCAATCATCTTAGTCTGTTCCAGCCTGCAAGACCTTCCTCCCAGACCATTTGTACATCACGGCGCAGGTCACACGCGCCCCCTTCAAGAAACGCAATCATCTTAGTCTGTTCCAGCCTGCAAGACCTTCCTCCCAGACCATTTGTACATCACGGCGCAGGTCACACGCGCCCCCTTCAAGAAACGCAATCATCTTAGTCTGTTCCAGCCTGCAAGACCTTCCTCCCAGACCATTTGTACATCACGGCGCAGGTCACACGCGCCCCCTTCAAGAAACGCAATCATCTTAGTCTGTTCCAGCCTGCAAGACCTTCCTCCCAGACCATTTGTACATCACGGCGCAGGTCACACGCGCCCCCTTCAAGAAACGCAATCATCTTAGTCTGTTCCAGCCTGCAAGACCTTCCTCCCAGACCATTTGTACATGCACGGCGCAGGTCACACGCGCCCCCTTCAAGAAACGCAATCATCTTAGTCTGTTCCAGCCTGCAAGACCTTCCTCCCAGACCATTTGTACATCACGGCGCAGGACACACGCGCCCCCTTCAAGAAACGCAATCATCTTAGTCTGTTCCAGCCTGCAAGACCTTCCTCCCAGACCATTTGTACATCACGGCGCAGGTCACACGCGCCCCCTTCAAGAAACGCAATCATCTTAGTCTGTTCCAGCCTGCAAGACCTTCCTCCCAGACCATTTGTACATCACTGGCGCAGGTCACACGCGCCCCCTTCAAGAAACGCAATCATCTTAGTCTGTTCCAGCCTGCAAGACCTTCCTCCCAGACCATTTGTACATCACGGCGCAGGTCACACGCGCCCCCTTCAAGAAACGCAATCATCTTAGTCTGTTCAGCCTGCAAGACCTTCCTCCCAGACCATTTGTACATCACGGCGCAGGTCACACGCGCCCCCTTCAAGAAACGCAATCATCTTAGTCTGTTCCAGCCTGCAAGACCTTCCTCCCAGACCATTTGTACATCACGGCGCAGGTCACACGCGCCCCCTTCAAGAAACGCAATCATCTTAGTCTGTTCCAGCCTGCAAGACCTTCCTCCCAGACCATTTGTACATCACGGCGCAGGTCACACGCGCCCCCTTCAAGAAACGCAATCATCTTAGTCTGTTCCAGCCTGCAAGACCTTCCTCCCAGACCATTTGTACATCACGGCGCAGGTCACACGCGCCCCCTTCAAGAAACGCAATCATCTTAGTCTGTTCCAGCCTGCAAGACCTTCCTCCCAGACCATTTGTACATCACGGCGCAGGTCACACGCGCCCCCTTCAAGAAACGCAATCATCTTAGTCTGTTCCAGCCTGCAAGACCTTCCTCCCAGACCATTTGTACATCACGGCGCAGGTCACACGCGCCCCCTTCAAGAAACGCAATCATCTTAGTCTGTTCCAGCCTGCAAGACCTTCCTCCCAGACCATTTGTACATCACGGCGCAGGTCACACGCGCCCCCTTCAAGAAACGCAATCATCTTCGTCTGTTCCAGCCTGCAAGACCTTCCTCCCAGACCATTTGTACATCACGGCGCAGGTCACACGCGCACCCTTCAAAAAACGCAATCATCTTAGTCTGTTCCAGCCTGCAAGACCTTCCTCCCAGACCATTTGTACATCACGGCGCAGGTCACACGCGCCCCCTTCAAAAAACGCAATCATCTTAGTCTGTTCCAGCCTGCAAGACCTTCCTCCCAGACCATTTGTACATCACGGCGCAGGTCACACGCGCCCCCTTCAAGAAACGCAATCATCTTAGTCTGTTCCAGCCTGCAAGACCTTCCTCCCAGACCATTTGTACATCACGGCGCAGGTCACACGCGCCCCCTTCAAGAAACGCAATCATCTTAGTCTGTTCCAGCCTGCAAGACCTTCCTCCCAGACCATTTGTACATCACGGCGCAGGTCACACGCGCCCCCTTCAAGAAACGCAATCATCTTAGTCTGTTCCAGCCTGCAAGACCTTCCTCCCAGACCATTTGTACATCATGGCGCAGGTCACACGCGCCCCCTTCAAGAAACGCAATCATCTTAGTCTGTTTCAGCCTGCAAGACCTTCCTCCCAGACCATTTGTACATCACGGCGCAGGTCACACGCGCCCCCTTCAAGAAACGCAATCATCTTAGTCTGTTTCAGCCTGCAAGACCTTCCTCCCAGACCATTTGTACATCACGGCGCAGGTCACACGCGCCCCCTTCAAGAAACGCAATCATCTTAGTCTGTTCCAGCCTGCAAGACCTTCCTCCCAGACCATTTGTACATCATGGCGCAGGTCACACGCGCCCCCTTCAAGAAACGCAATCATCTTAGTCTGTTCCAGCCTGCAAGACCTTCCTCCCAGACCATTTGTACATCAAGGCGCAGGTCACACGCGCCCCCTTCAAGAAACGCAATCATCTTAGTCTGTTCCAGCCTGCAAGACCTTCCTCCCAGACCATTTGTACATCACGGCGCAGGTCACACGCGCCCCCTTCAAGAAACGCAATCATCTTCGTCTGTTCCAGCCTGCAAGACCTTCCTCCCAGACCATTTGTACATCACGGCGCAGGTCACACGCGCCCCCTTCAAAAAACGCAATCATCTTAGTCTGTTCCAGCCTGCAAGACCTTCCTCCCAGACCATTTGTACATCACGGCGCAGGTCACACGCGCCCCCTTCAAGAAACGCAATCATCTTAGTCTGTTCCAGCCTGCAAGACCTTCCTCCCAGACCATTTGTACATCACGGCGCAGGTCACACGCGCCCCCTTCAAGAAACGCAATCATCTTAGTCTGTTCCAGCCTGCAAGACCTTCCTCCCAGACCATTTGTACATCACGGCGCAGGTCACACGCGCCCCCTTCAAGAAACGCAATCATCTTAGTCTGTTCCAGCCTGCAAGACCTTCCTCCCAGACCATTTGTACATCACGGCGCAGGTCACACGCGCCCCCTTCAAGAAACGCAATCATCTTAGTCTGTTCCAGCCTGCAAGACCTTCCTCCCAGACCATTTGTACATCACGGCGCAGGTCACACGCGCCCCCTTCAAGAAACGCAATCATCTTAGTCTGTTCCAGCCTGCAAGACCTTCCTCCCAGACCATTTGTACATCACGGCGCAGGTCACACGCGCCCCCTTCAAGAAACGCAATCATCTTAGTCTGTTCCAGCCTGCAAGACCTTCCTCCCAGACCATTTGTACATCACGGCGCAGGACACACGCGCCCCCTTCAAGAAACGCAATCATCTTAGTCTGTTCCAGCCTGCAAGACCTTCCTCCCAGACCATTTGTACATCACGGCGCAGGTCACACGCGCCCCCTTCAAGAAACGCAATCATCTTAGTCTGTTCCAGCCTGCAAGACCTTCCTCCCAGACCATTTGTACATCATGGCGCAGGTCACACGCGCCCCCTTCAAGAAACGCAATCATCTTAGTCTGTTCCAGCCTGCAAGACCTTCCTCCCAGACCATTTGTACATCACGGCGCAGGTCACACGCGCCCCCTTCAAGAAACGCAATCATCTTAGTCTGTTTCAGCCTGCAAGACCTTCCTCCCAGACCATTTGTACATCACGGCGCAGGTCACACGCGCCCCCTTCAAGAAACGCAATCATCTTAGTCTGTTCCAGCCTGCAAGACCTTCCTCCCAGACCATTTGTACATCAAGGCGCAGGTCACACGGGCACCCTTCAAGAAACGCAATCATCTTAGTCTGTTCCAGCCTGCAAGACCTTCCTCCCAGACCATTTGTACATCACGGCGCAGGTCACACGCGCCCCCTTCAAGAAACGCAATCATCTTAGTCTGTTCCAGCCTGCAAGACCTTCCTCCCAGACCATTTGTACATCACGGCGCAGGTCACACGCTCCCCCTTCAAGAAACGCAATCATCTTAGTCTGTTCCAGCCTGCAAGACCTTCCTCCCAGACCATTTGTACATCACGGCGCAGGTCACACGCGCCCCCTTCAAGAAACGCAATCATCTTAGTCTGTTCCAGCCTGCAAGACCTTCCTCCCAGACCATTTGTACATCACGGCGCAGGTCACACGCGCCCCCTTCAAGAAACGCAATCATCTTAGTCTGTTCCAGCCTGCAAGACCTTCCTCCCAGACCATTTGTACATCACGGCGCAGGTCACACGCGCCCCCTTCAAGAAACGCAATCATCTTCGTCTGTTCCAGCCTGCAAGACCTTCCTCCCAGACCATTTGTACATCACGGCGCAGGTCACACGCGCACCCTTCAAAAAACGCAATCATCTTAGTCTGTTCCAGCCTGCAAGACCTTCCTCCCAGACCATTTGTACATCACGGCGCAGGTCACACGCGCCCCCTTCAAAAAACGCAATCATCTTAGTCTGTTCCAGCCTGCAAGACCTTCCTCCCAGACCATTTGTACATCACGGCGCAGGTCACACGCGCCCCCTTCAAGAAACGCAATCATCTTAGTCTGTTCCAGCCTGCAAGACCTTCCTCCCAGACCATTTGTACATCACGGCGCAGGTCACACGCGCCCCCTTCAAGAAACGCAATCATCTTAGTCTGTTCCAGCCTGCAAGACCTTCCTCCCAGACCATTTGTACATCACGGCGCAGGTCACACGCGCCCCCTTCAAGAAACGCAATCATCTTAGTCTGTTCCAGCCTGCAAGACCTTCCTCCCAGACCATTTGTACATCATGGCGCAGGTCACACGCGCCCCCTTCAAGAAACGCAATCATCTTAGTCTGTTTCAGCCTGCAAGACCTTCCTCCCAGACCATTTGTACATCACGGCGCAGGTCACACGCGCCCCCTTCAAGAAACGCAATCATCTTAGTCTGTTTCAGCCTGCAAGACCTTCCTCCCAGACCATTTGTACATCACGGCGCAGGTCACACGCGCCCCCTTCAAGAAACGCAATCATCTTAGTCTGTTCCAGCCTGCAAGACCTTCCTCCCAGACCATTTGTACATCATGGCGCAGGTCACACGCGCCCCCTTCAAGAAACGCAATCATCTTAGTCTGTTCCAGCCTGCAAGACCTTCCTCCCAGACCATTTGTACATCAAGGCGCAGGTCACACGCGCCCCCTTCAAGAAACGCAATCATCTTAGTCTGTTCCAGCCTGCAAGACCTTCCTCCCAGACCATTTGTACATCACGGCGCAGGTCACACGCGCCCCCTTCAAGAAACGCAATCATCTTCGTCTGTTCCAGCCTGCAAGACCTTCCTCCCAGACCATTTGTACATCACGGCGCAGGTCACACGCGCACCCTTCAAGAAACGCAATCATCTTAGTCTGTTCCAGCCTGCAAGACCTTCCTCCCAGACCATTTGTACATCACGGCGCAGGTCACACGCGCACCCTTCAAGAAACGCAATCATCTTAGTCTGTTCCAGCCTGCAAGACCTTCCTCCCATACCATTTGTACATCACGGCGCAGGTCACACGCGCCCCCTTCAAGAAACGCAATCATCTTAGTCTGTTCCAGCCTGCAAGACCTTCCTCCCATACCATTTGTACATCACGGCGCAGGTCACACGCGCCCCCTTCAAGAAACGCAATCATCTTAGTCTGTTCCTGCCTGCAAGACCTTCCTCCCAGACCATTTGTACATCACGGCGCAGGTCACACGCGTCCCCTTCAAGAAACGCAATCATCTTAGTCTGTTCCAGCCTGCAAGACCTTCCTCCCAGACCATTTGTACATCACGGCGCAGGTCACACGCGCCCCCTTCAAGAAACGCAATCATCTTAGTCTGTTCCAGCCTGCAAGACCTTCCTCCCAGACCATTTGTACATCACGGCGCAGGTCACACGCGCCCCCTTCAAGAAACGCAATCATCTTAGTCTGTTCCAGCCTGCAAGACCTTCCTCCCAGACCATTTGTACATCACGGCGTCAACAATGCAGAACTCCGGTAATATGTTTTGAAATACATTTTTTAATATTTTAGTGTCTTTTTCGCCTGCGTGGCATTACTGACATATCGGGATTGCATTGTACGGCTAGTAACAGATACCAATTTTGCATGCACCCAAGCTGGAAATCGAACCCGGGTTGAGACAAACATATTTATGCAAACTTCAACAAATAGCCGAGTATGTTGCAATCTACAACTAACAACCTTTAATATTTTATTTGCAGCCTGGTGCGTGCCGTCCTATTACGAAGAGCATTGCTTGGAGCAGACATGAGACCAGCACCCTTCGGGACGTCGGTTGAAATCCCCCGCCAATCACAAAATATGGCCAAGAAAGACCTTCTACTGGTGAGATTCTAGGAATGATGATTACCTTTTTCCTGGAAGAAATTGTCCTTTGTCCGAATCAAATTTAAGAGTAAAAAATAATTTTAGATCAAGGTCAATGGTAGTTGATACTTTCATGCATATTTTTTTTCGCTTTAACGTCAGTTCCTGGATCCGTTCCTAAACCGTTTACCTACTACCAGCACATTGTTTTACAATTACTGCTTTTCTAGCGATTGTGTTTCCTAAATTCTAATTTATTCCTTAGCAACTATCTACGTCCATATCTACCAATGACTTCATAAGCAACCATTGTCAAGGCAGTAGTCTGCTGCCATTGCCATCACATCCATTGTCCATGTGAACAACTGGCTTACAATGTCTTGACTTGACTTGAGGAACAGTACTGATTTCCCTTTACAATATCCAACCTCCTTAATTAGCAATCATCATATATCTTGGCAACCACTTACTCCCTAACTAACAGCAACATCCTTACTCACCATTGACATATTGTTTATTTTAATCAAATGAGCAATATAGGGCTATTTCGACCCTCTTGTTGTAAACTATATGCTTACTTTTCATACATTTCCAGCATCACGGAGAAAAGGCCAGGATAACGATTCAAGTACAGATACCAGAGAAGTGCCTACCCCTCCCCGCCATCGAAAAATAAAATGTATATCATTATGCATTTGAACTTAAAACAGCATTAACAGTCACACGACACAAAATGCTTGTTCTGACTGCTGCAGCTTTTCTACTACAAGACAGTGAACATTTTGTGGTTATTTCAGTGCAAATGATTCCTTCACTTCAAGATCTAGCCTCGTTTATCAAGTGGAAAAACGTGTTATCCATCATTTGGAACTCCTCGGCCATTTCTTATTGAAAACAACCTCGCATGTTTGCCAGTTCATGAGAAGAATTAGTTTGTAAAATTTTAGGTAATATTAGTTATTAAATGTAGTGTTTTGGCGTGTTTTTATATCTCAGTTTAATTTAATTGCCAGTGAAGTGTATGATTGCACACACAATTAAGATTTAAGAGTTAATTGTTTAAATTTAACTAAAAGAAATTACTACGCGATCTACATGCAGCGTAGTTAAAGTGTACCTATTTCTGACATTGTAAACCGGCCATATACGTCCGAGGTTGTTTTCGATGGAAAATGGCCGAGGAGTTCCGAATGGTTATCCATACATACGTGCGTGATTGTTAATACATTTGGATGTCATATCACTTATCTTAAGTTTTATTGGATAGAAAACAGTGCGTTTGTAACTTTTGCACGTAAACGTACTCTATTTTTATCGAATATGAAATGCATATATTTGTACATCTGTCTGTCCATCCTATATCTGGCCTTATTCCCTGGCCGTCTCTCCATCATGTATGCCTTGTTTGAAATCAGGGGCCCCACCCCTTCCACATAATCATCCCTGCCTACTGTCCAGCCATTTTCGAACCAAATCCTTTTCTTGACCCACCTTTATTGTCCAGAATACCCCTGTCCTGCCCCACACCCTGACCTGTTGTCCACTGTCATTCTAACCCAAATCCACCTTTTACTTAAGCATATTTGAATTAAGGTCCAGCCCATAGCATTCCTCTTTTCTTCGGCAGACAGATATGCAATTAGATTTGTAGTGCTTAGTTATATAGTTATCAGGGATATGGAAATTTTGTCTTGGAAAATTGTTTTGCATATGTTTGGAATGAAGACACTTGAATTTTGAGAGATTTCGACTAGTGCATTAAATACAAGAATGTCCATAACACTGACCAAGAGGCAAACAAAGATATACATTGGGCCTATTCAGTAGTTTGTTAAAATTAACAACATTGTTAACGTCATCATTGTTAACTATAAAATCTTTATTCCTGTTGAAGTTTAATTGATACATTTGTGAGCTGCAGTATTTCTTACAAGAATTTAGACATCTGTTAACACGACTCATTACAGTTAGATATATGAGCACATCTTCAAATAATTCACATTTAAAAGTAAACAACAAAGTCGTTAAACACATTCTTTGCGTTAACAACTTCTGAACATTCAGCCCATTTACAGATTTCGCAGGAATATTGAAATGAGGTTGAATACTTTAATACAATTCGAATGCATCTAAATTTGGACATTATAAACTATTTTATCACACTGCCCTTGGTGCGACATTCTTAGTTCATTTATAAGTGATGTGACATTCTTAAATTTTGTTTTGACTTATTTTTGATCGTGACATTCATGAATTTTGTTTTGTCTTATTTTTTGTGACATTCTGTTGTTGTTGTTGTTGTTGTTGTTGTTATTGTTGTTGTCAACCTTCAGTTTTTGATTTGTCAAACTTGTTTTATTTACATTCTATGTGACAGTTTTCTTTTTTGTAACTTTCAATGCATTATCTTCTCTAAGTGTTTCTGATTTCTAAGATCGTGACAATCATGAATTTTGTTTTGTCTTATGTTTTGTGACATTTTGTTGTTGTTAACTTTCTGTGTGTGATTTCTCAATCTTATGTTTTATTTACTTTCTATGTGACAGGTTTCTTTCTGGTAACTTTCAATGCATTATCTTCTCTCATTGTTTCTGATTTCTAAGATGGTCTGTATTGTAGTGGCCTTGGCGTCTTCAGAAGTCTTGATTCTGTTATACATGTTGGGGTTTTATGTAGATTGAAATAATAATGACTTTTTCCTATCATTTCAAATACTTCTTGTTTCTCTACAGATTTTCCAAAAACTTTCGTATTTTTTTGGCAACTTTTTAAAAAACAACAACATTTATATTTAAAAAAAATAATCAAAATGGTTTGTACATTAAAATAATTTATAGTTTACTTTAAGAAACAAATGTGCTTTCATTGAAGAAACAATGCGCATGTTTCTATTTGAAAGTTGCATTATAAGAGTCAGTCAGTGAGTTACTGCAACTTGTTGTTGTTATCGCTTACCTACACTCGCACTTACTACACATACTTACACTAACTCCGCTGCTTTACTAACTTTAGTGAATCACTGACTGAACCTTTAAGTTTTTATTGGTTTCATGTACAAACTATTCATATTATCTTAAAGATTGGGTTTATAAGCGGGAAATTTCCAGATAGTGTGGGGACTATTTTTGATTTGGTCAATTCGAGGCCCACAGCAATCGTTCCAGTTATAAAAAAAATGCCATTAAAATGCAGATTTTAATTTTTTGTTGATTCATACTGAGCGATCATTTTATATCTGCTTATACATGTAAATTGTTAGAAAGCATATAAGTAAGTAAGTAAATTGTTTATTATTGTGACATGTGCAATTCAAACAGAGTAGTAATAACATGTATACAAACATTTTCACCCGACCCGTTGGGTCTATAGGTCACCATATCTAAAGTGTAATGTAAGTAACATAAGTTACATGTTGATTGTTAGAAAGCATATACGAGTCTGTATGTAGTCTGATCAGGTACGGTGGGAATGTTTTCACATTTGCTGTACACTCGGGCGTATTGTTTTAAATTATATTGAAATGTTCAGTAATTTATTTCTCAATCTATCGGGATCTCTGAAACTAAGTTCCACCTTAATGATGCACAATTTGACAGATTTGATCTGGGTTTTATACCCCCACAAGTTTGAGGGGGTATATTGGAGTGAGCTTGTCGGTCGGTCTGTCGGTCGGTCTGTCGGTCGGTCTGTCGGTTTTCATGGTTTCCGGACGATAACTCATGAAAGGCTAGACAGATTTGAACAATTTTTTCGTACACAGGTGTAACATCAGAAGATACAGGTCAAGTTCGATATTGGGGCTGGTGGGGCCAAGGTCAAGATCACTGTTACTAAAAGTAGAAAAACGGTTTCCGGACGATAACTCATGAAAGGCTAGTTTTTTCTTGTCAGCAGTGTAACTTCTAAATTACTCAACAGATTTAAATAAAACAATACATGCATGATAAAAGAAGATGCAGTGTGCAGTAACCTTGGAGTTATGGCCTCTTTTCAAAGGAATGGTTTGCCATTCCTGTGTCCAGGCGGCATTTGGGGGTATTCGTCACTCCTGTGACAGCTCTAGTTTATTTTTGTCTCAGAATCCGCTCATTTTTGCACCAGTGCCTTCCATTCAGTCATATAAGATAACTCGCAAAGAACAGATCTCCATTGTTTGGTAAACTGCAGAAAATATGATTTCCCCCAAAGCGTTAGTAACGCTTAAATTTTAGCAATAACACATCACTTTTCAAACGTTAATATGAAAACTGCGATATGCTCTTGTCAGCAGTCTTATATCACTAGTTTTCAGACATTTATGCAAAAATGTCTCATTCCAAGACAAAATAAAACAAAAATATTGTCAAAATTCGACCTGTGAGAGTGCAGTCTCACAGATTAACCGCTTTTCCAACTTTTTTATTGTTTGTTTTTGAATAAGTAAATTTGTGCGTAAATATCTGCAAACCAGTAACAAAGACTGCTGATTAGATCGCAGATTTTGATATTTCCGTTCCAAATATGTTTTATGGCTTAAACCGTTACTGTTTAAAAAAAATGCATAAAACATCAATTTTTGAACGGAAATAGGAAAATCTGCGATCTGATCTTTTGTCAGTAGTCTTTTATCATTGGGTTGCAGATATTAATGCAAAAATTTGCTAATTCGCTCCTTTCAAGACAAAAAAAATAAAAAGTTGTCAAAACGTTCAATCTTTGAGAGTGCAGCTTTAAATATGGGGTCACGGACACTACGGACCATGGACATTACGGACCAGACATTACGGACCAGATTTAGGGACACTACGGACCAGATTTAGGGACATTACGGACCATCTTCAGAAACTTACGGACCATCATTTATAATGTTTTTAAACATTTGTTTTTTTTTTTTAATTTATTCACTCATTGGTCTTAAATTTGTTAATAAATACTTGAATATTAGTGCTCAGTATGACAATTATCTTTAATGTAACTGAAAAATCCCATGAAATTCCAATGTTAAACATCAATATATTTGTAATAAAGTATCATAATAATTTGAATAATAATGAACGAAATATGTGTTTATCTTATAATTGTAAATGTGAATATTAATGTTTTCATATGTGATCGATTGCTTTCTGAAACAACTTTGAATCCTCATATTTGTTTGTTTTCCGTTTCATCTGTTTTAATTGAAAGGTTCAGTGAAAGTGCGCCGTTACAATGGGTGTTCACACTTTTATGATTGCCAATTAAAGGTTGTCATTATAATGTTTGTTTCTTTTGTAATATACCGCCGATAATTACGGGTACAATTGTAACTAATTAACACTAATAAAGGCAACAGAAATTGCCAGTTTTAAACATCAGCTTGCAAGAATTGCAACAAACACACATCGTTTATTTAATATAAAGCAAGAGTTGAGGTTTACATCCTCACTCATTGGTCTTAAATTTGTTTTGGTAAATGAACTGTTTTGGAAAATATTTCTGCTCAATTTATTTTGGGAAATAAACTGTTTTGGAAAATATTTCTTTTGTTGCTTTTAACTGATTTAACTGCCGATCTTTCAAATTTCGTTCATTATTTTTCACATAATTGTTATAAATACATAGGTCTTTAACACCTTTTGGAATTTCACAATCTGGTCCGTAATGTCCCTAAATCTGGTTCGTGGTGTCTGGTCCGTAATGTCCATGGTCCGTAGTGTCCGTAATTCTAAATATGCAGTGTTCAATAGCTTAAAAAGAACAGTTATTACTCAAGAATGCGGTACGCAGTACCCGGTGTACAAATGATCTTGGAAAAATTTGGTATGCAGAATCTGCAATTCGTGTAAGGCTTTTGGTACGCAAGAGTATATATTAATGGAGTGTTCGGTACGCAGGGTGATTGTCAATTTGTTTCCAAATCATTCATCTACTCGTAAATATTTGCAAAAATCCGATTACTATATATTCACTTTTACAAAGAATTGATGAAGTTCTTTTATAAAATCCGATCAGGTGTAACGTGATTTGTCATATCAACTACACGTATAGGAGATAAATATCCACACAGGGGCACAATCGTAACAACTCGGCCATGGTTCCGGCAAGAGTATCTCCTGTTCGATACTGGCCGAGGTGTTCCGATTGACAGAGGCAGGATGTTCTGACATATAAAACCTTATGTGAGGGGAAAGCCGGAAACTGTCCATACTGTCAGAGAAAGAACGATCCGAGGCAATTCTTGCCTAGGCTTTTTTACGCTGAATTATTGACAGTTTGAATTACTTAAAACATGTAAAAATAGAAGTCCAAATCATTTTTAAAGATACAAATCATGTAAAACTTTTAGGCAAGTCAAGATAATTTTGCGCTCATTAACATGTCAATAAAATTAGTAATAATTTGAAATAATCACTTTTAGAATACAACCTTTATTAAGTCAATGAATTGGGGTTAATCATAAAAAAATTCAATCTTGTTGGTGTTTAAAGATCCACCTCCTGCCACTCAGCTACGGAATGCCGTTAGGGCCATCGCCTATATGTGAGTGTTGATCAAAAACGCGATATTCGAAAGTATGATGATGAAACGCGATAGTACGATGGTGAACACACGACAGTACGATAAAGAAAACACGACATTACGATGTTGACAACGCGAACACACGAAACTATGATGGTGAAAACGCGACATTACGATGGTGAAAACACGATATCTATAGTTTATCGCATTATCATCATCTTTCTGTCGTATTATTGCGTTTTCGTTATCGTACTGTCGCGTTTTCATCATCGTACTATCGAGTATCGCGTTTCAAATCAACACATTCATAGGCGATGGCCCTTACGGCATTCCGTACTTATCCGACACACAACCCATGTGTCAGACTTTGCGTTGATAATGTGTTTAGGAGTTTAAGAACTTGTTTTAATTATTAAGAAGGGTGGAGCAAGCGATTTCTTCTTAGTGCCGAGTAAACAAATATATTATATATGAGTTAGAGGAAAACCTATTTTTAGCAAACTGGGAACAAAATAAAGACGTACGGTCTGTTTAGTTGTAGAAAGGGCGTGATACTTATTAGGGATGAAAATGTAGGTCATAATCTAAAATCAAAATACTGTCTGTATATGACTGAGATTTGCATCGAGTTAATTATTGAGTTCCGTTGGTAATGTTTCGAAGCATCTCGCTGATGAGACGATCCTCCACCGGCTCCAGTCTCTGTCGGAAGTTTACAAGGTGCACGTCACAAAGCCCATTTCGGAACAGCTGATGACGTCACTCTCCAATATTTAAATGCATAATGAAAGCAACTCGCGGCGCAACAAGCACCATTTAAAGTTGCACTCTCACAGATTGATCGTTTTAACACATTTTTTTATCTTTGAACAAGTCGATTTATGCGAAAATGCATGGAGGCCAGTGCTTTTAGACTGCTGACAAAAACTATGATTGCAGATTTTCATATTTAAGTTCAAAAATTAATGTATTATGCATTTTACCTAATCCGTTAGTAACGCTTTTAGCCGTAAAACATTATTTTCGAACGAAAATATGAATATTTGCGATCTGATCTTTTGTCAGTAGTCTTAAATTACTGTAGCTAAGGAACTTCGACCTGTCGGTCTGCTGGTCGCGGTCAAATGTCGACTCTGTCCAGGTTCTCTGGAAAACAGGTACGTGGGACGTACCGTGGTTCAGACTTAGGCAGAATATGAGGGGCCTTCACTCAAATGAGGATGATTTTGCCTCAATACATCCCATATCGAATGCTTGGAGTCTCAATCGAGCCTATTAGGAAAAAAACTAGATCCTAGAACAAAAAGTGCATATAAGTGCGTTCTTCATCAGATCAAACGGGGAGAAATACGTTAACGTAGACGTTTAGTTCTCCTTTATCATATATGTAAAAGGTTTAATTTAATTCACGTGCGTGCTTTCATCTGTCCATGAACATTATACTGCAACTGACTCTCTGCGGATATACACCGGAAGCACTTCAGTCCATGGGTGGAAAGTTTAATGCGGTCCTCGCTATTATAGGTGGCCCGGTGAGGCTGTCTGGCGAATGGAAGGGTGAGGGCTACATCCTTCAATCGCCCCGATCGCGGTGAATAAGTACATGCGAAGCGTGGACGTCGTCCAGGATCTGCTCAAAGTGGATCTCTGTTACTTATTTGAAATTCCTTTGACTATTAATTTTATTTAGATATTACCCGAAATGACAAAATTTAATTGAAACAAGAAAATAACAAATTTCAGCATAAAAACGTGTCCGTGTTTTCATGTTCAGACATTTTCAAATGACCGTTTTATGACGCATTTTTCTTGTCAATCTTTTCTTACAACTCAAATTAAGAAGTCATTTTCAGTTTAGCACTGTTTTACAACGACATTCAAATATCGCATGTTTCACAATTTGTGAAAATATGTGAACTGTCATATAAAGATCGAATACACAGGCAATGTTCACACAAAAGTTGTCTTATACGTCTTCTGTACAACATACATTTGGAAGTGTTTTTGACTAGTACAGTATTGTTCCGTTGTTCATTCGTCTGTCGGTTATTTGGACACACGTCCTACCACGTGTCAGGTTTACACACTCACGGTATTTCTTTATAGTTTGCTTGAAAGTTACACAGATGTAAACCTCTAAAACTGTCCAAGTTTATTTTTTATTTCAATATTGGAGAATAAAAGTACGCGGAAATGCATGATTTCCGACTACAAATTGTTAAAACTTTCTTGATGGAGTAACCCCAGCTCATACCATATACTTTCGGTTCTGATTAAGGGGTGTATGTCAAAAGATTGCGCCCCCAAGTTACGCACCCTCTAACGTCAATTGCTTGATCCACCCCTGTACATGTATGTTATAATCAAACATGAAATAATTTTAAAGTACGATATATACATAGTCTGTCGTGGTTAAATTGCTTTTACGACGGGAACAGACATAGAAGACAAAACACTCGTGCCTGGCTATGTCGGCAGATCTGTCGATATGGAGGAGTGACTCATGAATAACGCAGAAGTAGCGCGGAGTAACATCAGAGAATCACGAAGTTGTTCATTTCGTCAGAATTTCGAGCGATAACTAACGTGCATCCAGATCATGTTTTTTATACGAATGTTGTGTGAATGTCATACGATTGCCGATTTTACATGTTGGCAAAAACTCGAAGAATCTGTCGTGGCATAAATAAGGTATTCCGTATTCAAGCCTCGACGGATGTTTCGACGAGACACTTTTTGTTCTTACGACTGTCGTACAACATTGCAAGATAAGCCAGAAACCTCCCAAATGTTTGTCAAGCACCTGCAGTTTCCTGCCTTGGTTCCATTGTGACCTTGAAAAATATATACTAACCTTCGGAGGAATAGCAAGTTGTTGCGTTGCATTTTGTACAAGTGCCATCTGATTCAAACACAAATAAATTCAATTTACATTTAGTTTTAAAAAAGAAACATATATCAAAGGAATTCACTTTGAAGGAATGTGGAGCACAAAGTTATGGTTATACAAACTAGACAACTACAAATTGCCATCAACAAATTTCATAAGTTCGGCCTCTTCCGTGAATACTTTTATACAACAATCTTGTTAATATATAAAGGTTATTTGGTAATAAAAGACATTTGCGCCTTTAACTTAGGACAAATCGCTGATACCATTTACAAATACAGTTATTTGACAAATTATGGCAACAAAGACATTTAAATGTATAAAGCTTAAATCCATTCACGTCCATCCAAAACAAATCAAGTTCTAATGAAAAGCAAATATTTGCTTTAAACTCTTTATTTCTAGTGAAAGAATAAGGGCGACAAAACTCTAGTCTTTGTAATGCGCACGAGTTCAAACTACGAAAATGTAAATCAGTATTATCCAGCAATCGTTCAGTCATACTGGCTTTGTAACAAACAAACGGATAATTCAAACAAGGGAAGCAATATTGTATCTATGTATAACAGAGTTCTGGTTCCTTTTCACAAGTATAACACTAGTCTTGGATATAACGAATTCAACAATTAGACATACATCAGCTATATGCGAAATAAGCACGCCTTTTACCCCGCATATCAGCGCGTTGACGAGACAGGCGGACATAATTGTGAAATACGTGCTCGTTGGCGAGACAGGCGGGTACAATTGTGAATTACGTGCACTGTAAGACCTTATTTTTCCCAGATCATATTCTTCCCACCTGGGAAATATAGGATCCTATTCTTCACAGCTGCGAAAAACAAGATCTCATTTGTCAATTCGACACATATTCATTATTATAAATCAAACATCCCACAGTGTAGTCTGTTCATACACAGGCATTTGATCATAGCCAGTTGAGTTTTATGGGAAGTGGACAACTGAACCAAAATGTCAGGTACATGTCTAATGCCTGTGACTTCAGGTAAAAAAAGTAGTTTTAACTTTTTAACACTATTCTAAGGCAAATAGGGTATTAGAATCCCTGAAATACGGAAAGCTACGGGGACCTTCGCCCCCCCCCCTTGCCCCCCCCACCAGGGCTTTGCCCTGCACCCATCGGGGGCCTTAAGCGGCCCCCTGAACCCCACGCAGACATTTTCAGGATTGGCAACTTGGCTCTGTTATCATCCCTGATATGTCACAGCTCCTGGGAAATTTGTGATCGAAGCCGTTTTTTTATGTACCATGAAATCACGTTCCTCACAGTTCAAAAATTGCATCAATTTTTTAACAAAAAAGGTAAATTTTACAACTGAATCACATTTGTCACAGATTGCTATTTCAAGTATTGCAGATATTTTTTGTTGGTATACATGTATGCGTATATATTATAGTAATAAAGAATCGTTGATTATCTTGTTGTCATTTCTGTTGTTGTTGTTGCTGCTGTTAGTTTGCCGCAGTTGTAGACGCAATGGCGGTTGTTATATAGATAGTTGTTTTACTTTATTTTATTGTTTTATGTTGTTCCTGTACGGGTATTAGTGGTATTAGTAGGAATAGTATTGGTTCTTGTTGGCACCGTAATAGTTGGTGTATGCCTTGTAAAGGTAGATGACATTGTGTTTGTTATCTTGAGTTGTGTTGGCATAGACAGATGTACTGGAAAAAGTATTTCCAACGCTTTCAACGGCTAAATTTCGGGCAAGCAGTGAACACCGCAGTGCTAGAGGAGCTTTGATTTGAAGATAGTTGGTCGAGCATTTACGATAGTGTAACAATTCACCCTCGATCACACAATCCGACCAACATAAATATAGAGAAAATTTTAGTTTTAAAAATTGGTGGTGTAGTTGTTAGTGTTGTTGTAAGAATATGTTTTATTGTTTTGTATACAGCATTGTTTTAAGAATATGTGTTGTTGTTGTTGTTGTTGTTGTTGTTGTTTTGTAATTGTTTGTTTCAATCGCGTGAAAGTGGTTATCGTAGGTGTTCGGCGTAGGGGACATATCATATAAACTTCGGACCTTGCCAAAATATAGCGTACAACAAATTTAAGCCTTTCGTTAAGCCAATAATTCATATCAGTCGGTCGGTAGGTTGACCCGTCGGTCGGTCAATCGGTATACCAAAGCTTGTCCGATTGATAACTAAAGAACGCTTCTTCTTCTTCTTCTTCTTCTTCTTCTTCTTCTTCTTCTTCTTCTTCTTCTTCTTCTTCTTCTTCTTCTTCTTCTTCTTCTTCTTCTTTCATCATGCTATTATTTTTATTATCATTATTTTATTTTTATTTCTTTTTATTCTTACATTTTTAATATCAAATTTATCAAACAGCAATGTCTTCGACAAAATCTGTGAAGAATATGATTCTCTTGCTTACCACCATTTTTGGTCAATCATATATGTCACAGTTTGAAACTGTGAAGAATAGGATCCTATTTATCCCAGATCTGTGAAGAATATGATCTGGGAATAATAAGGTCCTACAGTGCACAATTGTTAAATACGTGCACAATTGTGAAATATGTGCTCGTTGATGAGACCGACGGGCAAAATTGTGAAATATATGCTCGTTGACAAAACAGACGGACACAATTGTGAAATACGTGCACAATTGTGAAATACGTGCTCGTTGACGAGACAGACGGACACAATTGTGAAATATGTGCTCATTGACGAGACAGACGGACACAATTGTGAAATATGTGCTCGTTGACAAAACAGACGGACACAATTGCGATACGTGCACAATTTGGAAATATGTGCTCGTTGACGAGGCAGACGGACACAAGTGTGAAATATGTGCTCGTTGTCGAGACAAACGGACACAATTGTGAAACATTTGCTCGTTAACAAAACAGACGGACACAATTGTGAAATATGTGCTCGTTGACGAAACAGACGTGCACAATTGTGAAATATATGCTTGTGACGAAACAGACGGACACAATTGCGAATTATGTGCTCGTTGACATAACATACGGACTCAATTGTGAAATATGTGCTCGTTGACATAACTTACGGACACAATTGTGAAATATGTGCTCGAGAGTTGACGAGACAGACGGACACACTTGTGAAATATGTGCTCGTTGACGAAACAGACGGACACAATTGTGAAATATGTGCTCGTTGACATAACATACGGACACAATTGCGAAATATGTGCTCGTTGACGAGACAGACGGACACAATTGTGAAATATGTACTCGTAAACATAACATACGGACACAATTGTGAAATATGTGCTCGTTGACGAGACAGACAGACACAATTGTGAAATATGTGCTCGTTGGCGAGATAGACGGACACAATTGTGAAATGTGAGCTCGTTGACGAAAAAGACGGAGACAATTTGCTCGTTGACGTGACAGACGGACACAATTGCGTAATTTGTGCTCGTTGACAAAACGGACGAACACAATTGTGAAATATGAGCTCGTTGACGAAACAGACGGACACAATTGTGAAATATGAGCTCGTTGACGGGACAGGCGGACACAATTGTGAAATATGTGCTCGTTGACGAAACAGACGGACACAATTGTGAAATATGTGCTCGTTGACGAGACAGGCGGACACAATTGTGAAACATGTGCTCGTTGACGAAACAGGCGGACACAATTGTGAAACATGTGCTCGTTGACGAAACAGACGGACACAATTGTGAAACATGTGCTCGTTGACGAAACAGACGGACACAATCGTGAAATGTGTGCTCGTTGCCGGAAGGAAAAACACGAACATATTGTGAAAATGTACTTCGATACTGGATGGTGTGGAAAAGCTTGACCGAGCACAGAATTCAAACAAGTTTAAGAATATTGTGCTTACTTTTTTCTTGGGTTTTGGTCTTTTAATACCGGCAAACATTATATACGGTGATTTTAAGTGATTACATGTGCACGAACCAATTACCGTTTCTTATATTCCAGCGTGAGAAGTTGAGCCGGGAACATATAGACATGACTCTTGTGCGGGCGGTACGCCTGGAGGGATAAACGGGAGCGGAGGCGGTTAAGCAGTTGCCGGTGCTGTGTAACGCCGCATAACAGCATCGCCGCATAAACGAAATCGACCACGTTTATGCGGTGATTTTTAACGCATTAAACAGGACTTTATTATGTGGCAAAAGGCACACTTTCGCCGCATAAAACAATTAAAACACATACTAGTACAATAGCGGTTGTTTCATCAAGATCGGACTTAGTTTTTTGTGTCCATTTAATCAAGCTTTGAACTAGAGGTTTAGAGACGTAAGTTCTAAGAAAGATTTAGTAAGATCGGTTTAAATGTGAACCAAACCAATCGATCTTTCTGCGCAAACGTTTGAAATGATGTTTGTCACGACTGATAAAATATTTTCAAACTTTACTTGTTCCAATGTCATTAGTTATGCACATGTGATTTGTAACAATTGCACCAACCCTGGGGAATATCGGGGCCTTTGAACCAATCCCTGGTAAAGGCCCCGCTATCCCCCACACTCACGCCGGGGTTGGATGGGGGCAGTAGTAACCATTACGTAGAATAAGCAAAGTTATGAAAACGTCATTGGATGCTACGGGGCAATGTGTGCCACAAAATAACAATAAAACTTTTTTTTACTGACTAGGTAAGGACCATAACACTGTCATCCATATATGTTTCTTTCATACCGGAAGTGTGTTTCCGGTCATGTGACCGGTGCTGGAAAAACTCATCTTACACTCCCCATGTAAGATGAGTCACGCGCAACAACGCGCCACTTCTTATTTCTTTTATTGTATGGTTTATGAAAAGTATATAATGCAATTCCAATAAAGCGGAATCAAAAATATAAGTATACTTTTCATAAAAATTGAAAATAAATAAACGTAAAAGCGCGATTTTTAAAGGAACTATTTGACGTCGATAGTGATTTAAAATTACTGCGCTTTATGACGTCAGTACACAACGTCGCACGCGCTTTTTCCGACCCTCGGGCACGCTGCGTTACCGGTAACTCGGCAAGCCTCGTTACCGGCTTACGCGCGTGCCCTCGGGTCGGATTTTTCTATCCATACCGGAAACACATGATAGATACTTATAAATGTATAAATGAAAACTCGTGTGCATAACTTTACATGCCAGTGAGCATTTGTGTTAAACGTTTGGTGACTCTAAGTGTGGTAGATAAGGAGCTATGCGAGCACTAAAATTATTCTGAATATCTTAATTTTGACTCAATCAAGGACCATAATTACTTCGTAACTGGGACAATAGAAATAAAAATAATTAAAGCATGTACACAGCGGTATACACCAATGAATAAATGTCAGTGACTCTGGAGACTCCCATGTCACAAGATTTCAGGACGAACGGACGGACGGACATCATCATCATTATCATCATCAACGTCATCACCATCGTTTTGTTGAAATATTATAACTCTATTTTTAGCTTTATAATAAATGGTTAAGTTTATCCTCTTAATGTGGCAAAAAGGCACAGTTGCGCCCCATATAAGCAATTTCTGCTTTATGCGTTGAGCGTCGCCGCATAAACATGGTCGCCCTGTTTATGCGTTGTAAATCACCGCATACAAGAAAAATAACACGTTGATGCGGCGATGCTGTTATGCGGCGTTACAGTGCTGCGCCCCCTTCCACTTCCATCCGGGCTTCCGGCATCGCCGTGTGTGAAGCCGCCAAGGCTGGTACTTCGCGTAAGTCGTGGAGATGATGATAATGATGATGATGATGATGATGATGATGATGATGATGAGGATGATGATGATGATGATGATGATGATGATGATGATGATGATGATGATGACATAATTTATTAATCGAACACCACTGTATCGATAGAATACAAACTGCTGGGTGTGGTGGTAGTTCCGTGTTCGTTACTGTCACCGAGATGACGCAACTGTTTTTGTCGAATTTGTATGTCTAGTTCATGTCACTCGTCTTCGTGTTCAATTTGCCTTTTAAGCAAGGTTTTGATTTGTTAATATGTTGGTCTAACTGTCGTAATATTCACGACATGATTGATTTGTCTGTCATAATATGTACATGTGCATGCATTTACATATATAGAACTTACATAACTAGAAATAAGTTTTAGGTTTCATTTATATAGTTTAAAATATTATTTAGTCGTATCCTTGAGCAAATGCTTATATACATGTATATGGGGCGTAGGTTATGCTTAAACGTCAGTTGTATATATTGGCTTTCGAAGTCGTATCGAAAGTTATAATTATACTAGGGCTGTTCGTATAGTTCGTGGTCAACAATTAAACATTGTTAGTATATTTATATAGAGAAATAAAATGACAGTCAAAAATATATTTTATTCCTCACTGGATACACAAACACATGTCAAAATACATAGTGGCTTACAGCGGCTTTACAGTATACCCTATCCCAACCTAGGAGCACTTCGACGTTAAAAAACGCCAACATAACATAACCATAGGCGATTGGTAGGACTTTCGTGGGTTTAACGTAGGTCAACCGAATGACTATCGAAGGAAATGCCTAAGATTCTGAGGACGACTAAAATAGGACGAAAATCACAGTTAAATCGTTGAACAGTCGTATGCCTGACGTCGGGAATAACACAATTGTTTATTGAAGACTTGTTGTATACCTGTTGTTCGAGGTAGGAGATGGACTTACATTACAGCTTATGAAACAATAGTAACGTACGGACAACCACACGCTTTTGCTCCGTGGAATAACTTTATGAGTATGAAATTGTACAATAGGTGTGATGCACCACGAAAAACCCGGGCTTATTGTCCTTGTCCGCTGTGTAAGTCCCGATCATGGTGAAAATTTACATCATCCGAAAAAAATCTCAACACGTGATGCACTTAAACTGCACTCTTACCGATTAACCGTTTGAACAACTTTTATTTTTATTTTTCATGTCTTTGAATATTTATAGGCCAACATTAGCATAAATGCATGGAAACCAGTGATCTACGACAAAATATAAGATCGCATTTTTTTCGTAAAGCGTTTGGAACGCCCTCAGCCTTAAAACATTAATTTTCGTACATAAACATGAAAAAGTGCGATCTGATCTTTTGTCGGCAGGCCTTCACCACTGGTTTCCAGATATAATCGCAAATCTGGCTCACACCAAGAATAATGCACCAGTCATTTGTAACCACGCCCCCCCCCCCCCAGGTCCGGGAAATAGCGAGGACTTTGTCTTTCGGTCCAGCCAAGCCCGGGCAAAATCTCCGCCCTGCGGGGACGATCTGCTGGTAAAAGCCCCGCAAAATGCCCCCGCACCCAAGGGACCATAGATAATGCCAATTTCCGCTATATTTGGCGTGAAGACAAAATCACCGTAGTCAATCGGCACTGCGGGTCACCTGGAAGGTAAAAACACGGCCCATTTCCGTGGCTATCCCCGGTATACCCCCGGACCTGGGGGCCATGGTTACAATTGACTGGTGCATAAAAAGCTGTCAAAACGGTCAACCAGCTTGAAGAATTGTGAGCATCGTATATACCCTGACGAACTACGCGGATATGCAGGCAGATCTGAGTCTACACTGGTAGCATAGGCGCTTAGCCTACTAATGTCATGGTACTTTACATATACATTATGTTGTGTAATTTCAGTTCCGAGGATCGATATTTTAGCGGAGTGTGGGGCACCTTGCTCACTACAGTAGCAATCCTGAGCAAGACCGGTCACACTGCCACAGGTCACCATGCCAGATGTGACATGGCCACAGTCAATCTGGGACCTTTTCGTTTGCATATGAGTCGAACATTGTGGTGAACACATATACCTTGTATTCATGATCCAACATCAACTTCAAAGTTTGCTGACAGAGAATGTGTTATGCTATGTAAGACAATGATTTCAAAGGGCCTGCTTCCATTTGTTATGTTTGTACATGTACATGTATTACAAGTTTTGCTTTTATTAAAAGCTACTGTGACAATACATAGCCAAATATTGCAAATTATGTCGGAATATTTTAAAAAACATGATATGAAAATATACTTTATTTTGGCCGAATTAAAGGCTGCATACTTATTACACGGCGGACAATAACATTTTGTAATGTGTTGAAAATGCTCCAACGTGTCTTCCGTTATAGTGCCAATGAGTGGAATATGGATGTAAACAGTGAGTATGGTTTCTTATTTTTCATTCTTAGAGGTTTATACGAGAAAACTTTAAAAAATGGAGAATGTAGTTCCCCATAGGAATGCCTATGAGTTGTTCGAAATGTAAAAGTTCTGAATAGAATTTAACATCTGATCGTCTAGAACTTGCATAACTTGCTGACGTTAGTGTTGACAAAGTAATAATCTGGATTTTCGTAAGAATTGTTATCGTACCTTAGGTTTCAGCAATTTCTTTACATGTGTGTGGCTTTTTTATTGACAAAAGGTTGCCTAGTTCTAAATTTTAGAACTTTATTTGGTATATTTGCTGCACTATGCTCGATTTTCTGAACGTTGTGGTGCCAATGAGTTGGTTGTGGTGCTCATGAATAGCAATTTAGTAGGAAACGAATTCATCAAAGATGCAATACGCGCATCACCATCTGTTCTCAAACACGAACAATGATTCATCCACGTTAATCTCCTGTGTTTTCAATGTGGAAGAGTCTTTAAAAAACTGAATCTTATAGTGTGCATCAATGTGCCAAGGGCTTAGAAGATCCGCGAGTCTGTTGTCCGCGGAAGTCAGGTGAATGACGCGAATCTCGAACTCGCGAGTACACGCGAGAAAAGCCAATTCTTGCGCAAACATTGAAGTAACACTGAATCTTTGGTTTTACCAGAATTTCGCACCCAACACACTGCTTCGTTATCAAAAAAGATCAAAAAATATTTCTACCTATCAATTTACTCGACCGCAATTTTAAAGCAACAACTACGCAGTAAATTTCGAACTGGGCTATGTTAGAGCACATCTTTAACACGAATTCAGGGAACATGCTATGAAAATGCTCTCCGCTCTCATTAAAGGCACAACATCCTGACAAACACGCATCACTTGCAAACACGACATCAGGATCAGACCAATCCTCGGTCACAGAAACACCTTTGTATATTTCCATGAAATCTGCCCACCACACTTTATCTTTTCTGAATTGTGAATTTAATCTAACTTTATGAGTTTTCAAGTTGAAACCACGTACAAGCATAAGACTACGTAAAATAAACACACGACTAGGCTTAACACATTTACCGACGAATTGCAATTTCCCTGACAAAGATTGTAGTTGCACTTGGAGGCGTACTTCAGTTGCATACAAACCCGAAGTAGGTTGCGGTATCTCGTCGGTATCCTTTCCTGGGTGATGCGAAGCTCTATAAGCTCAGAATCCAGCAAGATTCCAAGAAAAACCATGGTTGTGGAAGGGAAATATGCCTTCTTGGTGTTCGCCTGTACGCCTACGCGTTCCAATGTATCCGGCATCAAATGACCGAGGGGCACGTTTATGGGTATCAGCGCCACCGAAATCGTTCAGGTAGTTGACCGTAGTAACTTGCTGTAACATCAAGATGTGACGTATCATGTTGATTACACGTTGGCAAATATACGCTGCAGAACAAATAAACAACTGAACCTGATTCTCGTGCTCAGTTATTTATGGTATGCCAATTTCAAAGTATAATATAGTATACGACACGAAAATGTCACTTGAAAGTGACATCGGGGCCCGAACATTCGATTCTGATAAATCGGCACCGCATTTTACATAAACAGCTAATCAAGTGTAAACAAATATGGCTGCAGTTATACGGATAAGTTTACTGTTCTCAGAATATATCATATACCAGAAATATAAGTTGTTTTAAAATGTTAACATGTACACATTATATGTTCTTCATTGCTTTTAATAATGACATTGTGTGTCAACAAAATATGTGTGTGTATGACGTGCATTTAACAAAACTTTCAAACGGTTTTATATGTTTATAATTAGTTATGCCCCCCCCCCCCCCCCACATATTAAGAAAATCCTGGAGCCGCCACTGGCTAGAAAATGAATATTCCCAGGGTCAACAAATATTTGCCTATATGCACGATATAAGTCTGATTTGAACATAACAGTGCCGCATCCGCAATCTAGTACAATGTTTACTAACGAATCCACAGTCGAACGTAACCTCTTCACCGAGATAAAAGTCTTTAAAACTTCCACTATTGACAGATGTCAATTCTGGCCAGCTTAAGTCTACAATAACTCTTCAAGAAACTCTCTCTACATAACAGTGTTAATGGACGAAATGCACAGATCACAGCACACTGGATTCTCCTTAAACGGTTTTATCATAGCCCCATGCTGCATTTCCTTGACAGTATGTTTATCGACATTATCAGAAAAACGACAAAGCATCTTTTTGATTGATTGGGTCAGAAACCGGTAGGTCAGTTTTACAATAGCCGATAGGAAATCCATATTCCAGCAAATCACATTAATCGTCATACTCCAATTAAACGTCACGTAAATAAGAAATATTCCAACCAGTTTGAAAAGAAACCCTTCCTTGCACCTTTCAAATTTGGCACACCTGTTTTGTACACAATGTCATGTATCTGCACGATCTTTAATGCCTAACCGTCTCGTGTGTACGACGTGACGTCAGACAACGTGCCTGCTTGGATGATGTTATTCCACAGCCGATATGGTGTAATGATGCCTGCTTGGGTGATGGAATTCCACAGCCGATATGGTGTAATGATGCCTGCTCGGATGATGGAATTCCACAGCCGGTATGATGTAATAATGCCTTCTTGGATGATGGAATTCTACAGCCGATATGATGTAATGATGCCTGCTTGGATGATGTTATTCCACAGCCGATATGATGTAATGATTCCTGCTTGGATGATGGAATTCCACAGCAGATATGGTGTAATGATGCCTGCTTGGATGATGGAATTACACAGCCGATATGGTGTAATGATGCCTGCTTCGATGATGTAATTCCACAGCCGATATGGTGTAATGATGCCTGCTTCGATGATGTAATTCCACAGCCGATATGATGTAATGATGCCTGCTTTGATGATGAAATTGCATAGCGGGAATGGTGTAATGATGCCTGCTTTGAAGGTGTAATTACATTACGCGTATGGTGTAATGATGCCTGCTTGGATGCTGGAACTGCATAGCGGGTTTGGTGTAATGATGCCTGCTTGGATGATGGAATTACAAAGCCGATATGATGTAATGGTGCCTGCTTGGATGACGGAATTACATAGCCGATATGATGTAATGGTGCCTGCTTGGATGACGGAATTACATAGCCGATATGATGTAATGGTGCCTGCTTGGATGATGGAACTGCATAGCAGATATGATGTAATGGTGTCTGCTTGGATGATGGAACTACATAGCCGATATGATGTAATGGTGCCTGCTTGGATGATGGAACTGCATAGCAGATATGATGTAATGGTGCCTGCTTGGATGATGGAACTACATAGCCGATATGATGTAATGGTGTCTGCTTGGATGATGGAACTACATAGCCGATATGATGTAATGGTGCCTGCTTGGATGATGGGACTACATAGCAGATATGATGTAATGGTGCCTGTTTAGATGATGGAATTGCATAGCCGATATGATGTAATGGTGTCTGCTTGGATGATGGAACTGCATAGCAGATATGATGTAATGGTGCCTGCTTGGATGATGGAAGTACATAGCGGGTATGGTGTAATAATGCCTGCTTGGATGATTGAATTGCATAGCGGGTATGGTGTAATGACACCTGCTTGGGTGGTGGAATTGTTAAGCCGATATGATGTAATGATGCCTGCTTGGATGATGGAATTACACAGTTGATGTGATATAAAGATGCCTACTTGAATGATGGAATTGCATAGCGGGTATGGTGTCATGATGACTGCTTGGATGATGGAATTGCATAGCCGATATGGTGTAATGATGCCTGCTTGGATGATGGAATTACGCAGCCGATATGATGAAATGATGCCTGCTTGGATGATGGAATTGCATTGCGGGTATGGTGTAATGATGCCAGTTTGGATGATGGAATTGCATAGCGGGTATGGTGTAATGATGCCTGCTTTGATGACGGAATTGCATAGCGGGTATGGTGTAATGATGCCGGTTTGGATGACGGAATTGCATAGCGGGTATGGTGTAATGATGCCAGTTTGGATGATGAAATTGCATAGCGGGTATGGTGTAATGATGCCAGTTTGGATGATGGAATTGCATAGCGGGTATGGTGTAATGATGCCAGTTTGGATGATGGAATTACGCAGCCGATATGATGAAATGATGCCTGCTTGGATGATGGAATTGCATTGCGGGTATGGTGTAATGATGCCAGTTTGGATGATGGAATTGCATAGCGGGTATGGTGTAATGATGCCTGTTTGGATGATGGAATTGCATAGCGGGTATGGTGTAATGATGCCAGTTTGGATGATGGAATTGCATAGCGGGTATGGTGTAATGATGCCAGTTTGGATGATGGAATTGCATAGCGGGTATGGTGTAATGATGCCTGCTTTGATGACGGAATTGCATAGCGGGTATGGTGTAATGATGCCGGTTTGGATGACGGAATTGCATAGCGGGTATGGTGTAATGATGCCAGTTTGGATGATGAAATTGCATAGCGGGTATGGTGTAATGATGCCAGTTTGGATGATGGAATTGCATAGCGGGTATGGTGTAATGATGCCAGTTTGGATGATGGAATTGCATAGCGGGTATGGTGTAATGATGCCAGTTTGGATGATGGAATTGCAAAGCGGGTATGGTGTAATGATACCAGTTTGGATGATGGAATTGCATAGCGGGTATGGTGTAATGATGCCAGTTTGGATGACGGAATTGCATACCGGGTATGGTGTAATGATGCCAGTTTGGATGATGAAATTCCATAGCGGGTATGGTGTAATGATGCCAGTTTGGATGATGGAATTGCATAGCGGGTATGGTGTAATGATGCCAGTTTAGATGATGGAATTGCATAGCGGGTATGGTGTAATGATGCCAGTTTGGATGATGGAATTGCATAGCGGGTATGGTGTAATGATGCCTGCTTTGATGATGGAATTGCATAGCGGGTATGGTGTAATGATGCCAGTTTGGATGATGGAATTGCATAGCGGGTATGGTGTAATGATGCCAGTTTGGATGATGGAATTGCATAGCGGGTATGGTGTAATGATGCCAGTTTGGATGATGAATTTCCATAGCGGGTATGGTGTAATGATGCCAGTTTGGATGATGGAATTGCATAGCGGGTATGGTGTAATATATGATGCCTGCTTTGATGATGGAATTGCAAAGCGGGTATGGTGTAATGATGCTAGTTTGGATGATGGAATTGCATAGCGGGTATGGTGTAATGATGCATGTTTAGATGATGGAATTGCATAGCGGGTATGGTGTAATGATGCCAGTTTGGATGATGGAGTTGCATAGCGGGTATGGTGTAATGATGCCTGCTTTGATGATGGAATTGCATAGCGGGTATGGTGTAATGATACCTGTTTGGACATTGTAGCCACATTAATGATCGACAAATAACCTTTACGGAATACAAAGGCGAAGGAGCGAGGGCAACCTCTTTTGCTCCTTTGCCCCGTCCGTTTGCGCAAGCGCTTAATAGGCATTTAAAAACAAATTGACCAATCATGTTTTCACTATTGATGCAAGGGAAACACCTCGGTATATGGTTGTTACAACTATGAGCACGAATTGTCTTTCTTGTCCATAATATATACCGCTCATTCAATTCTTTAGTGATTCTCCACATTTGTTTTAAACAAAATACGAATATATTAACTATAAAGATTTCATTGATCCCATTCTGTGCAGTGACTTGTGCCTGTTTTAACAAAACAAATGCCAGTAGTTCTTTAATTGATTACGTAAGTGTGTTGATTCTTTGCACGCTTGTTATCGCATCAGTGTTGGTTAACCACATTAACACAATATATTGATGTTCCTATGTTGTCTAAACTTAGCTTTTAGTTGTGACTCTCTCAGAAGTGTTTCAATAAATTGTCTCCATCATCAGGGGTACGTTTTTTATCATCAGAAGGAAAACGGTGATTGTTGCATCCAGCGATTCGTGTATATAGCTGGAAAAGGTGCTAAACATTACTATTTTAAACAAACAACATCTCTGACATACATTCAATGCAGCAACACAAGCAATCGCATACAGTCATTTCCCCGCATTTTAGTGTCGCAGTTAGACAGAGGATACTCTAGGACTCAAGGACAATAACTAACAAATAATGCAGACAGAGTAATGGTTTATAAGCAGTGTACTTCTCCTTATTAATTTGTTCAGTGGAACCCCGTTCATCAAGGGACCGGTGAAAATACCCCGAGCCTCGAGAAATTCGAGTTAATCGGGAATGCTTACCTTCCTTCACATCCAGGTCGAGCCAATGAGGAAATCGAGATGAGCGAGTTCGAGTCAACGGGATATATGGATGTGAAGATTCATGTCAATACATCAAAGACTGTTCAAGGTGGTATTGACAAAAATAAGTTTAAATATCAATTGAAATGCGCGTTAAAATTTTATTGTATTAAATATTAAATTATCAACGGTGGTCGTATCGTTTCTATTGCCATGTACAGACATTTATTTTTACCTCATTACCAGAGATTACCAATGTAGATGTAGTTTTTCAGAGTTTATAATGCATAATTATGATAGCTTATGGCACACTTTGATCTGAGCCGTATGTTGTTTATGTTTACAAAGAAATAAATCACTGATTGCAATATGGATTTTTTTAAACTTTTAATTAACGTTTTGTCTTATAGCGAAACAAAAAGGATCACTGTTTTCAAAAGAATTTCAACCTTTGAATGTTTACGAATCTCAATACAATGCTAACAAATTTCAATGTAATGTTTGCAAATCTCGATGCAAGTTTATAAACCTCAATGCAATGTTTACAAATCTCAATGCAATTTCAACGAATCTAAATGCAAGATTTACAAATATCATTGCAATGGTTACGAATCTCTTTTAAATGTTAACAAATCTCAATGCAATTATTACAACTCTCAATGCACGGTTTACAATTCTCAACGCAATGGTTACAAATCTCAATGCAATGTTTACGAATATCAATGCAATGTTTACAAATCTCATTGCAATGTTTACGAATCTCAATGCAATGTTTACAATTCTCAACGCAATTATTACAACTCTCAATGCAATGTTTACGATTCTCAATGCAATGGTTACAAATCTAAATGCAATGTTAACGAATCTCAATGCAATGTTTACAAATCTCAATGCAATGGTTACGAATCTCAATGCAATTATTACAACTCTCAATGCAATGTTTACAATTTTCAATGCAATGGTTACGAATCTCAATGCAATGTTTACAAATCTCAATGCAATGTTTACGAATCTCAATGCAATGTTTACGAATCTCAATGCATGTTTACAAATCTCAATGCAATGGTTACAAATTTCAATGAAATGGTTACGAATCTCAATGCATTTCAATTCATTGATTACAAATCTCAATGCATTGTTTACAAATCTCAATGCATAGGTTACGAATCTCAATACTAGGTCTACAAATCACAGTGCAATGTTTACAACTCGCAATGTAATGTAAACGAATATCAATGCAATGATTACGAATACCAATGCAATATTTACGATTGTCAATGCAATGGTTACGAATCTCAATGCAATGGTTAGGAATCGAAATGCAATGTTTACGACTATCAATGCAATGGTTACGAATCTCAATGCAATGGTTACGAATCTCAATGCAATGGTTACGAATCTCAATGCAATGTTTACAAATCTCAATGATATAGTTAAGAATCTCAATTCAATGATAACGAATCTCAATGCAATGTTTACGAATCTCAATGCAATGTTTACGAATCTCAATGCAACGGTTACGAATCTCAGTGCAATGGTTACGAATCTCAGTGCAATGTTTACGAATCCCAATGCAATGTTTACGAATCTCAATGCAATGGTTACGAATCTCAATGCAATGTTTACGAATCCCAATGCAATGGTTACGAATCTCAATGCAATGGTTACGAATCTCAGTGCAATGTTTACGAATCTCAATGCAATGATTACGAATCTCAATGCAATGTTTACGAATCTCAATGCAACGGTTACCAATCTCAGTGCAATGTTTACGAATCTCAATGCAATGGTTACGAATCTCAATGCAATGTTTACGAATCTCAATGCAATGTTTACGAATCTCAATGCAATGGTTACGAATCTCAGTGCAACGGTTACGAATCTCAATGCAATGTTTACGAATCTCAATGCAATGTTTACGAATCTCAATGCAATGGTTACGAATCTCAATGCAATGTTTACGAATCTCAATGCAATGGTTACGAATCTCAGTGCAACGGTTACGAATCTCAATGCAATGTTTACGAATCTCAATGCAATGTTAACGAATCTCAGTGCAATGGTTACGAATCTCAATGCAATGGTTACGAATCTCAATGCAACGGTAACGAATCTCAGTGCAACGGTTACGAATCGCAATGCAATGTTACGAATCTCAGTGCAATATTTACGAATCTCAATGCAATGGTTACGGATCTCAATGCAACGGTTACGAATTTCAGTGCAATGGTTACGAATCTCAGTGCAACGGTTACGAATCTCAATGCAATGGTTACGAATCTCAATGCAACGGTTACGAATCTCAATGCAATGTTTACGAATCTCAATGCAATGGTTACGAATCTCAATGCAACGGTTACGAATCTCAGTGCAACGGTTACGAATCTCAATGCAATGTTTACGAATCCCAATGCAATGTTTACGAATCTCAATGCAACGGTTACGAATCTCAGTGCAACGGTTACGAATCTCAATGCAATGTTTACGAATCTCAATGCAATGGTTACGAATCTCAATGCAATGTTTACGAATCTCAATGCAATGTTTACGAATCCCAATGCAATGTTTACGAATCTCAATGCAATGGTTACGAATCTCAGTGCAATGGTTACGAATCTCAATGCAATGTTTACAAATCTCAATGCAATGGTTACGAATCTCAATGCAATGTTTACGAATCTCAATGCAATGGTTACGAATCTCAATGCAATGTTTACGAATCTCAATGCAATGGTTACGAATCTCAATGCAATGTTTACGAATCTCAATGCAATGGTTACGAATCTCAATGCAATGGTTACGAATCTCAATGCAATGTTTACGAATCTCAATGCAATAGTTATGAATCTCAATGCAATGTTTACAAATCTCAATGCAATGGTTACGAATCTCAATGCAATGTTTACGAATCTCAATGCAATGGTTACGAATCTCAATGCAATGTTTACGAATCTCAATGCAATGGTTACGAATCTCAATGCAATGTTTACGAATCTCAATGCAATGGTTACGAATCTCAATGCAATGGTTACGAATCTCAATGCAATGGTTACGAATCGCAATGCAATGTTTACGAATCTCAATGCAATGGTTACAAATCTCAATGCAATGTTTACGAATCTCAATGCAATGGTTACGAATCTCAATGCAATGGTTACGAATCTCAATGCAATAGTTACGAATCTCAATGCAATGGTTACAAATCTCAATGCAATAGTTACGAATCTCAATGCAATGTTTACGAATCTCAATGCAATGTTTACGAATCTCAATGCAATGGTTACGAATCTCAATGCAATGGTTACGAATCTCAATGCAATGTTTACGACTATCAATGCAATGGTTACGAATCTCAATGCAATGTTTACAAATCTTAATGCAATGTTTACAAATCGCAATGCAATGTTTACGAATCTCAATGATATAGTTAAGAATCTCAATGATATAGTTACGAATCTCAATGCAATGGTTACGAATCTCACTGCAATGGTTACAAATCTTAATGCAATGTTTACAAATCGCAATGCAATGTTTACGAATCTCAATGATATAGTTAAGAATCTCAATGATATAGTTACGAATCTCAATGCAATGTTTTCGAATCTCACTGCAATGGTTACAAATCTCAATGCAATGGTTACGAATCTCAATGCAATGTTGTTTACGAAACTCAATGCAGCGGTTACAAACCTCAATGCAATGGTTACAAATCTCAATTCAATGTTGACAAACCTCAATGCAATGGTTACGAATCTCAATGCAATGTTTACGAATCTCAGTGCAATGTTTACGAATCTCAATGCAATGATTACGAATCTCAATGCAATGTTTACGAATCTCAATGCAACGGTTACCAATCTCAGTGCAATGTTTACGAATCGCAATGCAATGGTTACGAATCTCAATGCAATGTTTACGAATCTCAATGCAATGTTTACGAATCTCAATGCAATGGTTACGAATCTCAGTGCAACGGTTACGAATCTCAATGCAATGTTTACGAATCTCAATGCAATGTTTACGAATCTCAATGCAATGGTTACGAATCCCAATGCAATGTTTACGAATCTCAATGCAATGGTTACGAATCTCAGTGCAACGGTTACGAATCTCAATGCAATGTTTACGAATCTCAATGCAATGTTAACGAATCTCAGTGCAATGGTTACGAATCTCAATGCAATGGTTACGAATCTCAATGCAACGGTAACGAATCTCAGTGCAACGGTTACGAATCTCAGTGCAATGTTACGAATCTCAGTGCAATATTTACGAATCTCAATGCAATGGTTACGGATCTCAATGCAACGGTTACGAATTTCAGTGCAATGGTTACGAATCTCAGTGCAACGGTTACGAATCTCAATGCAATGGTTACGAATCTCAGTGCAACGGTTACGAATCTCAATGCAATGTTTACGAATCTCAATGCAATGGTTACGAATCTCAATGCAACGGTTACGAATCTCAGTGCAACGGTTACGAATCTCAATGCAATGTTTACGAATCCCAATGCAATGGTTACGAATCTCAATGCAACGGTTACGAATCTCAGTGCAACGGTTACGAATCTCAATGCAATGTTTACGAATCCCAATGCAATGGTTACGAATCTCAATGCAATGTTTACGAATCTCAATGCAATGTTTACGAATCCCAATGCAATGTTTACGAATCTCAATGCAATGGTTACGAATCTCAGTGCAATAGTTATGAATCTCAATGCAATGTTTACAAATCTCAATGCAATGGTTACGAATCTCAATGCAATGTTTACGAATCTCAATGCAATGGTTACGAATCTCAATGCAATGTTTACGAATCTCAATGCAATGGTTACGAATCTCAATGCAATGTTTACGAATCTCAATGCAATGGTTACGAATCTCAATGCAATGGTTACGAATCTCAATGCAATGGTTACGAATCTCAGTGCAATAGTTATGAATCTCAATGCAATGTTTACAAATCTCAATGCAATGGTTACGAATCTCAATGCAATGTTTACGAATCTCAATGCAATGGTTACGAATCTCAATGCAATGTTTACGAATCTCAATGCAATGGTTACGAATCTCAATGCAATGTTTACGAATCTCAATGCAATGGTTACGAATCTCAATGCAATGGTTACGAATCTCAATGCAATGGTTACGAATCGCAATGCAATGTTTACGAATCTCAATGCAATGGTTACAAATCTCAATGCAATGTTTACGAATCTCAATGCAATGGTTACGAATCTCAATGCATTGGTTACGAATCTCAATGCAATAGTTACGAATCTCAATGCAATGGTTACAAATCTCAATGCAATAGTTACGAATCTCAATGCAATGTTTACGAATCTCAATGCAATGTTTACGAATCTCAATGCAATGGTTACGAATCTCAATGCAATGGTTACGAATCTCAATGCAATGTTTACGACTATCAATGCAATGGTTACGAATCTCAATGCAATGTTTACAAATCTTAATGCAATGTTTACAAATCGCAATGCAATGTTTACGAATCTCAATGATATAGTTAAGAATCTCAATGATATAGTTACGAATCTCAATGCAATGGTTACGAATCTCACTGCAATGGTTACAAATCTTAATGCAATGTTTACAAATCGCAATGCAATGTTTACGAATCTCAATGATATAGTTAAGAATCTCAATGATATAGTTACGAATCTCAATGCAATGTTTTCGAATCTCACTGCAATGGTTACAAATCTCAATGCAATGGTTACGAATCTCAATGCAATGTTGTTTACGAAACTCAATGCAGCGGTTACAAACCTCAATGCAATGGTTACAAATCTCAATTCAATGTTGACAAACCTCAATGCAATGGTTACGAATCTCAATTCAATGTTGACAAACCTCAATGCAATGGTTACGAATCTCAATGCAATAGTTACAGATCTCATTGCAATGTTTACGAATCTCAATGCAATGTTTACGAATCTCAATGCAATGTTTACAATTCTCAGTGCACGTTTTACAATTCTCAATGCAATGTAAACGAATCTCAATGCAATGGTCACGAATCTCAATGCAATGTTTACGAATATCAATGCAAAGTGTTCATGTCTGAACAATTATAAAATATGCCTAAAAACATTCTTAAAAACTTTATGCAATTATCTGCAAACGTGGAATAGGTTATACTCTTCCCGCCAGACCAATAGGACACAAGTTACTCACAAGACCAAGGTGTTTGCATCAAAGGTCAAAGGTTGAAAAGATCACTGTCAGGGCTGTATCTTGACCATGCATCAAAGGCTTTTAAAACTTGCCATGAAAGTTTACTATGATAAGGTGACATGGCGCGCAAAACACCCATGTATGTGCCTCAAGGTCAAGGTCACCTTTAAAGGTTAGATGTTCAAATAGTGCTTGTCCGGGCTGTTGTCAAAGATTAGGAAACTGTACGGATGGTAGGAAACTGTACGGATGGTAGGAAACTGTACGGATGGTAGGAAACTGTACGGATGGTACGATTTTTTTATTACAAAAATACTTAATATCAGACTCAACTCAATTCACATCATAAAAGCATAGTACCTATGATTCAAAATCTTACATGTTTTATACTGTTTGAAATCATTTAAGAGTTGTGTATTTTCACACAATAGCTTATATGAATAGTAGTAATAAAGGATAATCTAACGGGGTTATTTATGTAAGGTCCTCCGATATGAGTATGGCTTAATACAAATGTATTGGATCATCTACAAAATGAATGCAAAGTAAATGCATTTGCTCTCGAATTAAAATGTAGATTTACAGATACAATTAATAAGGAATGGGGTGAATTTTCCGTGTTCTTGTATACTCAGAAGAAAAAGTTAATTCAGTATTTTCATTTTTGAACTAAGTCAACAATCTGAAAATAGTTTAAGTAAATACGTCTAAACAACATGTGGTTGACCTTTTTATTATCAATACATCGGTTAATCCCTGATTTGCCATAACATACATATTTTTTTCGATTTTTTTTTCGAAATTCACGTGGTGCACGTGCACACGTTAATATGGTCATAAAATATCGACGACAACCATGGGACGTGGCCCAAGCGTATCATTAGACAACAGAAATATCGCTTTAGGATTGCTGGAAGCCGGCATACGCGCAGCTGTCGTCGCGCGTCGTTTTGGTGTTTACGAACGGACTATTTTTCGTCTGCAAGAACGATTCATTCAAACAGGCAGCGATAAGGACAGGCTGCAGTCAGGCAGACCTCGTAAACATTTTGTATTTGGATTACGTCGACCAACTTCTCGTCGACCTTGAACGAAGCAATTATGGAAGTATGGATATGTCAGTCCAGGTAGGTAATCTTATCGTTTGCGGATGATATCTCAATAGTATTAGTCACTCCCCTTGATCTACAATGATGTTGTCTATACATATTGCCTGAGTTGGAAAATTGAAGTTAATGTCAAGAAATCAAACATTATTGTCTTTTCAAAAAGACGAGCTGAACCACCAATAGGAATACTTTATGAAAATATGTTCATTGAACAATCAAGCTACGTAATCCATCTTGGTATAGGCAAGGACTATAATTCCACTAATATAATATTACTCACATATAATATAATAATATATTCCACTCGCATTGAAGAAGGGCTACAGAAGGCGAGAAACGCATTTTATTCCATGGCTGCGCAGGGAGTTAGTCCCCATGGTCTCATCAAACTGATCTCTATAGATAATTATGTGAAAATTGTCAAACCAATAGCATTATATGGTTGTGAGCTTTGGTGTAACATGTCTATGACAAATGCTAACTTGGTCAAAAGGTTTCAAGACTTTATTGTCAAAAAGATACTGCGGTTTGACTAGATCTGATATGTCGGTGAAGCGATAGTTGGTTTGCATAAACTTAGTTGTGAGATTGGAATTAGAAAGCTTCTGTTTTTGCACAAACTTCTAAGCTTAAATGTCCACTGCATTAGCAGGAATCTGTTTATTCGTAGGTATCTATTATATTTATCGAACTCACATGTATGGCTTTGTACCTGATATATGTTGTTTCTTATGTAAATATGGTTTGCAGACAACTGTTAACGATGTGATTGTTAATCCATCAAAGCTGCCTTCCAAATCAATTTGGAAGAGCTTCCTTAAGACTTTAGTTTACCAGTTTAAGGAGATCGATCGAGTGGAACTCGCGTGTGCTTTGCTATGACAGTTTTCATTAGTTTAGGTTTCTTCACCCAAACGTCCGTCCATGTATAGTATACAAAGTGCGTTCTCACAGCGGATACAATTGCGATCAATATTCTTTTTCAATAATATATGTGCTAGTACATAGTGGATATGTATGCGTTGCGACATCGACATTACGCTCGTCATTTATAAGTGACATTCGTGTCTTTGGGACGCAATTCCTTGCAGACTTATTGCATCTAAATGGAACTTTCTTTTTACTAAGACTCCTCGGTGCTCCTATCTTACCACTGTTAAATAAACTTTTAAATACACTTGTTCTCCTCAAACGATCATTTAAGTTCATTTACAACTTTGATGAAGGTAATGCGTAGGGCACGCAGGTCCTGTTGCTGACGCTTATAGAAATATATATAGACATATATATGTAAATGCATGTACCCGACCGACACTCAAAATCTGTACACATATTGTGTTAGCTATGCTGTATTGTGCATCACCATGTTGTTTTATTTAAACATTATATAACCCATCCATTTATTATATGTATACTTTAATAATGTGTATATAACTTGTATATCTTCAGTAATGGAGGAAATAAAGAAGATAGATGGATAGATCCTTTATTGAAATAGTGTTAATATTACGTTTTGACGAACTACATTTAAGACGTTTAATTGTTGACTGTCTAAAGTCGTCATTTGACTCGATTTTTTTACATTTTGGTATGTTGTTTTACAATTATGATATCAAAGAGTAAAACATTTCATTAAATAATTGTCCTATGATTCGTTACAGAAAAAACATTTTTTGGTGCCAATCTGGTGTACAGTCCCTTTAAACGTTTTTGCTACATGTGTACAAATTTCTACAATTATTAAAATTAAATGACAAGAAAATTTTATATAAAAAAGCCTGAATAAATTGATTTAAGTATGAAATAAAAAGATTGTAATACGTATAAGGAGAAAGTAGAGGAGAGAACGGTTAAGAGGCGGGAGAGAAAGAGGAGGGAGATAATAAAAAAGAGGAGATAAAGAGAGGGAGAGGAAAAGGGTGAGATAAAGGGGAGGGAGAGAAAGGGGAGGGAGAGAAAGGGGAGGGAGAGAAAGGGGGGCAAAGAGGAGGGAGAGAAAGAGGAGAAAAGGGAGGGAGAGAAAGAGGAGGTAGAGAAAGGGGAGAAAGATGAGGGAGATAAAGAGGAGGTAGAGAAAGGGGAGAAAGAGAAGTGAAGGGAGAGAAAGAGGAGGTAGAGGAAGAGAAGGGGATTGAGAGAAAAAGGAGGGAGAGGATGAGGAGGAAGGGGAGAAAGAGAAGGGGGGGAAGATGGGAGAAAGAGTGGAGAGAAAGGGGAGGGGAGGGAGATATGAGTTAGGGGGAATTGAGAGAAAGAGGGGATGAGAAAGAATGAGATAAAGAAATAGTGGGAGAGATAGGCAAAGAGGAGAAAGTGAGAAGTGACAGGGGAAGAAGAACGAGAAAGGAGATACAATGCGGAAGTTGAGAGGTTGAAAGTACATAAGAAAGTTTATGAGATTGAAGAGGAAAAGAGGCAAGGGTGAGTAATGGGAAGAGAAGGAGTGGGAAAAGAAGGCAAAATGAGAAATTTATTATTATTTGATAACTACATAGCAGATATGATGTAATGGTGCCTGCTTGGATGATGGAACTACATAGCCGATATGATGTAATGGTGCCTGCTTGGATGATGGAACTGCATAGCGGGTATGGTGTAATGGTGCCTGCTTGGATGATGGAACGACACAGCCGATATGATGTAATGGTGCCTGCTTGGATGATGGAACTGCATAGCTGATATGATGTAATGGTGCCTGCTTGGATGATGGAACTGCATAGCGGGTATGGTGTAATGGTGCCTGCTTGGATGATGGAACTACATAGCCGATATGATGTAATGGTGCCTGCTTGGATGATGGAACTGCATAGCGGGTATGGTGTAATAATGCCTGCTTTGATGATTGAATTGCATAGCGGGTATGGTGTAATGACACCTGCTTGGGTGATGGAATTGTTAAGCCGATATGGTGTAATGATGCTTGCTTGGATGATGGAATTACACAGCTGATGTGATATAAAGATGCCTGCTTGAATGATGGAATTGCATAGCGGGTATGGTGTCATGATGACTGCTTGGATGATGGAATTGCATAGCCGATATGGTGTAATGATGCCTGCTTGGATGATGGAATTACGCAGCCGATATGATGAAATGATGCCTGCTTGGATGATGGAATTGCATTGCGGGTATGGTGTAATGATGCCAGTTTGGATGATGGAATTGCATAGCGGGTATGGTGTAATGATGCCAGTTTGGATGATGGAATTGCATAGCGGGTATGGTGTATTGATGCCCGTTTGGATGATGGAATTGCATAGCGGGTATGGTGTAATGATGCCAGTTTGGATGATGGAATTGCATAGCGGGTATGGTGTAATGATGCCCGCTTTGATGATGGAATTGCATAGCGGGTATGGTGTAATGATGCCAGTTTGGATGACGGAATTGCATAGCGGGTATGGTGTAATGATGCCAGTTTGGATGATGAAATTGCATAGCGGGTATGGTGTAATGATGACAGTTTGGATGATGGAATTGCATAGCGGGTATGGTGTAATGATGCCAGTTTGGATGATGGAATTGCATAGCGGGTATGGTGTAATGATGCCTGCTTTGATGATGGAATTGCAAAGCGGGTATGGTGTAATGATGCCAGTTTGGATGATGGAATTGCATAGCGGGTATGGTGTAATGATGCCAGTTTGGATGACGGAATTGCATACCGGGTATGGTGTAATGATGCCAGTTTGGATGATGAAATTCCATAGCGGGTATGGTGTAATGATGCCAGTTTGGATGATGGAATTGCATAGCGGGTATGGTGTAATGATGCCAGTTTGGATGATGAAATTCCATAGCGGGTATGGTGTAATGATGCCAGTTTGGATGATGGAATTGCATAGCGGGTATGGTGTAATGATGCCTGCTTTGATGATGGAATTGCATAGCGGGTATGGTGTAATGATGCCAGTTTGGATGATGGAATTGCATAGCGGGTATGGTGTAATGATGCCAGTTTGGATGATGGAATTGCATAGCGGGTATGGTGTAATGATGCCAGTTTGGATGATGAAATTGCATAGCGGGTATGGTGTAATGATGCCAGTTTGGATGATGGAATTGCATAGCGGGTATGGTGTAATGATGCCTGCTTTGATGATGGAATTGCAAAGCGGGTATGGTGTAATGATGCCAGTTTGGATGATGGAATTGCATAGCGGGTATGGTGTAATGATGCATGTTTAGATGATGGAATTGCATAGCGGGTATGGTGTAATGATGCATGTTTAGATGATGGAATTGCATAGCGGGTATGGTGTAATGATGCCAGTTTGGATGATGGAGTTGCATAGCGGGTATGGTAGAATGATGCCTGCTTTGATGATGGAATTGCATAGCGGGTATGGTGTAATGATACCTGTTTGGACATTGTAGCCACATTAATGATCGACAAATAACCTTTACGGAATACAAAGGCGAAGGAGCGAATGCAACCTCTTTTGCTCCTTTGCCCCGTCCGTTTGCGCAAGCGCTTAATAGGCATTTAAAAACAAATTGACCAATCATGTTTTCACTATTGATGCAAGGGAAACACCTCGGTATATGGTTGTTACAACTATGAGCACGAATTGTCTTTCTTGTCCATAATATATACCGCTCATTCAATTCTTTAGGGATTCTCCACATTTGTTTTAAACAAAATACGAATATATTAACTATAAAGATTTCATTGATCCCATTCTGTGCAGTGACTTGTGCCTGTTTTTACAAAACAAATGCCAGTAGTTCTTTAATTGATTACGTAAGTGTGTTGATTCTTTGCACGCTTGTTATCGCATCAGTGTTGGTTAACCACATTAACACAATATATTGATGTTCCTAAGTTGTCTAAACTTAGCTTTTAGTTGTGACTCTCTCAGAAGTGTTTCAATAAGTTGTCTCCATCATCAGGGGTACGTTTTTTATCATCAGAAGGAAAACGGTGATTGTTGCATCCAGCGAGTCGTGTATATAGCTGGAAAAGGTGCTAAACATTACTATTTTAAACAAACAACATCTCTGACATACATTCAATGCAGCAACACAAGCAATCGCATACAGTCATTTCCCCGCATTTTAGTGTCGCAGTTAGACAGAGGATACTCTAGGACTCAAGGACAATAACTAACAAATAATGCAGACAGAGTTATGGTTTATAAGCAGTGTACTTCTCCTTATTAATTTGTTCAGTGGAACCCCGTTCATCAAGGGACCGGTGAAAATACCCCGAGCCTCGAGAAATTCGAGTTAATCGGGAATGCTTACCTTCCTTCACATCCAGGTCGAGCCAATGAGGAAATCGAGATGAGCGAGTTCGAGTCAACGGGATATATGGATGTGAAGATTCATGTCAATACATCAAAGACTGTTCAAGGTGGTATTGACAAAAATAAGTTTAAATATAAATTGAAATGCGCGTTAAAATTTTATTGTATTAAATATTAAATTATCAACGGTGGTCGTATCGTTTCTATTTCCATGTACAGACATTTATTTTTACCTCATTACCAGAGATAACCAATGTAGATGTAGTTTTTCAGAGTTTATAATGCATAATTATGATAGCTTATGGCACACTTTGATCTGAGCCGTATGTTGTTTATGTTTACAAAGAAATAAATCACTGATTGCAATATGGATTTTTTTAAACTTTTAATTAACGTTTTGTCTTATAGCGAAACAAAAAGGATCAATGTTTTCAAAAGAATTTCAACCTTTGAATGTTTACGAATCTCAATACAATGCTAACAAATTTCAATGTAATGTTTGCAAATCTCGATGCAAGTTTATAAACCTCAATGCAATGTTTACAAATCTCAATGCAATTTCAACGAATCTAAATGCAAGATTTACAAATATCATTGCAATGCTTACGAATCTCTTTTAAATGTTAACGATTCTCAATGCAATGTTTACGAATCCCAATGCAATGTTAACAAATCTCAATGCAATTATTACAACTCTCAATGCACGGTTTACAATTCTCAACGCAATGGTTATAAATCTCAATGCAATGTTTACGAATATCAAAGCAATGTTTACAAATCTCAATGCAATGTTTACGAATCTCAATGCAATGTTTACAATTCTCAACGCAATTATTACAACTCTCAATGCAATGTTTACGATTCTCAATGCAATGGTTACAAATCTAAATGCAATGTTAACGAATCTCAATGCAATGTTTACAAATCTCAATGCAATGGTTACGAATCTCAATGCAATTATTACAACTCTCAATGCAATGTTTACAATTTTCAATGCAATGGTTACGAATCTCAATGCAATGTTTACAAATCTCAATGCAATGTTTACGAATCTCAATGCAATGTTTACGAATCTCAATGCATGTTTACAAATCTCAATGCAATGGTTACAAATTTCAATGAAATGGTTACGAATCTCAATGCATTTCAATTCATTGATTACAAATCTCAATTCATTGATTACAAATCTCAATGCATTGTTTACAAATCTCAATGCATAGGTTACGAATCTCAATACTAGGTCTACAAATCACAGTGCAATGTTTACAACTCGCAATGTTATGTAAACGAATATCAATGCAATGATTACGAATACCAATGCAATATTTACAATTGTCAATGCAATGGTTACGAATCTCAATGCAATGGTTAGGAATCGAAATGCAATGTTTACGACTATCAATGCAATGGTTACGAATCTCAATGCAATGGTTTCGAATCTCAATGCAATGGTTACGAATCTCAATGCAATGTTTACAAATCTCAATGATATAGTTAGGAATCTCAATTCAATGATAACGAATCTCAATGCAATGTTTACGAATCTCAATGCAATGTTTACGAATCTCAATGCAACGGTTACGGATCTCAGTGCAATGGTTACGAATCTCAGTGCAACGGTTACGAATCTCAGTGCAACGTTTACGAATCCCAATGCAATATTTACGAATCTCAATGCAATGGTTACGAATCTCAATGCAATGGTTACGAATCTCAATGCAATGGTTACGAATCTCAATGCAACGGTTACGAATCTCAATGCAATGTTTACGAATCTCAATGCAATGGTTACGAATCTCAATGCAATGGTTACGAATCTCAATGCAACGGTTACGAATCTCAATGCAATGTTTACGAATCTCAATGCAATGTTTACGAATCTCAATGCAATGGTTACGAATCTCAATGCAATGGTTACGAATCTCAATGCAACGGTTACGAATCTCAATGCAACGGTTACGAATCTCAATGCAATGGTTACGAATCTCAATGCAATGGTTACGAATCTCAATGCAATGGTTACGAATCTCAATGCAATGGTTACGAATCTCAATGCAATGGTTACGAATCTCAATGCAATGTTTACGAATATCAATGCAATGTTTACGAATCTCAATGCAATGTTTACGAATCTCAATGCAATGGTTACGAATCTCAATGCAATGTTTACGAATCTCAATGCAATGTTTACAAATCTTAATGCAATGGTTACGAATCTCAATGCAACGGTTACGTATCTCAGTGCAACGGTTACTAATCTCAATGCAATGTTTACGAATCCCAAGGCAATGGTTACGAATTCCAATGCAACGGTTACGAATCTCAATGCAACGGTTACGAATCTCAATGCAATGGTTACGAATCTCAATGCAACGGTTACGAATCCCAATGCAATGGTTACGAATTCCAATGCAATGGTTACGAATTCCAATGCAATGGTTACGAATCTCAATGCAATGGTTACGAATCCCAACGCAATGGTTACGAATTCCAATGCAATGGTTTACGAATCTCAATGCAATGGTTACGAATCTCAATGCAATGGTTACGAATCTCAATGCAACGGTTACGAATCTCAATGCAATGGTTACGAATCTCAATGCAATGTTTACGAATCTCAATGCAATGTTTACGAATCTCAATGCAATGGTTACGAATCTCATTGCAATGTTTACGAATCTCAATGCAATGTTTACAAATCTCAATGCAATCGTTACGAATCTCAATGCAACGGTTACGAATCTCAGTGCAACGGTTACGAATCTCAATGCAATGTTTACGAATCCCAATGCAATGGTTACGAATCCCAATGCAATGTTTACGAATCTCAATGCAATGTTAACGAATCCAAATGCAATGTTTACGAATCTCAATGCAATGGTTACGAATCTCAGTGAAATAGTTATGAATCTCAATGTAATGTTTACAAATCTCAATGCAATGGTTACGAATCTCAATGCAATGTTTACGAATCTCAATGCAATGGTTACGAATCTCAATGCAATGTTTACGAATCTCAATGCAATGGTTACGAATCTCAATGCAATGTTTACGAATCTCAATGCAATGGTTACGAATCTCAGTGCAACGGTTACGAATCTCAATGCAATGTTTACGATTCTCAACGCAATGTTTACAAATCTCAATGCAATGGTTACAAATCTCAATGCAATGTTTACAAATCTCAATGCAATGGTTACGAATCTCAATGCAATGTTTACGAATCTCAATGCAATGTTTACGAATCTCAATGCAATGGTTACAAATCTCAATGCAATGGTTACGAATCGCAATGCAATGTTTACGAATATCAATGCAATGTTTACGAATCTCAGTGCAATGGTTACAAATCTCAATGCAATGGTTACAAATCTCAATGCAATGTTTACGAATCTCAATGCAATGGTTACGAATCTCAATGCAATGGTTTCGAATCTCAATGCAATAGTTACGAATCTCAATGCAATGATTACAAATCTCAATGCAATAGTTACGAATCTCAATGCAATGTTTACGAATCTCAATGCAATGTTTACGAATCTCAGTGTAATAGTTACGAATCTCAATGCAATGGTTACGAATCTCAATGCAATGTTTACGACTATCAATGCAATGGTTACGAATCTCAATGCAATGTTTACAAATCTTAATGCAATGTTTACAAATCGCAATGCAATGTTTACGAATCTCAATGATATAGTTAAGAATCTCAATGATATAGTTACGAATCTCAATGCAATGTTTTCGAATCTCACTGCAATGGTTACAAATCTCAATGCAATGGTTACGAATCTCAATGCAATGTTGTTTACGAAACTCAATGCAGCGGTTACAAACCTCAATGCAATGGTTACAAATCTCAATTCAATGTTGACAAACCTCAATGCAATGGTTACGAATCTCAATTCAATGTTGACAAACATCAATGCAATGGTTACGAATCTCAATGCAATAGTTACAGATCTCATTGCAATGTTTACGAATCTCAATGCAATGTTTACGAATCTCAATGCAATGTTTACAATTCTCAGTGCACGTTTTACAATTCTCAATGCAATGTAAACGAATCTCAATGCAATGGTCACGAATCTCAATGCAATGTTTACGAATATCAATGCAAAGTGTTCATGTCTGAACAATTATAAAATATGCCTAAAAACATTCTTAAAAACTTTATGCAATTATCTGCAAACGTGGAATAGGTTATACTCTTCCCGCCAGACCAATAGGACACAAGTTACTCACAAGACCAAGGTGTTTGCATCAAAGGTCAAAGGTTGAAAAGATCACTGTCAGGGCTGTATCTTGACCATGCATCAAAGGCTTTTAAAACTTGCCATGAAAAATTACTATGATAAGGTGACATGGCGCGCAAAACACCCATGTATGTGCCTCAAGGTCAAGGTCACCTTTAAAGGTTAGATGTTCAAATAGTGCTTGTCCGGGCTGTTGTCAAAGACTAGGAAACTGTACGGATGGTACGATTTTTTTATTACAAAAATACTTAATCTCAGACTCAACTCAATTCACATCATAAAAGCATAGTACCTATGATTCAAAATCTTACATGTTTTATACTGTTTGAAATCATTTAAGAGTTGTGTATTTTCACACAATAGCTTATATGAATAGTAGTAATAAAGGATAATCTAACGGGGTTATTTATGTAAGGTCCTCCGATATGAGTATGGCTTAATACAAATGTATTGGATCATCTACAAAATGAATGCAAAGTAAATGCATTTGCTCTCGAATTAAAATGTAGATTTACAGATACAATTAATAAGGAATGGGGTGAATTTTCCGTGTTCTTGTATACTCAGAAGAAAAAGTTAATTCAGTATTTTCATTTTTGAACTAAGTCAACAATCTGAAAATAGTTTAAGTAAATACGTCTAAACAACATGTGGTTGACCTTTTTATTATCAATACATCGGTTAATCCCTGATTTGCCATAACATACATATTTTTTTCGATTTTTTTTTCGAAATTCACGTGGTGCACGTGCACACGTTAATATGGTCATAAAATATCGACGACAACCATGGGACGTGGCCCAAGCGTATCATTAGACAACAGAAATATCGCTTTAGGATTGCTGGAAGCCGGCATACGCGCAGCTGTCGTCGCGCGTCGTTTTGGTGTTTACGAACGGACTATTTTTCGTCTGCAAGAACGATTCATTCAAACAGGCAGCGATAAGGACAGGCTGCAGTCAGGCAGACCTCGTAAACATTTTGTATTTGGATTACGTCGACCAACTTCTCGTCGACCTTGAACGAAGCAATTATGGAAGTATGGATATGTCAGTCCAGGTAGGTAATCTTATCGTTTGCGGATGATATCTCAATAGTATTAGTCACTCCCCTTGATCTACAATGATGTTGTCTATACATATTGCCTGAGTTGGAAAATTGAAGTTAATGTCAAGAAATCAAACATTATTGTCTTTTCAAAAAGACGAGCTGAACCACCAATAGGAATACTTTATGGAAACATGTTCATTGAACAATCAAGCTACGTAATCCATCTTGGTATAGGCAAGGACTATAATTCCACTAATATAATATTACTCACATATAATATAATAATATATTCCACTCGCATTGAAGAAGGGCTACAGAAGGCGAGAAACGCATTTTATTCCATGGCTGCGCAGGGAGTTAGTCCCCATGGTCTCATCAAACTGATCTCTATAGATAATTATGTGAAAATTGTCAAACCAATAGCATTATATGGTTGTGAGCTTTGGTGTAACATGTCTATGACAAATGCTAACTTGGTCAAAAGGTTTCAAGACTTTATTGTCAAAAAGATACTGCGGTTTGACTAGATCTGATATGTCGGTGAAGCGATAGTTGGTTTGCATAAACTTAGTTGTGAGGATTGGAATTAGAAAGCTTCTGTTTTTGCACAAACTTCTAAGCTTAAATGTCCACTGCATTAGCAGGAATCTGTTTATTCGTAGGTATCTATTATATTTATCGAACTCACATGTATGGCTTTGTACCTGATATATGTTGTTTCTTATGTAAATATGGTTTGCAGACAACTGTTAACGATGTGATTGTTAATCCATCAAAGCTGCCTTCCAAATCAATTTGGAAGAGCTTCCTTAAGACTTTAGTTTACCAGTTTAAGGAGATCGATCGAGTGGAACTCGCGTGTGCTTTGCTATGACAGTTTTCATTAGTTTAGGTTTCTTCACCCAAACGTCCGTCCATGTATAGTATACAAAGTGCGTTCTCACAGCGGATACAATTGCGATCAATATTCTTTTTCAATAATATATGTACATAGTGGATATGTATGCGTTGCGACATCGACATTACGCTCGTCATTTATAAGTGACATTCGTGTCTTTGGGACGCAATTCCTTGCAGACTTATTGCATCTAAATGGAACTTTCTTTTTACTAAGACTCCTCGGTGCTCCTATCTTACCACTGTTAAATAAACTTTTAAATACACTTGTTCTCCTCAAACGATCATTTAAGTTCATTTACAACTTTGATGAAGGTAATGCGTAGGGCACGCAGGTCCTGTTGCTGACGCTTATAGAAATATATATAGACATATATATGTAAATGCATGTACCCGACCGACACTCAAAATCTGTACACATATTGTGTTAGCTATGCTGTATTGTGCATCACCATGTTGTTTTATTTAAACATTATATAACCCATCCATTTATTATATGTATACTTTAATAATGTGTATATAACTTGTATATCTTCAGTAATGGAGGAAATAAAGAAGATAGATGGATAGATCCTTTATTGAAATAGTGTTAATATTACGTTTTGACGAACTACATTTAAGACGTTTAATTGTTGACTGTCTAAAGTCGTCATTTGACTCGATTTTTTTACATTTTGGTATGTTTTTTTACAATTATGATATCAAAGAGTAAAACATTTCATTAAATAATTGTCCTATGATTCGTTACAGAAAAAAACATTTTTTGGTGCCAATCTGGTGTACAGTCCCTTTAAACGTTTTTGCTACATGTGTACAAATTTCTACAATTATTAAAATTAAATGACAAGAAAATTTTATATAAAAAAGCCTGAATAAATTAATTTAAGTATGAAATAAAAAGATTGTAATACGTATAAGGAGAAAGTAGAGGAGAGAACGGTTAAGAGGCGGGAGAGAAAGAGGAGGGAGATAATAAAAAAGAGGAGATAAAGAGAGGGAGAGGAAAAGGGTGAGATAAAGGGGAGGGAGAGAAAGGGGATGGAGAGAAAGGGGAGGGAGAGAAAGGGGGGCAAAGAGGAGGGAGAGAAAGAGGAGAAAAGGGAGGGAGAGAAAGAGGAGGTAGAGAAAGGGGAGAAAGATGAGGGAGATAAAGAGGAGGTAGAGAAAGGGGAGAAAGAGAAGTGAAGGGAGAGAAAGAGGAGGTAGAGGAAGAGAAGGGGATTGAGAGAAAAAGGAGGGAGAGGATGAGGAGGAAGGGGAGAAAGAGAAGGGGGGGAAGATGGGAGAAAGAGTGGAGAGAAAGGGGAGGGGAGGGAGATATGAGTTAGGGGGAATTGAGAGAAAGAGGGGATGAGAAAGAATGAGATAAAGAAATAGTGGGAGAGATAGGCAAAGAGGAGAAAGTGAGAAGTGACAGGGGAAGAAGAACGAGAAAGGAGATACAATGCGGAAGTTGAGAGGTTGAAAGTACATAAGAAAGTTTATGAGATTGAAGAGGAAAAGAGGCAAGGGTGAGTAATGGGAAGAGAAGGAGTGGGAAAAGAAGGCAAAATGAGAAATTTATTATTATTTGATAACTACATAGCAGATATGATGTAATGGTGCCTGCTTGGATGATGGAACTACATAGCCGATATGATGTAATGGTGCCTGCTTGGATGATGGAACTGCATAGCGGGTATGGTGTAATGGTGCCTGCTTGGATGATGGAACGACACAGCCGATATGATGTAATGGTGCCTGCTTGGATGATGGAACTGCATAGCTGATATGATGTAATGGTGCCTGCTTGGATGATGGAACTGCATAGCGGGTATGGTGTAATGGTGCCTGCTTGGATGATGGAACTACATAGCCGATATGATGTAATGGTGCCTGCTTGGATGATGGAACTGCATAGCGGGTATGGTGTAATAATGCCTGCTTTGATGATTGAATTGCATAGCGGGTATGGTGTAATGACACCTGCTTGGGTGATGGAATTGTTAAGCCGATATGGTGTAATGATGCTTGCTTGGATGATGGAATTACACAGCTGATGTGATATAAAGATGCCTGCTTGAATGATGGAATTGCATAGCGGGTATGGTGTCATGATGACTGCTTGGATGATGGAATTGCATAGCCGATATGGTGTAATGATGCCTGCTTGGATGATGGAATTACGCAGCCGATATGATGAAATGATGCCTGCTTGGATGATGGAATTGCATTGCGGGTATGGTGTAATGATGCCAGTTTGGATGATGGAATTGCATAGCGGGTATGGTGTAATGATGCCAGTTTGGATGATGGAATTGCATAGCGGGTATGGTGTATTGATGCCCGTTTGGATGATGGAATTACATAGCGGGTATGGTGTAATGATGCCAGTTTGGATGATGGAATTGCATAGCGGGTATGGTGTAATGATGCCCGCTTTGATGACGGAATTGCATAGCGGGTATGGTGTAATGATGCCAGTTTGGATGACGGAATTGCATAGCGGGTATGGTGTAATGATGCCAGTTTGGATGATGAAATTGCATAGCGGGTATGGTGTAATGATGCCAGTTTGGATGATGGAATTGCATAGCGGGTATGGTGTAATGATGCCAGTTTGGATGATGGAATTGCATAGCGGGTATGGTGTAATGATGCCAGTTTGGATGATGGAATTGCAAAGCGGGTATGGTGTAATGATGCCAGTTTGGATGATGGAATTGCATAGCGGGTATGGTGTAATGATGCCAGTTTGGATGACGGAATTGCATACCGGGTATGGTGTAATGATGCCAGTTTGGATGATGAAATTCCATAGCGGGTATGGTGTAATGATGCCAGTTTGGATGATGGAATTGCATAGCGGGTATGGTGTAATGATGCCAGTTTGGATGATGAAATTCCATAGCGGGTATGGTGTAATGATGCCAGTTTGGATGATGGAATTGCATAGCGGGTATGGTGTAATGATGCCTGCTTTGATGATGGAATTGCAAAGCGGGTATGGTGTAATGATGCCAGTTTGGATGATGGAATTGCATAGCGGGTATGGTGTAATGATGCCAGTTTGGATGATGGAATTGCATAGCGGGTATGGTGTAATGATGCCAGTTTGGATGATGAAATTCCATAGCGGGTATGGTGTAATGATGCCAGTTTGGATGATGGAATTGCATAGCGGGTATGGTGTAATGATGCCTGCTTTGATGATGGAATTGCAAAGCGGGTATGGTGTAATGATGCCAGTTTGGATGATGGAATTGCATAGCGGGTATGGTGTAATGATGCATGTTTAGATGATGGAATTGCATAGCGGGTATGGTGTAATGATGCATGTTTAGATGATGGAATTGCATAGCGGGTATGGTGTAATGATGCCAGTTTGGATGATGGAGTTGCATAGCGGGTATGGTAAAATGATGCCTGCTTTGATGATGGAATTGCATAGCGGGTATGGTGTAATGATACCTGTTTGGACATTGTAGCCACATTAATGATCGACAAATAACCTTTACGGAATACAAAGGCGAAGGAGCGAATGCAACCTCTTTTGCTCCTTTGCCCCGTCCGTTTGCGCAAGCGCTTAATAGGCATTTAAAAACAAATTGACCAATCATGTTTTCACTATTGATGCAAGGGAAACACCTCGGTATATGGTTGTTACAACTATGAGCACGAATTGTCTTTCTTGTCCATAATATATACCGCTCATTCAATTCTTTAGGGATTCTCCACATTTGTTTTAAACAAAATACGAATATATTAACTATAAAGATTTCATTGATCCCATTCTGTGCAGTGACTTGTGCCTGTTTTTACAAAACAAATGCCAGTAGTTCTTTAATTGATTACGTAAGTGTGTTGATTCTTTGCACGCTTGTTATCGCATCAGTGTTGGTTAACCACATTAACACAATATATTGATGTTCCTAAGTTGTCTAAACTTAGCTTTTAGTTGTGACTCTCTCAGAAGTGTTTCAATAAGTTGTCTCCATCATCAGGGGTACGTTTTTTATCATCAGAAGGAAAACGGTGATTGTTGCATCCAGCGAGTCGTGTATATAGCTGGAAAAGGTGCTAAACATTACTATTTTAAACAAACAACATCTCTGACATACATTCAATGCAGCAACACAAGCAATCGCATACAGTCATTTCCCCGCATTTTAGTGTCGCAGTTAGACAGAGGATACTCTAGGACTCAAGGACAATAACTAACAAATAATGCAGACAGAGTTATGGTTTATAAGCAGTGTACTTCTCCTTATTAATTTGTTCAGTGGAACCCCGTTCATCAAGGGACCGGTGAAAATACCCCGAGCCTCGAGAAATTCGAGTTAATCGGGAATGCTTACCTTCCTTCACATCCAGGTCGAGCCAATGAGGAAATCGAGATGAGCGAGTTCGAGTCAACGGGATATATGGATGTGAAGATTCATGTCAATACATCAAAGACTGTTCAAGGTGGTATTGACAAAAATAAGTTTAAATATCAATTGAAATGCGCGTTAAAATTTTATTGTATTAAATATTAAATTATCAACGGTGGTCGTATCGTTTCTATTTCCATGTACAGACATTTATTTTTACCTCATTACCAGAGATAACCAATGTAGATGTAGTTTTTCAGAGTTTATAATGCATAATTATGATAGCTTATGGCACACTTTGATCTGAGCCGTATGTTGTTTATGTTTACAAAGAAATAAATCACTGATTGCAATATGGATTTTTTTAAACTTTTAATTAACGTTTTGTCTTATAGCGAAACAAAAAGGATCAATGTTTTCAAAAGAATTTTAACCTTTGAATGTTTACGAATCTCAATACAATGCTAACAAATTTCAATGTAATGTTTGCAAATCTCGATGCAAGTTTATAAACCTCAATGCAATGTTTACAAATCTCAATGCAATTTCAACGAATCTAAATGCAAGATTTACAAATATCATTGCAATGCTTACGAATCTCTTTTAAATGTTAACGATTCTCAATGCAATGTTTACAAATCCCAATGCAATGTTAACAAATCTCAATGCAATTATTACAACTCTCAATGCACGGTTTACAATTCTCAACGCAATGGTTATAAATCTCAATGCAATGTTTACGAATATCAAAGCAATGTTTACAAATCTCAATGCAATGTTTACGAATCTCAATGCAATGTTTACAATTCTCAACGCAATTATTACAACTCTCAATGCAATGTTTACGATTCTCAATGCAATGGTTACAAATCTAAATGCAATGTTAACGAATCTCAATGCAATGTTTACAAATCTCAATGCAATGGTTACGAATCTCAATGCAATTATTACAACTCTCAATGCAATGTTTACAATTTTCAATGCAATGGTTACGAATCTCAATGCAATGTTTACAAATCTCAATGCAATGTTTACGAATCTCAATGCAATGTTTACGAATCTCAATGCATGTTTACAAATCTCAATGCAATGGTTACAAATTTCAATGAAATGGTTACGAATCTCAATGCATTTCAATTCATTGATTACAAATCTAAATGCATTGTTTACAAATCTCAATGCATAGGTTACGAATCTCAATACTAGGTCTACAAATCACAGTGCAATGTTTACAACTCGCAATGTAATGTAAACGAATATCAATGCAATGATTACGAATACTAATGCAATATTTACAATTGTCAATGCAATGGTTACGAATCTCAATGCAATGGTTAGGAATCGAAATGCAATGTTTACGACTATCAATGCAATGGTTACGAATCTCAATGCAATGGTTTCGAATCTCAATGCAATGGTTACGAATCTCAATGCAATGTTTACAAATCTCAATGATATAGTTAGGAATCTCAATTCAATGATAACGAATCTCAATGCAATGTTTACGAATCTCAATGCAATGTTTACGAATCTCAATGCAACGGTTACGGATCTCAGTGCAATGGTTACGAATCTCAGTGCAACGGTTACGAATCTCAGTGCAACGTTTACGAATCCCAATGCAATATTTACGAATCTCAATGCAATGGTTACGAATCTCAATGCAATGGTTACGAATCTCAATGCAATGGTTACGAATCTCAATGCAACGGTTACGAATCTCAATGCAATGTTTACGAATCTCAATGCAATGGTTACGAATCTCAATGCAATGGTTACGAATCTCAATGCAACGGTTACGAATCTCAATGCAATGTTTACGAATCTCAATGCAATGTTTACGAATCTCAATGCAATGGTTACGAATCTCAATGCAATGGTTACGAATCTCAATGCAATGGTTACGAATCTCAATGCAACGGTTACGAATCTCAATGCAATGGTTACGAATCTCAATGCAATGGTTACGAATCTCAATGCAATGGTTACGAATCTCAATGCAATGGTTACGAATCTCAATGCAATGGTTACGAATCTCAATGCAATGTTTACGAATCTCAATGCAATGTTTACGAATCTCAATGCAATGTTTACGAATCTCAATGCAATGGTTACGAATCTCAATGCAATGTTTACGAATCTCAATGCAATGTTTACAAATCTTAATGCAATGGTTACGAATCTCAATGCAACGGTTACGTATCTCAGTGCAACGGTTACTAATCTCAATGCAATGTTTACGAATCCCAAGGCAATGGTTACGAATTCCAATGCAACGGTTACGAATCTCAATGCAACGGTTACGAATCTCAATGCAATGGTTACGAATCTCAATGCAACGGTTACGAATCCCAATGCAATGGTTACGAATTCCAATGCAATGGTTACGAATTCCAATGCAATGGTTACGAATCTCAATGCAATGTTTACGAATCTCAATGCAATGGTTACGAATTCCAATGCAATGGTTACGAATCTCAATGCAATGGTTACGAATCTCAATGCAATGGTTACGAATCTCAATGCAACGGTTACGAATCTCAATGCACTGGTTACGAATCTCAATGCAATGTTTACGAATCTCAATGCAATGTTTACGAATCTCAATGCAATGGTTACGAATCTCATTGCAATGTTTACGAATCTCAATGCAATATTTACAAATCTCAATGCAATCGTTACGAATCTCAATGCAACGGTTACGAATCTCAGTGCAACGGTTACGAATCTCAATGCAATGTTTACGAATCCCAATGCAATGGTTACGAATCCCAATGCAATGTTTACGAATCTCAATGCAATGTTAACGAATCCAAATGCAATGTTTACGAATCTCAATGCAATGGTTACGAATCTCAGTGAAATAGTTATGAATCTCAATGTAATGTTTACAAATCTCAATGCAATGGTTACGAATCTCAATGCAATGTTTACGAATCTCAATGCAATGGTTACGAATCTCAATGCAATGTTTACGAATCTCAATGCAATGGTTACGAATCTCAATGCAATGTTTACGAATCTCAATGCAATGGTTACGAATCTCAGTGCAACGGTTACGAATCTCAATGCAATGTTTACGATTCTCAACGCAATGTTTACAAATCTCAATGCAATGGTTACAAATCTCAATGCAATGTTTACAAATCTCAATGCAATGGTTACGAATCTCAATGCAATGTTTACGAATCTCAATGCAATGTTTACGAATCTCAATGCAATGGTTACAAATCTCAATGCAATGGTTACGAATCGCAATGCAATGTTTACGAATATCAATGCAATGTTTACGAATCTCAGTGCAATGGTTACAAATCTCAATGCAATGGTTACAAATCTCAATGCAATGTTTACGAATCTCAATGCAATGGTTACGAATCTCAATGCAATGGTTTCGAATCTCAATGCAATAGTTACGAATCTCAATGCAATGATTACAAATCTCAATGCAATAGTTACGAATCTCAATGCAATGTTTACGAATCTCAATGCAATGTTTACGAATCTCAGTGTAATAGTTACGAATCTCAATGCAATGGTTACGAATCTCAATGCAATGTTTACGACTATCAATGCAATGGTTACGAATCTCAATGCAATGTTTACAAATCTTAATGCAATGTTTACAAATCGCAATGCAATGTTTACGAATCTCAATGATATAGTTAAGAATCTCAATGATATAGTTACGAATCTCAATGCAATGTTTTCGAATCTCACTGCAATGGTTACAAATCTCAATGCAATGGTTACGAATCTCAATGCAATGTTGTTTACGAAACTCAATGCAGCGGTTACAAACCTCAATGCAATGGTTACAAATCTCAATTCAATGTTGACAAACCTCAATGCAATGGTTACGAATCTCAATTCAATGTTGACAAACATCAATGCAATGGTTACGAATCTCAATGCAATAGTTACAGATCTCATTGCAATGTTTACGAATCTCAATGCAATGTTTACGAATCTCAATGCAATGTTTACAATTCTCAGTGCACGTTTTACAATTCTCAATGCAATGTAAACGAATCTCAATGCAATGGTCACGAATCTCAATGCAATGTTTACGAATATCAATGCAAAGTGTTCATGTCTGAACAATTATAAAATATGCCTAAAAACATTCTTAAAAACTTTATGCAATTATCTGCAAACGTGGAATAGGTTATACTCTTCCCGCCAGACCAATAGGACACAAGTTACTCACAAGACCAAGGTGTTTGCATCAAAGGTCAAAGGTTGAAAAGATCACTGTCAGGGCTGTATCTTGACCATGCATCAAAGGCTTTTAAAACTTGCCATGAAAAATTACTATGATAAGGTGACATGGCGCGCAAAACACCCATGTATGTGCCTCAAGGTCAAGGTCACCTTTAAAGGTTAGATGTTCAAATAGTGCTTGTCCGGGCTGTTGTCAAAGACTAGGAAACTGTACGGATGGTACGATTTTTTTATTACAAAAATACTTAATCTCAGACTCAACTCAATTCACATCATAAAAGCATAGTACCTATGATTCAAAATCTTACATGTTTTAGACTGTTTGAAATCATTTAAGAGTTGTGTATTTTCCCACAATAGCTTATATGAATAGTAGTAATAAAGGATAATCTAACGGGGTTATTTATGTAAGGTCCTCCGATATGAGTATGGCTTAATACAAATGTATTGGATCATCTACAAAATGAATGCAAAGTAAATGCATTTGCTCTCGAATTAAAATGTAGATTTACAGATACAATTAATAAGGAATGGGGTGAATTTTCCGTGTTCTTGTATACTCAGAAGAAAAAGTTAATTCAGTATTTTCATTTTTGAACTAAGTCAACAATCTGAAAATAGTTTAAGTAAATACGTCTAAACAACATGTGGTTGACCTTTTTATTATCAATACATCGGTTAATCCCTGATTTGCCATAACATACATATTTTTTTCGATTTTTTTTTCGAAATTCACGTGGTGCACGTGCACACGTTAATATGGTCATAAAATATCGACGACAACCATGGGACGTGGCCCAAGCGTATCATTAGACAACAGAAATATCGCTTTAGGATTGCTGGAAGCCGGCATACGCGCAGCTGTCGTCGCGCGTCGTTTTGGTGTTTACGAACGGACTATTTTTCGTCTGCAAGAACGATTCATTCAAACAGGCAGCGATAAGGACAGGCTGCAGTCAGGCAGACCTCGTAAACATTTTGTATTTGGATTACGTCGACCAACTTCTCGTCGACCTTGAACGAAGCAATTATGGAAGTATGGATATGTCAGTCCAGGTAGGTAATCTTATCGTTTGCGGATGATATCTCAATAGTATTAGTCACTCCCCTTGATCTACAATGATGTTGTCTATACATATTGCCTGAGTTGGAAAATTGAAGTTAATGTCAAGAAATCAAACATTATTGTCTTTTCAAAAAGACGAGCTGAACCACCAATAGGAATACTTTATGGAAACATGTTCATTGAACAATCAAGCTACGTAATCCATCTTGGTATAGGCAAGGACTATAATTCCACTAATATAATATTACTCACATATAATATAATAATATATTCCACTCGCATTGAAGAAGGGCTACAGAAGGCGAGAAACGCATTTTATTCCATGGCTGCGCAGGGAGTTAGTCCCCATGGTCTCATCAAACTGATCTCTATAGATAATTATGTGAAAATTGTCAAACCAATAGCATTATATGGTTGTGAGCTTTGGTGTAACATGTCTATGACAAATGCTAACTTGGTCAAAAGGTTTCAAGACTTTATTGTCAAAAAGATACTGCGGTTTGACTAGATCTGATATGTCGGTGAAGCGATAGTTGGTTTGCATAAACTTAGTTGTGAGGTTGGAATTAGAAAGCTTCTGTTTTTGCACAAACTTCTAAGCTTAAATGTCCACTGCATTAGCAGGAATCTGTTTATTCGTAGGTATCTATTATATTTATCGAACTCACATGTATGGCTTTGTACCTGATATATGTTGTTTCTTATGTAAATATGGTTTGCAGACAACTGTTAACGATGTGATTGTTAATCCATCAAAGCTGCCTTCCAAATCAATTTGGAAGAGCTTCCTTAAGACTTTAGTTTACCAGTTTAAGGAGATCGATCGAGTGGAACTCGCGTGTGCTTTGCTATGACAGTTTTCATTAGTTTAGGTTTCTTCACCCAAACGTCCGTCCATGTATAGTATACAAAGTGCGTTCTCACAGCGGATACAATTGCGATCAATATTCTTTTTCAATAATATATGTACATAGTGGATATGTATGCGTTGCGACATCGACATTACGCTCGTCATTTATAAGTGACATTCGTGTCTTTGGGACGCAATTCCTTGCAGACTTATTGCATCTAAATGGAACTTTCTTTTTACTAAGACTCCTCGGTGCTCCTATCTTACCACTGTTAAATAAACTTTTAAATACACTTGTTCTCCTCAAACGATCATTTAAGTTCATTTACAACTTTGATGAAGGTAATGCGTAGGGCACGCAGGTCCTGTTGCTGACGCTTATAGAAATATATATAGACATATATATGTAAATGCATGTACCCGACCGACACTCAAAATCTGTACACATATTGTGTTAGCTATGCTGTATTGTGCATCACCATGTTGTTTTATTTAAACATTATATAACCCATCCATTTATTATATGTATACTTTAATAATGTGTATATAACTTGTATATCTTCAGTAATGGAGGAAATAAAGAAGATAGATGGATAGATCCTTTATTGAAATAGTGTAATATTACGTTTTGACGAACTACATTTAAGACGTTTAATTGTTGACTGTCTAAAGTCGTCATTTGACTCGATTTTTTTACATTTTGGTATGTTTTTTTACAATTATGATATCAAAGAGTAAAACATTTCATTAAATAATTGTCCTATGATTCGTTACAGAAAAAAACATTTTTTGGTGCCAATCTGGTGTACAGTCCCTTTAAACGTTTTTGCTACATGTGTACAAATTTCTACAATTATTAAAATTAAATGACAAGAAAATTTTATATAAAAAAGCCTGAATAAATTAATTTAAGTATGAAATAAAAAGATTGTAATACGTATAAGGAGAAAGTAGAGGAGAGAACGGTTAAGAGGCGGGAGAGAAAGAGGAGGGAGATAATAAAAAAGAGGAGATAAAGAGAGGGAGAGGAAAAGGGTGAGATAAAGGGGAGGGAGAGAAAGGGGATGGAGAGAAAGGGGAGGGAGAGAAAGGGGGGCAAAGAGGAGGGAGAGAAAGAGGAGAAAAGGGAGGGAGAGAAAGAGGAGGTAGAGAAAGGGGAGAAAGATGAGGGAGATAAAGAGGAGGTAGAGAAAGGGGAGAAAGAGAAGTGAAGGGAGAGAAAGAGGAGGTAGAGGAAGAGAAGGGGATTGAGAGAAAAAGGAGGGAGAGGATGAGGAGGAAGGGGAGAAAGAGAAGGGGGGGAAGATGGGAGAAAGAGTGGAGAGAAAGGGGAGGGGAGGGAGATATGAGTTAGGGGGAATTGAGAGAAAGAGGGGATGAGAAAGAATGAGATAAAGAAATAGTGGGAGAGATAGGCAAAGAGGAGAAAGTGAGAAGTGACAGGGGAAGAAGAACGAGAAAGGAGATACAATGCGGAAGTTGAGAGGTTGAAAGTACATAAGAAAGTTTATGAGATTGAAGAGGAAAAGAGGCAAGGGTGAGTAATGGGAAGAGAAGGAGTGGGAAAAGAAGGCAAAATGAGAAATTTATTATTATTTGATAACTACATAGCAGATATGATGTAATGGTGCCTGCTTGGATGATGGAACTACATAGCCGATATGATGTAATGGTGCCTGCTTGGATGATGGAACTGCATAGCGGGTATGGTGTAATGGTGCCTGCTTGGATGATGGAACGACACAGCCGATATGATGTAATGGTGCCTGCTTGGATGATGGAACTGCATAGCCTGATATGATGTAATGGTGCCTGCTTGGATGATGGAACTGCATAGCGGGTATGGTGTAATGGTGCCTGCTTGGATGATGGAACTACATAGCCGATATGATGTAATGGTGCCTGCTTGGATGATGGAACTGCATAGCGGGTATGGTGTAATAATGCCTGCTTTGATGATTGAATTGCATAGCGGGTATGGTGTAATGACACCTGCTTGGGTGATGGAATTGTTAAGCCGATATGGTGTAATGATGCTTGCTTGGATGATGGAATTACACAGCTGATGTGATATAAAGATGCCTGCTTGAATGATGGAATTGCATAGCGGGTATGGTGTCATGATGACTGCTTGGATGATGGAATTGCATAGCCGATATGGTGTAATGATGCCTGCTTGGATGATGGAATTACGCAGCCGATATGATGAAATGATGCCTGCTTGGATGATGGAATTGCATTGCGGGTATGGTGTAATGATGCCAGTTTGGATGATGGAATTGCATAGCGGGTATGGTGTAATGATGCCAGTTTGGATGATGGAATTGCATAGCGGGTATGGTGTATTGATGCCCGTTTGGATGATGGAATTACATAGCGGGTATGGTGTAATGATGCCAGTTTGGATGATGGAATTGCATAGCGGGTATGGTGTAATGATGCCCGCTTTGATGACGGAATTGCATAGCGGGTATGGTGTAATGATGCCAGTTTGGATGACGGAATTGCATAGCGGGTATGGTGTAATGATGCCAGTTTGGATGATGAAATTGCATAGCGGGTATGGTGTAATGATGCCAGTTTGGATGATGGAATTGCATAGCGGGTATGGTGTAATGATGCCAGTTTGGATGATGGAATTGCATAGCGGGTATGGTGTAATGATGCCAGTTTGGATGATGGAATTGCAAAGCGGGTATGGTGTAATGATGCCAGTTTGGATGATGGAATTGCATAGCGGGTATGGTGTAATGATGCCAGTTTGGATGACGGAATTGCATACCGGGTATGGTGTAATGATGCCAGTTTGGATGATGAAATTCCATAGCGGGTATGGTGTAATGATGCCAGTTTGGATGATGGAATTGCATAGCGGGTATGGTGTAATGATGCCAGTTTGGATGATGAAATTCCATAGCGGGTATGGTGTAATGATGCCAGTTTGGATGATGGAATTGCATAGCGGGTATGGTGTAATGATGCCTGCTTTGATGATGGAATTGCAAAGCGGGTATGGTGTAATGATGCCAGTTTGGATGATGGAATTGCATAGCGGGTATGGTGTAATGATGCCAGTTTGGATGATGGAATTGCATAGCGGGTATGGTGTAATGATGCCAGTTTGGATGATGAAATTCCATAGCGGGTATGGTGTAATGATGCCAGTTTGGATGATGGAATTGCATAGCGGGTATGGTGTAATGATGCCTGCTTTGATGATGGAATTGCAAAGCGGGTATGGTGTAATGATGCCAGTTTGGATGATGGAATTGCATAGCGGGTATGGTGTAATGATGCATGTTTAGATGATGGAATTGCATAGCGGGTATGGTGTAATGATGCATGTTTAGATGATGGAATTGCATAGCGGGTATGGTGTAATGATGCCAGTTTGGATGATGGAGTTGCATAGCGGGTATGGTAAAATGATGCCTGCTTTGATGATGGAATTGCATAGCGGGTATGGTGTAATGATACCTGTTTGGACATTGTAGCCACATTAATGATCGACAAATAACCTTTACGGAATACAAAGGCGAAGGAGCGAATGCAACCTCTTTTGCTCCTTTGCCCCGTCCGTTTGCGCAAGCGCTTAATAGGCATTTAAAAACAAATTGACCAATCATGTTTTCACTATTGATGCAAGGGAAACACCTCGGTATATGGTTGTTACAACTATGAGCACGAATTGTCTTTCTTGTCCATAATATATACCGCTCATTCAATTCTTTAGGGATTCTCCACATTTGTTTTAAACAAAATACGAATATATTAACTATAAAGATTTCATTGATCCCATTCTGTGCAGTGACTTGTGCCTGTTTTTACAAAACAAATGCCAGTAGTTCTTTAATTGATTACGTAAGTGTGTTGATTCTTTGCACGCTTGTTATCGCATCAGTGTTGGTTAACCACATTAACACAATATATTGATGTTCCTAAGTTGTCTAAACTTAGCTTTTAGTTGTGACTCTCTCAGAAGTGTTTCAATAAGTTGTCTCCATCATCAGGGGTACGTTTTTTATCATCAGAAGGAAAACGGTGATTGTTGCATCCAGCGAGTCGTGTATATAGCTGGAAAAGGTGCTAAACATTACTATTTTAAACAAACAACATCTCTGACATACATTCAATGCAGCAACACAAGCAATCGCATACAGTCATTTCCCCGCATTTTAGTGTCGCAGTTAGACAGAGGATACTCTAGGACTCAAGGACAATAACTAACAAATAATGCAGACAGAGTTATGGTTTATAAGCAGTGTACTTCTCCTTATTAATTTGTTCAGTGGAACCCCGTTCATCAAGGGACCGGTGAAAATACCCCGAGCCTCGAGAAATTCGAGTTAATCGGGAATGCTTACCTTCCTTCACATCCAGGTCGAGCCAATGAGGAAATCGAGATGAGCGAGTTCGAGTCAACGGGATATATGGATGTGAAGATTCATGTCAATACATCAAAGACTGTTCAAGGTGGTATTGACAAAAATAAGTTTAAATATCAATTGAAATGCGCGTTAAAATTTTATTGTATTAAATATTAAATTATCAACGGTGGTCGTATCGTTTCTATTTCCATGTACAGACATTTATTTTTACCTCATTACCAGAGATAACCAATGTAGATGTAGTTTTTCAGAGTTTATAATGCATAATTATGATAGCTTATGGCACACTTTGATCTGAGCCGTATGTTGTTTATGTTTACAAAGAAATAAATCACTGATTGCAATATGGATTTTTTTAAACTTTTAATTAACGTTTTGTCTTATAGCGAAACAAAAAGGATCAATGTTTTCAAAAGAATTTCAACCTTTGAATGTTTACGAATCTCAATACAATGCTAACAAATTTCAATGTAATGTTTGCAAATCTCGATGCAAGTTTATAAACCTCAATGCAATGTTTACAAATCTCAATGCAATTTCAACGAATCTAAATGCAAGATTTACAAATATCATTGCAATGCTTACGAATCTCTTTTAAATGTTAACGATTCTCAATGCAATGTTTACAAATCCCAATGCAATGTTAACAAATCTCAATGCAATTATTACAACTCTCAATGCACGGTTTACAATTCTCAACGCAATGGTTATAAATCTCAATGCAATGTTTACGAATATCAAAGCAATGTTTACAAATCTCAATGCAATGTTTACGAATCTCAATGCAATGTTTACAATTCTCAACGCAATTATTACAACTCTCAATGCAATGTTTACGATTCTCAATGCAATGGTTACAAATCTAAATGCAATGTTAACGAATCTCAATGCAATGTTTACAAATCTCAATGCAATGGTTACGAATCTCAATGCAATTATTACAACTCTCAATGCAATGTTTACAATTTTCAATGCAATGGTTACGAATCTCAATGCAATGTTTACAAATCTCAATGCAATGTTTACGAATCTCAATGCAATGTTTACGAATCTCAATGCATGTTTACAAATCTCAATGCAATGGTTACAAATTTCAATGAAATGGTTACGAATCTCAATGCATTTCAATTCATTGATTACAAATCTCAATTCATTGATTACAATCTCAATGCATTGTTTACAAATCTCAATGCATAGGTTACGAATCTCAATACTAGGTCTACAAATCACAGTGCAATGTTTACAACTCGCAATGTTAATGTAAACGAATATCAATGCAATGATTACGAATACTAATGCAATATTTACAATTGTCAATGCAATGGTTACCGAATCTCAATGCAATGGTTAGGAATCGAAATGCAATGTTTACGACTATCAATGCAATGGTTACGAATCTCAATGCAATGGTTTCGAATCTCAATGCAATGGTTACGAATCTCAATGCAATGTTTACAAATCTCAATGATATAGTTAGGAATCTCAATTCAATGATAACGAATCTCAATGCAATGTTTACGAATCTCAATGCAATGTTTACGAATCTCAATGCAACGGTTACGGATCTCAGTGCAATGGTTACGAATCTCAGTGCAATGTTTACGAATCTCAATGCAATGTTTACGAATCTCAATGCAATGTTTACGAATCTCAATGCAACGGTTACGGATCTCAGTGCAATGGTTACGAATCTCAGTGCAATGTTTACGAATCCCAATGCAATGTTACGAATCTCAATGCAATGGTTACGAATCTCAATGCAATGTTTACGAATCTCAATGCAATGGTTACGAATCTCAATGCAATGGTTACGAATCTCAGTGCAATGTTTACGAATCTCAATGCAATGATTACGAATCGCAATGCAATGGTTACGAATCTCAATGCAACGGTTACCAATCTCAGTGCAATGTTTACGAATCGCAATGCAACGGTTACCAATCTCAGTGCAATGTTTACGAATCGCAATGCAATGATAACGAATCTCAATGCAATGTTTACGAATCTCAATGCAATGTTTACGAATCTCAATGCAACGGTTACGTATCTCAGTGCAATGGTTACGAATCTCAGTGCAATGTTTACGAATCCCAATGCAATGTTTACGAATCTCAATGCAATGGTTACGAATCTCAATGCAATGTTTACGAATCTCAATGCAATGGTTACGAATCTCAATGCAATGGTTACGAATCTCAGTGCAATGTTTACGAATCTCAATGCAATGATTACGAATCGCAATGCAATGGTTACGAATCTCAATGCAACGGTTACCAATCTCAGTGCAATGTTTACGAATCGCAATGCAATGGTTACGAATCTCAATGCAATGTTTACGAATCTCAATGCAATGTTTACGAATCTCAATGCAATGGTTACGAATCTCAATGCAATGGTTACGAATCTCAATGCAATGGTTACGAATCTCAATGCAACGGTTACGAATCTCAATGCAATGTTTACGAATCTCAATGCAATGGTTACGAATCTCAATGCAATGGTTACGAATCTCAATGCAATGGTTACGAATCTCAATGCAATGTTTACGAATCTCAATGCAATGTTTACGAATCTCAATGCAATGGTTACGAATCTCAATGCAATGGTTACGAATCTCAATGCAATGGTTACGAATCTCAATGCAACGGTTACGATTCTCAATGCAATGGTTACGAATCTCAATGCAATGGTTACGAATCTCAATGCAATGGTTACGAATCTCAATGCAATGGTTACGAATCTCAATGCAATGGTTACGAATCTCAATGCAATGGTTACGAATCTCAATGCAATGTTTACGAATCTCAATGCAATGGTTACGAATTCCAATGCAATGTTTACGAATCTCAATGCAATGTTTACAAATCTTAATGCAATGGTTACGAATCTCAATGCAACGGTTACGTATCTCAGTGCAACGGTTACGAATCTCAATGCAATGTTTACGAATCCCAATGCAATGGTTACGAATTCCAATGCAATGGTTACGAATTCCAATGCAATGTTTACGAATCTCAATGCAATGTTTACAAATCTTAATGCAATGGTTACGAATCTCAATGCAACGGTTACGTATCTCAGTGCAACGGTTACGAATCTCAATGCAATGTTTACGAATCCCAATGCAATGGTTACGAATTCCAATGCAATGGTTACGAATCTCAATGCAACGGTTACGAATCTCAATGCAATGGTTACGAATCTCAATGCAATGGTTACGAATCTCAATGCAATGGTTACGAATCTCAATGCAATGGTTACGAATCTCAATGCAATGTTTACGAATCTCAATGCAATGTTTACAAATCTTAATGCAATGGTTACGAATCTCAATGCAACGGTTACAAATCTCAATGCAATGGTTACGAATCTCAATGCAATGTTTACGAATCCCAATGCAATGGTTACGAATTCCAATGCAATGTTTACGAATCTCAATGCAATGTTTACAAATCTTAATGCAATGGTTACGAATCTCAATGCAACGGTTACGTATCTCAGTGCAACGGTTACGAATCTCAATGCAATGTTTACGAATCCCAATGCAATGGTTACGAATTCCAATGCAATGGTTACGAATCTCAATGCAACGGTTACGAATCTCAATGCAATGGTTACGAATCTCAATGCAATGGTTACGAATCTCAATGCAATGGTTACGAATCTCAATGCAATGGTTTCGAATCTCAATGCAATGTTTACGAATCTCAATGCAATGTTTACGAATCTCAATGCAATGTTTACGAATCTCAATGCAATGGTTACGAATCTCATTGCAATGTTTACGAATCTCAATGCAATGTTTACAAATCTCAATGCAATCGTTACGAATCTCAATGCAACGGTTACGAATCTCAGTGCAACGGTTACGAATCTCAATGCAATGTTTACGAATCCCAATGCAATGGTTACGAATCCCAATGCAATGGTTACGAATCTCAATGCAATGTTTACGAATCCAAATGCAATGTTTACGAATCTCAATGCAATGGTTACGAATCTCAGTGCAATAGTTATGAATCTCAATGCAATGTTTACAAATCTCAATGCAATGGTTACGAATCTCAATGCAATGTTTACGAATCTCAATGCAATGGTTACGAATCTCAATGCAATGTTTACGAATCTCAATGCAATGGTTACGAATCTCAATGCAATGTTTACGAATCTCAATGCAATGGTTACGAATCTCAATGCAACGGTTACGAATCTCAGTGCAACGGTTACGAATCTCAATGCAATGTTTACGATTCTCAACGCAATGTTTACAAATCTCAATGCAATGGTTACAAATCTCAATGCAATGTTTACAAATCTCAATGCAATGGTTACGAATCTCAATGCAATGTTTACGAATCTCAATGCAATGTTTACGAATCTCAATGCAATGGTTACGAATCTCAATGCAATGGTTACGAATCGCAATGCAATGTTTACGAATATCAATGCAATGTTTACGAATCTCAGTGCAATGGTTACAAATCTCAATGCAATGGTTACAAATCTCAATGCAATGTTTACGAATCTCAATGCAATGGTTACGAATCTCAATGCAATGGTTACGAATCTCAATGCAATAGTTACGAATCTCAATGCAATGATTACAAATCTCAATGCAATAGTTACGAATCTCAATGCAATGTTTACGAATCTCAATGCAATGTTTACGAATCTCAGTGTAATAGTTACGAATCTCAATGCAATGGTTACGAATCTCAATGCAATGTTTACGACTATCAATGCAATGGTTACGAATCTCAATGCAATGTTTACAAATCTTAATGCAATGTTTACAAATCGCAATGCAATGTTTACGAATCTCAATGATATAGTTAAGAATCTCAATGATATAGTTACGAATCTCAATGCAATGTTTTCGAATCTCACTGCAATGGTTACAAATCTCAATGCAATGGTTACGAATCTCAATGCAATGTTGTTTACGAAACTCAATGCAGCGGTTACAAACCTCAATGCAATGGTTACAAATCTCAATTCAATGTTGACAAACCTCAATGCAATGGTTACGAATCTCAATTCAATGTTGACAAACATCAATGCAATGGTTACGAATCTCAATGCAATAGTTACAGATCTCATTGCAATGTTTACGAATCTCAATGCAATGTTTACGAATCTCAATGCAATGTTTACAATTCTCAGTGCACGTTTTACAATTCTCAATGCAATGTAAACGAATCTCAATGCAATGGTCACGAATCTCAATGCAATGTTTACGAATATCAATGCAAAGTGTTCATGTCTGAACAATTATAAAATATGCCTAAAAACATTCTTAAAAACTTTATGCAATTATCTGCAAACGTGGAATAGGTTATACTCTTCCCGCCAGACCAATAGGACACAAGTTACTCACAAGACCAAGGTGTTTGCATCAAAGGTCAAAGGTTGAAAAGATCACTGTCAGGGCTGTATCTTGACCATGCATCAAAGGCTTTTAAAACTTGCCATGAAAAATTACTATGATAAGGTGACATGGCGCGCAAAACACCCATGTATGTGCCTCAAGGTCAAGGTCACCTTTAAAGGTTAGATGTTCAAATAGTGCTTGTCCGGGCTGTTGTCAAAGATTAGGAAACTGATGGTACGATTTTTTTATTACAAAAATACTTAATCTCAGACTCAACTCAATTCACATCATAAAAGCATAGTACCTATGATTCAAAATCTTACATGTTTTATACTGTTTGAAATCATTTAAGAGTTGTGTATTTTCACACAATAGCTTATATGAATAGTAGTAATAAAGGATAATCTAACGGGGTTATTTATGTAAGGTCCTCCGATATGAGTATGGCTTAATACAAATGTATTGGATCATCTACAAAATGAATGCAAAGTAAATGCATTTGCTCTCGAATTAAAATGTAGATTTACAGATACAATTAATAAGGAATGGGGTGAATTTTCCGTGTTCTTGTATACTCAGAATTTTCATTTTTGAACTAAGTCAACAATCTGAAAATAGTTTAAGTAAATACGTCTAAACAACATGTGGTTGACCTTTTTATTATCAATACATCGGTTAATCCCTGATTTGCCATAACATACATATTTTTTTCGATTTTTTTTTCGAAATTCACGTGGTGCACGTGCACACGTTAATATGGTCATAAAATATCGACGACAACCATGGGACGTGGCCCAAGCGTATCATTAGACAACAGAAATATCGCTTTAGGATTGCTGGAAGCCGGCATACGCGCAGCTGTCGTCGCGCGTCGTTTTGGTGTTTACGAACGGACTATTTTTCGTCTGCAAGAACGATTCATTCAAACAGGCAGCGATAAGGACAGGCTGCAGTCAGGCAGACCTCGTAAACATTTTGTATTTGGATTACGTCGACCAACTTCTCGTCGACCTTGAACGAAGCAATTATGGAAGTATGGATATGTCAGTCCAGGTAGGTAATCTTATCGTTTGCGGATGATATCTCAATAGTATTAGTCACTCCCCTTGATCTACAATGATGTTGTCTATACATATTGCCTGAGTTGGAAAATTGAAGTTAATGTCAAGAAATCAAACATTATTGTCTTTTCAAAAAGACGAGCTGAACCACCAATAGGAATACTTTATGGAAACATGTTCATTGAACAATCAAGCTACGTAATCCATCTTGGTATAAGGCAGGACTATAATTCCACTAATATAATATTACTCACATATAATATAATAATATATTCCACTCGCATTGAAGAAGGGCTACAGAAGGCGAGAAACGCATTTTATTCCATGGCTGCGCAGGGAGTTAGTCCCCATGGTCTCATCAAACTGATCTCTATAGATAATTATGTGAAAATTGTCAAACCAATAGCATTATATGGTTGTGAGCTTTGGTGTAACATGTTTATGACAAATGCTAACTTGGTCAAAAGGTTTCAAGACTTTATTGTCAAAAAGATACTGCGGTTTGACTAGATCTGATATGTCGGTGAAGCGATAGTTGGTTTGCATAAACTTAGTTGTGAGATTGGAATTAGAAAGCTTCTGTTTTTGCACAAACTTCTAAGCTTAAATGTCCACTGCATTAGCAGGAATCTGTTTATTCGTAGGTATCTATTATATTTATCGAACTCACATGTATGGCTTTGTACCTGATATATGTTGTTTCTTATGTAAATATGGTTTGCAGACAACTGTTAACGATGTGATTGTTAATCCATCAAAGCTGCCTTCCAAATCAATTTGGAAGAGCTTCCTTAAGACTTTAGTTTACCAGTTTAAGGAGATCGATCGAGTGGAACTCGCGTGTGCTTTGCTATGACAGTTTTCATTAGTTTAGGTTTCTTCACCCAAACGTCCGTCCATGTATAGTATACAAAGTGCGTTCTCACAGCGGATACAATTGCGATCAATATTCTTTTTCAATAATATATGTGCTAGTACATAGTGGATATGTATGCGTTGCGACATCGACATTACGCTCGTCATTTATAAGTGACATTCGTGTCTTTGGGACGCAATTCCTTGCAGACTTATTGCATCTAAATGGAACTTTCTTTTTACTAAGACTCCTCGGTGCTCCTATCTTACCACTGTTAAATAAACTTTTAAATACACTTGTTCTCCTCAAACGATCATTTAAGTTCATTTACAACTTTGATGAAGGTAATGCGTAGGGCACGCAGGTCCTGTTGCTGACGCTTATAGAAATATATATAGACATATATATGTAAATGCATGTACCCGACCGACACTCAAAATCTGTACACATATTGTGTTAGCTATGCTGTATTGTGCATCGCCATGTTGTTTTATTTAAACATTATATAACCCATCCATTTATTATATGTATACTTTAATAATGTGTATATAACTTGTATATCTTCAGTAATGGAGGAAATAAAGAAGATAGATGGATAGATCCTTTATTGAAATAGTGTTAATATTACGTTTTGACGAACTACATTTAAGACGTTTAATTGTTGACTGTCTAAAGTCGTCATTTGACTCGATTTTTTTACATTTTGGTATGTTTTTTTACAATTATGATATCAAAGAGTAAAACATTTCATTAAATAATTGTCCTATGATTCGTTACAGAAAAAACATTTTTTGGTGCCAATCTGGTGTACAGTCCCTTTAAACGTTTTTGCTACATGTGTACAAATTTCTACAATTATTAAAATTAAATGACAAGAAAATTTTATATAAAAAAGCCTGAATAAATTAATTTAAGTATGAAATAAAAAGATTGTAATACGTATAAGGAGAAAGTAGAGGAGAGAACGGTTAAGAGGCGGGAGAGAAAGAGGAGGGAGATAATAAAAAAGAGGAGATAAAGGGGGGAGAGGAAAATGGTGAGATAAAGGGGAGGGAGAGAAAGGGGATGGAGAGAAGGGGGAGGGAGAGAAAGGGGGGCAAAGAGGAGGGAGAGAAAGAGGAGAAAAGGGAGGGAGAGAAAGAGGAGGTAGAGAAAGGGGAGAAAGATGAGGGAGATAAAGAGGAGGTAGAGAAAGGGGAGAAAGAAAAGTGAAGGGAGAGAAAGAGGAGGTAGAGGAAGAGAAGGGGATTGAGAGAAAAAGGAGGGAGAGGATGAGGAGGAAGGGGAGAAAGAGAAGGGGGGGAAGATGGGAGAAAGAGTGGAGAGAAAGGGGAGGGGAGGGAGATATGAGTTAGGGGGAATTGAGAGAAAGAGGGGATGAGAAAGAATGAGATAAAGAAATAGTGGGAGAGATAGGCAAAGAGGAGAAAGTGAGAAGTGACAGGGGAAGAAGAACGAGAAAGGAGATACAATGCGGAAGTTGAGAGGTTGAAAGTACATAAGAAAGTTTATGAGATTGAAGAGGAAAAGAGGCAAGGGTGAGTAATGGGAAGAGAAGGAGTGGGAAAAGAAGGCAAAATGAGAAATTTATTATTATTTGATAGATCTCGAAACATGCGCGACCACATACGCATGTACGATGGTGGCCCCAAGAGCCAGTGGGAAAGACAGAAGAGAGGAGACAGATCTCGTACCATGCACGACCACACGTACGAGCGGTGGCTCTGAGAGCCGGGTCGAGAACCAGCACCGCTAGTTCCCGTAAAATGTACCCAAGATTTGAAACCCTGGGATTTTATCGTAATACAAAACTTGGAGGTTTAAATGGCAGTTTTATATTACACTTTCTGTGGAAATGTTATTTGATAAATTCACGCATTGGTACAAAAAAAACCTACATGTTATAATATCATATTTTAGGTGCACTATTCTTGAATGATAATTCCTCAAAAATGAGTTAATTGCCTTATTTTAGCGATTTAGTATTATTTTCTGGCTTCCGTTTATTGCTTATACAGTTTATTTATACTATTAATAAATATTCTATAAATAAATGTATTATTATAATAACAATGAGCTACAGTAACGCCTTTGGCCATCACAATGAAAGGTGCGAAAATATGGCCATGAATGAAAATAAGTAAGTTGTATACTGGCAGGACATGTGTGTACTCTTGAAATATGAAGAGTTCTGAAACAGTGCCGTATACAGTGCAACATGGAGGCACATGGAGGCACCACGGCGCGGAATCGGAAGCTTTTCGTGAAGACCTAGCCTGGCAACACTGGAGAAGCACGGCTTCCTCGTTATCACTGCTGAACAACGACTTTCTCGTTATCGCAGGTGAATCACCGCTTCCTCGTTATCAGAGGTAAATCAAGGCTTCCTCGTTATCAGAGAAGAATCACGGCTTCCTCGTTATCAAAAGGGAATCACGATTTCCTCGTTATCAGAAGTGAATCACGGCTTCCTCGTTATCGCAGGTGAATCATGGCTTCCTCGTTATCAGAGGTGAATCACGACTTCCAGGTTATCGTAGGTGAATTACGGCTTCCTCGTTATCGTAGGCGAATCACGGCTTCCTCGTTATCGTAGGTGAATCACGGCTTCCTCATTATCAGACATGAATCACGGCTTCCTCGTTATCAGAGGTGAATCACGGCTTCCTCGTTATCAGAGATGAATCACGGCTTCCTCGTTATCAGAGATGAATCACGGCTTCCTTGTTATCAGAGATGAATCACGGCTGCCTCGTAATCGAAGGTGAGTCACGGCTTCCTCGTTATCAGAGGTGAATCAAGACTTCCTCGTTATCAGAGATGAATCACGACTTCCTCGTTATCGTAGGTGATCACGGCTTCCTCGTTATCGCAGGTGGATCACGGCTTCCTCGTTATCAGAGGTAAATCAAGGCTTCCTCGTTATCGAAGGTGAATCACGGTTTCCTCGTTATCAGAGGTGAATCACGACTTCCTCGTTATCGTAGGTGGATCACGACTTCCTCGTTTTCGTAGGTTAATCACGACTTCCAGATTATCGTAGGTGAATCACGGCTTCCTTGTTATCAGAGGTGAATCACGGCTTCCGGGTTATCGTAGGTGAATCACGGCTTCCTCGTTATCAGAGGTGAATCACGGCTTCCTCGTTATCAGAGGTGAATCAAGGCTTCCTCGTTATCGAAGGTGAATTAATATATATTTGTGTTATGAGGGTGCAAGCCTGTTCTCATGACATTATTCATGTAATTGTAATTATTTTATTTCTTATGTCGTTTCGTTCGAGAAATAACATACCGTTGTGTCAGACCTGTAATGACCTGTAATTAAGCACTGTTTGAGCATGTTGTGTGTACGATTCTTTCAGGTCTTTTAATGCCTGATCATATGGAATGTGCTAAGTGTCACGGAAAAATAGAAAGTTGTCTGCCAGGGGCGTACCTGAAGCATTTTGAAATGTACGCCCGTACACTTAAGAGCGGTGAAAAAAGTAAAGGTATTTCTATATTCTGGTCCCAATGTGATTTGTGGGGTTGGAGCGAGACCGATATCCCTTGACTCGGGACTTTTTACTGGCCATTTCGCGGGAACCTTAATTCATTTATACGCCTGGGCGTACTGGACTATGCCTAGGTACGCCCCTGTCTTTCTCAAGTTCTTGGATGGATCTTGAACCATACATTAATAAGCCCATTGTTAACACAGTTGTCACTTTATTTTACATTTGCAACGCATTGCCACTGACACTAAATGTAGCATTAATTATGCGTACTTGACGCAAAAGACTGACGTCGTATTTCAGATTCGACGTTTCCGTTTAGTGTTTAGATGATCAAATATATGTCTCCAGTAACCACACAAGTCACAGCCATGGTAAAATCTTCGGCTTTCGAGTTTTTATAAGGAAATACCTTTGACGCCAGATCGTTATCCATATTAAGTATGTTTGACACTGTACATGATTAATGAATATTATATACTTTACCAACATCGAAAAGGTAAAACTTTTCCAACATGTAGAGCTTCAATGATCACGTTATTTAGTTTACAATGTTGTTACTCGAACGAGATAACTGCATTGTAACCTTCACGAAGCGTTAGTAACCGTTACCTCCCTTTGCTGTATGATGTACACAACGATGTTATTTTTATGTAAGTTTTAAACATTTTTCTTTTTTTCTATTTTTTTTTCTTGCAATGGTATCGTCTGGGCCAGTATCAAATATTGATCTTATCTTAGACATGTCTCAGTGATTTCATTCAGCCTATTGGTCAGCTACATGCAAGTTCAATCTTATAGTTGCTCATTGAATACGGCCTCTGGTGCTTAGTCCCTTTAAAAAGGAAATTGCCTTTCTAGAACGTTTTGGAACGTTTTACGAATTGTCCTACCTCATGTCTTGTGTACAATCACAATAACGAATTGTTCTACCTCATGTCTTGTGTACAATCACAATAACGTATTGTTCTACCTCATGTCTTGTGTACAATCACAATAACGTATTGTTCTACCTCAGGTCTGGTGTACAATCACAATAACGTATTGTTCTACCTCATGTCTTGTGTACAATCACAATAACGTATTGTTCTACCTCAGGTCTGGTGTACAATCACAATAACGAATTGTCCTACCTCAGGTCTTGTGTACAATCACAATAACGTATTGTTCTACCTCAGGTCTTGTGTACAATCACAATAACGTATTGTTCTACCTCATGTCTTGTGTACAATCACAATAACGAATTGTTCTACCTCAGGTCTTGTGTACAATCACAATAAGTTGAATAACGAATTGTTCTACCTCAGGTCCTGTGTACAATCACAATAACGAATTGTTCTACCTCATGTCTTGTGTACAATCACAATAACGTATTGTTCTACCTCAGGTCTGGTGTACAATCACAATAACGTATTGTTCTACCTCAGGTCTGGTGTACAATCACAATAACGTATTGTTCTACCTCATGTCTGGTGTACAATCACAATAACGTATTGTTCTACCTCATGTCTTGTGTACAATCACAATAACGTATTGTTCTACCTCAGGTCTGGTGTACAATCACAATAACGTATTGTTCTACCTCATGTCTTGTGTACAATCACAATAACGTATTGTTCTACCTCATGTCTTGTGTACAATCACAATAACGTATTGTTCTACCTCATGTCTTGTGTACAATCACAATAACGTATTATTCTACCTCAGGTCTTGTGTACAATCACAATAACGTATTGTTCTACCTCAGGTCTTGTGTACAATCACAATAAGTTGAATAACGAATTGTTCTACCTCAGGTCCTGTGTACAATCACAATAACGAATTGTTCTACCTCATGTCTTGTGTACAATCACAATAACGAATTGTTCTACCTCATGTCTTGTGTACAATCACAATAACGAATTGTCCTACCTCAGGTCTGGTGTACAATCACAATAACGAATTGTCCTACCTCAGGTCTGGTGTACAATCACAATAACGAATTGTCCTACCTCATGTCTGGTGTACAATCACAATAACGAATTGTTCTACCTCATGTCTTGTGTACAATCACAATAACGAATTGTTCTACCTCATGTCTTGTGTACAATCACAATAACGTATTGTTCTACCTCAAATCTTGTGTACAATCACAATAACGTATTGTTCTACCTCAGGTCAGGTGTACAATCACAATAACGAATTGTCCTACCTCAGGTCTTGTGTACAATCACAATAACGTATTGTCCTACCTCATGTCTTGTGTACAATCACAATAACGTATTGTCCTACCTCAGGTCTTGTGTACAATCACAATAACGAATTGTTCTACCTCAGGTCTTGTGTACAATCACAATAAGTTGAATAACGAATTTTTCTACCTCAGGTCCTGTGTACAATCACAATAACGAATTGTTCTACCTCATGTCTTGTGTACAATCACAATAACGTATTGTTCTACCTCAGGTCTGGTGTACAATCACAATAACGTATTGTTCTACCTCAGGTCTGGTGTACAATCACAATAACGTATTGTTCTACCTCATGTCTTGTGTACAATCACAATAACGTATTGTTCTACCTCATGTCTGGTGTACAATCACAATAACGTATTGTTCTACCTCATGTCTGGTGTACAATCACAATAACGTATTGTTCTACCTCAGGTCTTGTGTACAATCACAATAACGTATTGTTCTACCTCATGTCTTGTGTACAATCACAATAACGTATTGTTCTACCTCAGGTCTGGTGTACAATCACAATAACGTATTGTTCTACCTCATGTCTGGTGTACAATCACAATAACGTATTGTTCTACCTCAGGTCTGGTGTACAATCACAATAACGTATTGTTCTACCTCATGTCTTGTGTACAATCACAATAACGTATTGTTCTACCTCAGGTCTTGTGTACAATCACAATAAGTTGAATAACGAATTGTTCTACCTCAGGTCCTGTGTACAATCACAATAACGAATTGTTCTACCTCATGTCTTGTGTACAATCACAATAACGAATTGTCCTACCTCATGTCTTGTGTACAATCACAATAACGAATTGTCCTACCTCAGGTCTGGTGTACAATCACAATAACGAATTGTCCTACCTCAGGTCTGGTGTACAATCACAATAACGAATTGTCCTACCTCAGGTCTGGTGTACAATCACAATAACGAATTGTCCTACCTCAGGTCTTGTGTACAATCACAATAACGAATTGTCCTACCTCAGGTCTGGTGTACAATCACAATAACGAATTGTCCTACCTCATGTCTGGTGTACAATCACAATAACGAATTGTTCTACCTCATGTCTTGTGTACAATCACAATAACGAATTGTTCTACCTCATGTCTTGTGTACAATCACAATAACGTATTGTTCTACCTCAAATCTTGTGTACAATCACAATAACGTATTGTTCTACCTCAGGTCAGGTGTACAATCACAATAACGAATTGTCCTACCTCAGGTCTTGTGTACAATCACAATAACGTATTGTTCTACCTCAGGTCTTGTGAACAATCACAATAACGTATTGTTCTACCTCAGGTCTGGTGTACAATCACAATAACGTATTGTTCTACCTCATGTCTTGTGTACAATCACAATAACGTATTGTTCTACCTCAGGTCTTGTGTACAATCACAATAACGAATTGTCCTACCTCAGGCCTTGTGTACAATTACAATAACGAATTGTCCTACCTCATGCCTTGTGTACAATCACAATAACGTATTGTTGTACCTCAGGTCTGGTGTACAATCACAATAACGTATTGTTCTACCTCAGGTCTGGTGTACAATCACAATAACGTATTGTTCTACCTCAGGTCTGGTGTACAATCACAATAACGTATTGTCCTACCTCAGGTCTGGTGTACAAGCACAATAACGTATTGTCCTACCTCATGTCTTGTGTACAATCACAATAACGTATTGTTCTACCTCATGTCTTGTGTACAATCACAATAACGTATTGTTCTACCTCATGTCTTGTGTACAATCACAATAACGTATTGTTCTACCTCATGTATTGTGTACAATCACAATAACGTATTGTTCTACCCCAGGTCTGGTGTACAATCACAATAACGTATTGTTCTACCCCAGGTCTGGTGTACAATCACAATAACGTATTGTTCTACCCCAGGTCTGGTGTATAATCACAATAACGTATTGTTCTACCCCAGGTCTGGTGTACAATCACAATAACGAATTGTTCTACCTCAGGTCTGGTGTACAATCACAATAACGAATTGTTCTACCTCAGGTCTGGTGTACAATCACAATAACGTATTGTCCTACCTCAGGTCTGGTGTACAATCACAATAACGAATTGTTCTACCTCATGTCTTGTGTACAATCACAATAACGAATTGTTCTACCTCATGTCTTGGGTACAATCACAATAACGTCATGCCTTATGTACAATCACAATAACGTATTGTTCTACCTCAGGTCTTGTGTACAATCACAATAACGTATTGTTCTACCCCAGGTTTGGTGTACAATTACAATAACGTATTGTCCTACCTCAGGTCTGGTGTACAATCACAATAACGAATTGTCCTACCTCAGGCCTTGTGTACAATCACAATAACGTATTGTTCTACCCCAGGTCTGGTGTACAATCAAAATAACGAATTGTCCTACCTCAGGTCTTGTGTACAATCACAATAACGAATTGTCCTACCTCAGGTCGGGTGTACAATCACAATAACAAATTGTCCTACCTCAGGCCTTGTGTACAATTACAATAACGAATTGTCCTACCTCAGACAGGATCTTTTATTACGCCTTAATTCTTCTATAGTGCAAATATGTGTGTTTGGTTTTTAAATTAAACTAAAGTGCTTCTACTTTGTTTTCACTCATAACCGAGTCAACTACGAATACATGCACATAAAGCATAACGCAATGTCAGATAACGTGCTATCATGAGTCTCTGAATGTGACTGGAACATAACACAACCTCGTACAACGTAGCAAACAGCAGCATATAACGTTATACAACGTGTTTCAACGTATAACATAGTGACACCGCGTGTCATAACGTGACAAGGAAATGAGGGTGCAGCGGGGTCACGACGTAGCATACCACAGCACAACGAGTCAATAAACGAAAAAAACGTACTAGCCGTCAGAACGCGTTATGTTTACATTGTGTCACAACCACGGTATACCACGTGCCACGACGTTCTTGTATAGTGCGGTCAGATTGTGACGCTTTGACTGGGCTATAAGGGGCTTCAATATTGGAGAGAACTTCAATATATATATCAGTATTACACAAGTTAGTCAATGACAGGGCTGGGACTCGCGCTCACTGTGGAGTACACCAATCAGGAATCTAGTTTCCGGAGGAGAGTATTTGCCACTTTCGAAAGAAAAAAAATGTATTCTCGTTTCGATAAAAAAAAATCATACGCTACACTCAAATCACGCTTACATTTTTTTAAAATATTATTTTTTCGTGTTTTTTTTTTGCTGTCTACAGTATATGGCATTTGTCTAAAATATCCGAACGAAGTTGCACTTTGAATTGAATAAGGCGATCATGGAAGGTGAATATTTAATTGAAACTTCATTTAAACATTCTGATATTCGATCGTACTTATCTGTATTTCAAAGAAAGCAAAATATGCAATATCTAATTTTAGCGTTGGGTAAGTATGACCAGATCCCAGTGTGATTAGTGTAATGTAACCGCCCCACGATTGCCTCCCCTAGTTATAAGGTATTCATTTCCTGTCATAAAAGTAGAGATTCCTCATCATTGCATGATTTCAGCTTTAAAATACAATGTACATACTTATTTACGGCGTAATGTACTTTCACACTTTAGTTTCTATGTATGTATTTGCTGCAATTTTAGAATAATGGGTAATTGCGTTCAAACTTGATTGGCTGTTCTTTTATGGGCGTAATTTACCATGCCAAGAAATCCTATCCAATTTTCGATTAAGAAGGAAACCCGTGTTTTGAGAGGCTAAGCCTGCATTAACCTGTCATATTTAATGTTCCAGTGAATGGTTTTGTGATTTTCCAGACAACTTTTATCCGTTATCTGCTATTAGCTAAATCATCGAAATTTAATGGCCATTATGCACCAGTCAATTGTAACCAGGGCCCCCCCCCCCCCCCCCAGGTCCGGGGATAGCCGGGGAAAAGGGCTGTGTTTTGACTTTCCAGTTGGCCCCGCAGGGCTGGGTGACCGCGGTGGTTTTGTCATAGCGCCAAATTAAGCCCAGATTGGGCCTCATATAAAGTCTCTGGGGTGCGGGGGCATTTGGCCGGTGTTTAACCATCAGTTCGTTCCCGCAGGCGGAGATTTTACCCGGGGTTGGCTTGACCAAAAGTCAAAGTCCCGCCTATTCCCCGGACATAGGGGGGGGGGGGCGTGGTTACAATTGACTGGTGCGTTACGCCCAGTATGAATCGCATGGGAGATATGTCTCTGGTCAGTTTTTGGAATAGAGCATGATTCTCAGGTTTTACGCTTCATCTCAATCTTTATATTTCATACTTGTCAAGCATAACACAAACATTTCAATAATGGTTTAGTACTGAATATAGACATGATTTTCTGAACTATAATTAACTAAGTATTAAATATTTGATGTAGTTTAAGAGTCTCATTGACAACGGAGTTTAACTCTCTAAACTAGGCATTTAAGTTATGTTTAAAGATTGAAAACATCAAGTACAGATAAATCTTTCTATATTTCTTAACTCCGCAACATCTACGTGTATTGAAATAGTACCTTTAGCTTAGATTGTGTCGATTAATTTATCAAATTCATTACTGTATTGTTGTATAAGAGGCTATTAGGATTTGGCCGGTGTAAGGATGTAAACCCAGTGAGTAATAGAATTACGACATAGTCATTATTCTTGAGAAAAAATGGCCCATGGGTCACACTTTATTGACTACTTGATTGGTTGTCCGGTTAGCGCACTGGTAAGCCCACTCGCTTCTCACCAAGATGACCCCACGTTCGATTCCCGTCGTCGGCGCATGTGAGTTTGGTATAGGGACAGACATTTGTTTGTCAACGCGTTTTCCGATTTCCACCACTAAACAAGATCACACTCTCGCGTTCAATCGTTCCAACAAGAGCAATTGATGTATTGTTTTTGTTCACAATTGTTATAAAATACATATGTCTAAACTTATATTTGATCCATGTGCACGACATAAAATGATACAGGGGAGTCTTTTTTCGGTGGATGTCGAAAATCTTCGGAAAAAATGTTGTTTTTACTATGTGCCTTCATCATTATAAGTAAATAAATGAAGGGCCTTTGCATTGACACACAAATGTAGTCCCTTCATCCACAACTGCATAGTTGATTATCGCGAGATTAACAGCATTACAAGTAGTAATTGGATAGTTAGTAGTTGGAGTCATAGCTGAAGCTGTAGAAGTGGCAGCAACAACAGTATAAACAGCAGTGTCAGTGGTTTCAGGGGAAGCATATCGGTGGTATTGGTGGTTGCGGTGCTGGTGGCGGCGGTGGTGTTGTGGCGGTGGTGATGACAGTAGTGGTAGTATGAACAGCAAAAACTGCAGCATTACCAGCTGTATTACTAAGACTTGAAGTGCACACATTAAATGACCAAACATGTTCAATTAATATATTTGTTTAAACTTCAATAGAACATAGTCAGTTTTATTCGGGGTTATATACTTTTTTACAGACACGATCGTGGAGAGTCATTTTATTATTTTTAGAGGTGGGGGGAGGTGGGGAGCACAATATTATTCAGGAAATGAGTCACTCAAGGATAATGATTTTATGTCGGCCCAAATATGTTCCTACACCAATCAAGGTATGATGACAATGCAAGATGCATCTCACGGTAATACGAAAATGAATTCACAATGCCCCAGAATGTGTTCATGATGATGTAAACACAAATGAAGTAGATTTGACATTCGGAGTTCAGTTTCACCAGTATGATATATTTTTAAGTTTCGATTGTATATTCCACGTTGTGTACGTATACAGTAGAATTCCGTTGGGTCTAACTCGTTTTGCTCGAATTCCTTGTTGGCCCGAAAATGTTTCATGATACTGACGGTAAGCATTTCCGCTTGGCTCGAATTATCTGAGGCTCGATGTATGTTCCCCGGTCCCTATGAGTTCGAGTCAATGGGGTTCAAATGTACTAACAAATTTATAAAATGTGAAATCAATCAAGCTTCCATTGTAAAATCAATAAATACAATTCGACCTATGAAACGACCAGATTCATATAAATCAATATAGGTTACATTTACAAAACAGTTGTAATAAGCGTACTATTTTAATTAACAGCTGCCACATGTTTAAAACAGTTTAATGTTACTCATTAAAAAAACAAACATATTTTATATATAAGTTTACATTAAGTTTAACTTGTCAATAATTATGTATAACACTTAATACTTCTTCATGTTTTTCTTAAGCAAAATTTAATACATAATTTTTCCAAATCTTGACCCAAACCGCAGCAATTCCCAAGACATGATAACACGAGAATTTGACCTTAGATTCTTGGTCAATTAGGGGTTAATGTGTAGCTGAAGTTGACTCTCGTGTAAAACGGAAAAATTGGCTGGTATTTCTTGGCATGAATAATTGAAGTAATTAATTTCTTGCACTTACAATGAACATATATTACAACTGTCTTAAATAAATTAATATTAGTTGTTATTCTTTACACAAAGAATTAGCACATACCATGTACATGTAATGTGCTTAGACAATGAAATCTTGTTTGCAACAATGTGATGGAATGTTTTTCAGGCCAGCTGCAGGGAGTCAACATCCTAGCCAACCTTCACAAAGGCACCAATGACAACAGGAATCACAGAGGCTCATCCAGGAAGCAGTGCTAATTGTTGGGCGATTGCTGAGGGACACCCTACTTGAAGATATCAGGAAATCCCCATGGTATATTGTCATTATGGTGAATGAGACAACATATGTCTCTGTCATTATTGAGATGATTGTCTACATCAGGTACATAGTTACTAAATGTTGTCAATCATATTTGTGTATGAATACCATTTGAAAATACTATGGTTGTTTTCTTTATTATGCAGTATTACATTTTCTGTATTTAACACTCGGGTATCTGAAGGATGAGGCTGGCTGATCGGAGTTCTTGTCCGTGTTGCCTTTTGTAGACTAGAAAGCAGACACCATCATAGCTGCCATCACCTACCTCTGTCAACCTGTAACTGGACCAGATGTGTGCCTTTGGCAGCAATGGGGCTGCTGCATTGGTGGGTTGAAAAAAATGGGGTGGCAATGCAATTGCGGCAGAGAGTACCCCATTTTGTCAACAACCACTACCTTTCACATAGGTTGCCCCTTGCTACAGTCTAGGCAGTCAAGGTTGTACCATACCTTCCCCAAGTTAAGGATTTTTATGACAAGAGCCCTGTCAGGACAAGTGGCTTGAGGGAAATACAGGTAAATTGATAGCTAATTCCCTTAGTGAATTTGCAGGTTTCAAGCTTGCAAGTCATCCCTAAAATATTTCTGCTGACAAAAAACTAAGTACCGGGTAAGTGCTATTTGAAATATTTTATTTCCCATATTTAGCACCCCAAAATTATGTTTGTTATTTAAGAATGTGCTGAAGGAACCTATGCTGCAATTGTTAGAGGTCAAGGATGTAAGATTGATGTGAAGACAAGACAACAACTATGTTGATGAAGTGCCTGCCATCCATGATGTGATGTCCCTTCACATGACTGGCTGATGTTTTGCCTCACCTAGCAGAACTGTCTGTTGCTGTGCCAGTATGTCATCTCGAGTCAGACCTAGTAAATTTATTTATTATCTACGGTATAACATTTATAGAATTATTTCAACTACACCCTCTGATGACTTAGTCATAACTCTTTGTTTAAAGGCACATTCAAAAGAGATATATTTAAGGCTAATTGAATGTACATGTAATTGATTATTAATCATTCGGTTTGCCTTGTGTGTATTTTCAGAGATGAGGTGTACACAACTGTAAAGCCTCTGTAGAAGGTGGTACAGCCGGGCAAGGCCTACCAAGTGTCTGAAGACAGCGTGACCACCTTGAACCATCAAGGCTTTACTTCAGAGATAGATATTGACTATTTCTGGAACAAGGTACACATGAACATTTATTTCCATGTACAACTCTGTGAACATATTATTTTTACTGTTACTGATGTTCTTATTAAAAAATTAAATGTAATAGAAGTTGATATATGCTGCATCTTGTTGTAATTCAAAAAAAAAATTGATTAAGAGTTCAAGATCATTTAATTATGTTCAGGTGTTAAAACTGTTATCATTTGCAGATCTACATCCCCTTCCTGACGAACATTGTGGTGAACCTAGAGGATCGATTCCCAGACCTGCCACTCCTCCAGAAGTTTGAGGTCTTTAACACCCGGAAATTCTTTGGGGAGGAGCCAACCTGCCGTGGGGAAGATGACATTAAGGTAATGAGTAAAACAGAATAGAAAGAATTGTGAATGCTTAGAAAGAAAGCAGTCACAAGATGCCTTGACAAAACAGCCTTGTTTTTTTATATGATAATGGAATAGTTTTTACAGTCATGGTGTGAATTATATTTCCTTTCAAGACCTTGTTGAGCACTTCCACCTTCCAGTAGACAAGACTTAATTGAGTGGAGGCAGGTGTGGAGCACTCTGAGTGACAGCTGACTTGGCAGACAAGGCCATGGAGTGGGTGACCACAAACCTGAAAACATTTCATAACAGAGGATGATTTTTTGACCTTGAGAGAGGTGTAGAACTTCAAGAACTGTATGAAAAACACTGCCTGGCTAATAGTACAGTAATACTTGAAGCTTTGTCTTGTTGATTCATGGATATGTCAATGTATTGTTTCATCTTCATTTCTAACTCCTGATTCGTGAGCAAGCATATGTGGTGATTCATGTGGTAAACGCATGGTTTTATCTTTTTCATACACATTTAGTTGTGATACATTATTTTGATATTTTCACCATGGATTTAGAGCAGATAATTTCAGAGCTAGGTTGTATTGAAAGCAGCCTGGACCATACTTGTATGTTATTAGGTCATTGCTTTCAATGACTTTGACTGTGAGCATTCAAATATTTGTCTTCAGACCCGGTAGGAGAGTATGTCAGAGATGGTATGCTGAAAGCTAAGCAGGCCAAAGTTGATTGAAAGGATTCTGCCCTGACCTTTGGGAACTGTACAAGACGGGTTTGTGGAGCAGGGATAGTGATGATGACAGAGGTAGGGTACTTTGTTGTAAAGCTTTGATATATGAGTTTTAAGAGCATGTCATAGTCAAGGGGCGTATGAATCTTGTCAAATCTCGGACAAAAACAGAGATAGCAATGATTATCAGGTAGGTATTGTAATGTAGTGTTTATGTAAACTCCGGACTTACAGGGAATACTAATCGTGCTAATGGAGAAAGTGTAGTTTTAATGTGTTTGTGCTTGTAAAAGTTAGCTTTCTAGTTGGAGAAAAAAGTAATGTATGAAACCTTGCAGGAGGATAAAACTTCACAAGATAATATCAACATCAGGGGAAAACTGCATGATTTCTAGTAACTGTCCCTAGATGAAGAAGTAACAACATGGACTCATATCTTCCCAGGGATGAGAGGCCAGGACTGAAATGGGCTGCAGGGGCCAGAAGTAACAATATAGCCAACATTGTTCGAGGTCTTGTTGCTACAAAGGTAGGGATGCAAATTTTAGTTGTCATAGCCTTGGTTTTGTTGTCGATTCTGGACCATTACTAAAACTGTTCAAGATATTTAGACGGAACTTGGTACACATGTTGCCAGGGACAATGCACACATGTTAAGCAAGGCCGATAATTACGTCTTTAATAATTGTTTTGCCTTATTTAACTAACAAAGCAGACAAGCCTTCGTCTTTGCTCCATTGTGCATTTCTTTGGCTTTGATATACCATAGGTTTTTATAGGGTAAGTCAAAATGTGAGATTATGAATTTGAAGAGAAGGGTTGGTAGAATATATAGTAGAATGTATTGTTTAGACTCCGGATGGCTGTATCAACAAACATGGATATGGTCAGTTTTGATACAGAGATTTTCGGGGACCCTTAATTCGCATGTTATAGTAGACACATTGCACATCATGTCTCCCATTTAGCGGATCTTGAGGTCAACCCCCCTCCCATTCAACAGGCTTCACATTTATGCAATATAACCTTTGTCTTAACGTGAATCATCTTTATTTTGAATCAAAAACCGTAAACACCTCAAGCAAAAAAATTGTTATTGCAGCTGCTGTTTGGGATGTATGAGTAAAGACAGCACCGGCTTCCGAACTGCAAGATTTATCAGATGCAGATGAACAGTCAGTCAAGCACGGGTTTTCTAGAACACGAGGCTACTGAGGGCTTAAACTAGTTTACTTTTCGTGATGTTAAGACCTTATGAGGTAACTACATGCTCTGGGTGATAAAGGCTGCCCAGTTATAATTGTTACTTTTTTCTAAACAGACATTTCTAGTTAGTTGTTCAGTCATCAGTGTCTGTCGCCAAAGAATCACCAAAAATGCATGTTTCAGCATTGTTGACAGTACTCCTGTATTGAACGTCTCACACTTTTGTGTGGAAGTGTCATCTGATATGCTCATAACTGCCTGTCCACTGAGTTGCATTTCCAGTATAGTTTGAGTGCATGGTTGTTCTCTGTCATTTTCAGGTACTTGATATCGTGTGTGGGCAGAAATGCAGAATGGTACCACCAGTCACTGAAGCCACCTTTCTCATCACGGACGAGAGACCTGTCAGACAGTGACTGCAGTTTTCAGAGTAGCACTTGATTGAAGCTCTACAAACTTCAGGTTAGCGGTAAATCAGGCCCATATGTTGCTGGTACCAATCTCTAGCAATCTTTTAGTAATTATAAAACAGCTTATATGTCCTAAGCAAGTGCCAAAGCAGCTTTTTGTTTAGACAGTTTGGATGCGCAATTTTGGAAACATTTATGGGATCCAATTAGCGCCTCTGTCTTTTTTAATTTGCTTAGATCCAGGAATTACTGAGGGTCAGCTTTTTAACAGTTTTTGCATCACTTTCAGTTGTCAGTGTTTGAACCAGTATATCATCCTTTGCTGTACAGCGGGCATAGCCACCTTGACATTCAACATCGTAATTTGTGTTGCACAGGTAAGCACCACTCAGCACAGCTTGTTTTGGAGTTCAATTGCCACCACATACTTGTGACTTGTATGATTTTCAATAGCCACACTATAGACCTGAGAAGCAGCTTGTCAAGATTTGTATGAAGCAACCATGCGATTGGAATTATAGTGGCCATCCACTTAAAGTCTGCAGTGAATTAGATTTTCTGTTGTGCTCAATGACAAGTTGGCACTAGGCTGCCATGTCATTGAGTTTAATAGTGTTTCTACAGGTGTTATCAACAAGTTTCTGCATATGACTTCTTGCAGGAGCTGGAATATCCATATTACCGTATGTCACAGAAGCACATTTTCCTAGGTAATTCCAGCAGGTATATCCTGAATAAGCAAGCAACATGTTTAATACAGCTCCTTTGCACTCGCTAAAGTGCTTACTTTTTTCAAAACTTGTACAAGTTTAGATCCCAGACCAAACCTTGTTTCTTTGAGAATACTTCAATTCAGATTCTGGCACTTACTATCATTTTGCATTCAAACTACATACATGGACACTTTTTTTAGTGGTTAAGAACTTTCTCAATTTCACTATGCGGTTTCCCAGATGAACATCCTCCTATTGCAGATACTGCCAAGAGCATACCGTACTTGCACTGGGCAAGTTTTCCAACCATGTGGAATCAACATCTCCAGCTGAACCTCAAGGGCATGGAAAAATATCAGACTCCTTAGCATGGTGAGCTTTTGTGTATTTATTTCCAGGGCCAGTATTCATAAAACATCTTAAATAAGTTTTGTAATTTTAGTATCTCATTGGTCATATGATATTTTATCATGAAAATTTAAAATATCATGAAAATTTTAAAAACTACTTTATTTTCATAAAATTAATTCAAAATGAAACTTTAATTTGATATCACATAATAAATGTGTTTTTTTATTTAACTTTAAGAAATTGACTCAAGTTAGGAAATGACTTAAGATGTTTTATGAATACCGCCCCTGGTGTCTGTAAACCCTGCCAGACTTCTTGCAGTTTAGATTCCCTTACATCATTTTTACAAAAAGTACCAAAATGGAACCACAGCTGTGACAGCTTTTCAGACTTGATACTTGAGGAACCATAATATAGAGAAAGCCTTTTTGATTTTTCAGAATTCTGATGGGTTATAAGAGTCCTTGTGAACCTGTCATTCTTCACCCAGGGGTAAGGGCAGATGGAGTATGTAAATACTTTCCTTTCGTCATTTTTACAAAAAAGTACCCAGAGTTTCTCAAATGAATCACAACTGTGACAGCTTTTGGGTGGAACAGATAAGAAAATAAACACTGTTTTATAAGGTTTATTTGATTTTATTTAATCACCATTTTGAAGCTAATAATTGTATATCTACAATAATTATATACTAAAAATAATTCAATTGTATGAAGTTATTTTGCATTGTATTTCATTATTTAAATATTGAAATACCTTATTTTCTATTGAAAAGTCAAAGTTTTTTTCCTTGGCATTAAATTCCTGTAAAGGTTTCTATCATAAAGGTCTATAAAACACATTTAAAATGGTGTGAAAGGACTTAATCAACAATCTTTCTTCCTATTTATGTAGCATCTGATGTGTACATTGCCTTCTTGTATGTATTTTTAAGTTTACACATTCATTATATAACATTTGAAGACATTTACAACCCCAGAGATGCGGCTATGACTGTGTCATATGGACTTTATATATGATAAACAGGAGTAATTTAACATATAGCAAAGAAGGGAATTTCATTCCTTGCCAACACCTGAACAAGTCTGAGCATCCAAGCCTCTATACCGATTATAGAATGGTGGCTTGAACAGCAATAGGTAGGAAATAATCAACATTAACTCGTATACATGCGCTAAAGTGTAAATGGGGGAAAAATTAAGATGTTATGAATGATATTAAAAAATCATTTTTTATCATGTAATTAATGTTTAATTTCTCGATTATAATAGAGCAGTTTTCTTATACACACACACACACACATGTAATTGATATAAGTCGTATTTGAATGTTTTAATGGTGCAATGAAGATTAAGGTTATGCGTCCTATGGTTGATAAACATGTGGTGGTTTGCCTAGTAACCTATTTCTGTATGTATTACTAACAAAGTCATCTACCTTAAGGGCTTCACAGTCTTGGTTGTGAGCAATGGCTTGGGACACAGATGCTGGGACTCAGTCACAAGAGGAGAAGGTCAGGACACAGATGCTGGGACCCAGTCACAAGAGGTGGAGGTCGGGACACAGATACTGGGACCCAGTCACAAGAGGAGGAGGTCGGGACACAGATGCTGGGACCCAGTCACAAGAAGAGGAAGTCGGGACACAGATGCTGGGACCCAGTCACAAGAGGAGGTCGGGACACAGATGCTGGGACCCAGTCACAAGAGGAGGTCGGGACACAGATGCTGGGACCCAGTCACAAGAGGAGGAGGTCGGGACACAGATGCTGAGACCCAGTCACAAGAGGAGGAGGTCGGGACACAGATGCTGGGACCCAGTCACAAGGGGAGGAGGTCAGGACACAGAAACTGGGACCCAGTCACAAGAGGAGATCGGGACACAGATGCTGGGACCCAGTAACAAGAGGAGGTCGAGACACAGATGCTAGGACCCAGTCACAAGAGGAGGTCAAGACACAGATACTGGGACCCAGTCACAAGAGGAGGAGGTCGGGAAACAGATGCTGAGACCCAGTCACAAGAGGAGAAGGTCGGGACACAGATGCTGGGACCCAGTCACAAGAGGAGAAGGTCGGGACACAGATGCTGGGACCCAGTCACAAGAGGAGAAGGTCGGGACACAGATGCTAGGACCCAGTCACAAGAGGAGAAGGTCGGGACACAGATGCTGAGACCCAGTCACAAGAGGAGAAGGTCGGGACACAGATGCTGGGACCCAGTCACAAGGGGAGGAGGTGGGGACACAGATGCTGGGACCCAGTCACAAGAGGAGGTCGGGACACAGATGCTGGGACCCAGTCACAAGAGGAGGTCGGGACACAGATGCTGGGACCCAGTCACAAGAGGAGGTGGGGACACAGATGCTGGGACCCAGTCACAATAGGAGGTGGGGACACAGATGCTGGGACCCAGTCACAAGAGGAGGTCGGGACACATATGCTGGGACCCAGTCGAAAGAGGAGGTCGGGACACAGATGCTGGGACCCAGTCACAAGAGGACGAGGTCGGGACACGATGCTGGGACCCAGTCACAAGAGGAGGAGGTCGGGACATAGATGCTGGGACCCAGTCACAAGAGTAGGTGGTCAGGACACAGATGCTGGGACCCAGTCACAAGGGGAGGAGGTCGGGACACAGATGCTGGGACCCAGTCACAAGAGGAGGTCGGGACACAGATGCTGGGACCCAGTCACCACAGGAGGAGGTCAGGACACAGATGCTGGGACCCAGTCACAAGAGGAGGAGGTCAGGACACAGATGCTTGGACCCAGTCACAAGAGGAGGAGGTCGAGGCACAGATGCTGGGACCCAGTCACAAGAGGAGGAGGTCGGGACACAGATGCTGGGACCCAGTCACAAGAGGAGAAGGTCAGGAAAAAGATGCTGGGACCCAGTCACAAGAGGACGAGGTCGGGACATTGCTGCTGGGACCCAGTCATAAGAGGAGGAGGTCGGGACACAGATGCTGGGACCCAGTCACAAGAGAAGAAGGTCGGGACACAGATGCTGGGACCCAGTCACAAGAGGAGAAGGTCGGGAAAAAGATGCTGGGACCCAGTCACAAGAGGAGGAGGTCGGGACATAGCTGCTGGGACCCAGTCACAAGAGGACGAGGTCGGGACATAGCTGCTGGGACCCAGTCACAAGAGGACGAGGTCGGGACACAGATGCTGGGACCCTGTCACAAGAGGAGGAGGTGGGGACACAGATGCTGGGACCCAGTCCTAAGAGGTGAAGGTCGGGACACAGATGCTGGGACCCAGTCACAAGAGGAGAAGGTCGGGACACAGATGCTGGGACCCAGTCACAAGAGGAGAAGGTCGGGACACAGATGCTAGGACCCAGTCACAAGAGGAGGAGGTCGGGACACAGATGCTTGGACCCAGCCAAAAGAGGAGGAGGTGGGGACACAGTCACAGGTACATGGAGCCATTTGTTCATAAAGCAATGGAAACTACCAGGACAAGCCCAGAAGCCTTAAATTTAACCAAGATCCAAAATAAGAATTAAGGCCAAGCAAGCACCAATCAAGAGACACAATGCTATAAGACAATCGGGCTGAGAAACATTATGAAAATAGTGTCATTGGTGATTGTTGGGGTGACATTTATTGCACTGTTAGTGAAACTTAAGTGAAAATTAAGTAAGAACTCCTTGGGGCTGAAACAGGCTTATGTGCACTCAACCTGACAGTATAACTAGCATAGTATTTTTTCCAAGCACATTTAACACATACATGTAGTAAAATATGAAAGATGAAAATGGTCATACAAGTTTGTTGTGTTTGGGGTCTTTCAATAAAAGATCTGATGTTTCCCTCCCAGGTGGTAGTTATCTGTAGATCTGTTAAGTTATACCTGCTGTAATGTCCATAAAACAAGAGAGCCGCGGAACAAACACCAACATTTCTCTCTTGATTTACATTCCCCAAAGGGGCACAACTCATCAAGCATTAAAGCCAGAAAAATGGGCCTTGCTGAACATATCCACCAAGTTTCATTTAAATACATCAACATTTTTTTTCTTGTTATTACCATGGTAAAGTTTATGCACAAAGACGGCACTGTTGAAGCCTTTAAAACTGACAGTACCTTTCTATTTTTCTTTGAAAAACAGACAATTAAATCAATTGTGTGTCATTTATAACATTGAACAGAACATGTGCAAAAATTTCTTTAGGAAAATCAATGTCCTACATGACTTATAAATTTCAAGATTTTATTAGTTGCATTCCATTTAGTTAACGTCCATGATGTATTGATAAAGACTTGTTTCAAACTTTAGTCCGAAGAAGCAGACAGGCAATCCCAGGAATACCAGTCCATTCTGTTCCGCTCTTCAGCAGTAAAGACGATAGCGACATGTAAAAGGTAAGTGGCTCTAGGGTAACATTTAAATCATTAATTAACAAGACATATCTTTAAAAAAGATAAGCAGCATTCAATTAGTAAACAATGTCATAAAGAGTGTATGTGAAAGCTGTTTGAACTTAACATGTGTATATTGTTTCATTTAAATATCAAACAATATATATGAAAGATATGTAAGATATGTATTAATTAAGTGGTAATTAATGACATCTGGATGTAAGTTTTATGGGATGAGTTTCTTACATTTAATATGTCTACTCTATAATAAATCGTATTAGAATTGCTTGACCATTTTGCATTTATCAACAGTAACCAGACTTAGAGGAAGATACTTGGTAGCTGATCGCAGACTCAACAAGAAGGCTCCTGTTCTGGCTTTGAGCAAGGTAAATAAAACTAGATATATTGGGTTCTGACAATTAGAATTGAATGATTTAACTAGACTGTCCTTCGCAGAATTAATTAAACACAAAACTCCCATAGGGCTCACACAGATGACAGCGTCCAGCGTCTGAGTTGATTCATATCGAAGCAAATAGCGCCTGAGAGCACTTTGTAGCCTATAATGTGATGAGGTCATGGTAGGGCTGGAGAATAAAACAATTCAAAGCCTCACACACAATCCAGTATCACTGTTTGCTTCTTAATGAAAAATGAAAAAGTCATAAATTTATTATATCATCATTCAAACAATATGTTTAAAGGTAGTGAAAGTAGTTTGCAATTCAAGCATGTTTTGAAACTCGTTTAAACTGAAATTTAAAACTACATCAACATTAAACTCACTTTCAAGGATGTTAATTGTTTTTTTTAGCTTAGAACCTGGGACCAATAATACATGTAATCTTACTCCCAGTAAGAACATACAATTATCAATAACTTGTTGCGAATATTATTGTATGACATGATAAAGTGGTTAACTTGGCATGAATCTATTTAGGGCAATTTTTTGTTTTTGAGTGATTTTTTAAGTGTTTTTTCTCCCAATTAACTTATTTTAAGAATACGCTTTTAAAAAGAGTGAAATAATTTTGGATAATGCCCTTTTGATACCTGGAAATCAATATTTGAGGTTGAGATGTGACTATTGAAGGGTAAATTCCTGATATCTGGGTCTGATCTTTCTTGATACTTAAAATTCTGATGAAGTCATATGTGGTCAACAATAAGGTCAATCTTAGAAAATACTTATTTAAGCATCTCATCCATTTTTTGCCAAACTAGACAAGAATAACATTCATCAAGTTCAAATATAAGTAAGTTAATTTTTTGTCAAATAGTGGTCACTTTGTCAAATCTTTTAACAACTATTTTACTTAGTAGGGGCTTGTAATTTTACTTTGTAGGGGCTTTTTAAATGATTGTGTTGATATTAGTTTAAGTTGGTTAATTTTAAATAATGGCCGTCTCCATTCAAAAAAGAGGTAACCATTTCAGCCAAAGTAGGCAGTGTTGTCAGATGAGAAATATAATCTATTTGACATATACATTTGTTTGTTTTTCAGAGTTGAAAATCAAGGAGCTGTGATGTACAATAGAGGTACGCTCAAACGTGGAGGAAATGTTCAACCCTGACCGGACCCAGTTGCCAATAATCTTTATACTGCGATTGGTTAGGAAGTCTTATTCAGGCCAAATGCTGCACTGGCCAAGAGCTTGGTCACAAGGAAGGATACAGGAAGACAGTTGTGTTGATGAACAGCAGCTAGGCAGGAACAGTACTCTGTATGGGGGAGAAGACAATAAATGATCACACTGTCAGTCAGCACCAGCTGAAGCTGATTGTTTGCATTTCTATCATGCAGGCACTATGTGAATGAGACATAATTTACAGTTTAATTGTTCATTTGTTCTGCCATAAATTATAATAATTAGATGTTGTTAATTTTCTATTAAGTTTATATTCCTGTTCATTTGTTTTATTATTCCCCGCCAAACGGAAGGTTTCAGGAGAGGGGGTTTTGTTTTGGCGTTGTCTGTCCGTCAGTCATTCTGTTCGTTCATCCGTCCCTCCCTAACCATAACTTGGTAGGCATTGACTAGAAATGTTAAAAATTGGTCAGAATGTTCCCCTTGATCATATCTCGACCACATGTAAGTGGGGTCAAAAACTAGGTCAAATCTTATAAAATCTTTTGAACAAACTAAAGGCATTATACATGGTCAAACCTTAATCAAAATGTTTTCCCTGATGAACTCTTGGACATATATAAAACTGGTCACATATGATCGAAAATTAGGTCATTAGGAAAATCTTAGAAAAATCTTGTCATGGTATTTGATTGGTCAGATTTTGTTTAAACTTGGTCAGGATGTACCCTTGATGAAATATGGACTGCTTGTAAAAGTGGGTCACTAGGTCAAATCTTTGGAACAAACTAGAGGCATTAAACAAGGTCAAATATTCATGAAACCTAATCAAAATGTTTCCTTGTTATTTCAGGAATAAGCCAATCAATTATGCATTCATGCTTTTAATTTTTTAATAATTTGTCCCCTCCTCCCTCACTGAGAGGAAAGGTGGATTATATTAATGGTAGGTGTTTGTTTGTGCGTCAGAGCAATCTTGTCCATGGCATAACAAGGACTTTGAGGTGTTGTCTTCAAACTTCATATACAGAATGATCTTATTGCGAGTGCACAGGAATCATAACTCTTGCTGCAGTTTTATTTTAGTTATTTTCCTTTATTTATTTTCATACTTATTTTTTGTCTGGAGTCTAACTTAAAAAGACTTTAAAGTATTGACTTTAAACTTCATATACTGATAGATCTCATTTAGGAGAAGTGCAGTGAATATGAACCATAACTCTGGCTGTCATATCTTTTTGTCATTGCCCTTTGAAAAATTTCATTGTTTTCCTTTGTTCTAAGGGGAAGTTGTTACTGTTAAGATAAAATACGATTTATTTTGATTAGGCAAGATAGCAAAAAGTACAACAAAAGCACTCTGAGATTTTTACTGAGTATTTTTAACATAACAGTATAGGGTTTTACAATTGTATAAGAGCTGCAGTGGCAAAATTAGTGATGATTACAATAATAATTACATTTTACAATTAACATAATTATATGACAATTTTATAATATGAATTGATTCTAATAAGAACAGTTTGAAAAACAGTGTAGTATCATTGTTATTAAAAATATATAAGAGAAGCATGAATGATAGGTGCCAAGCTTAGATGTCCATTTAAAGCTGTAAAAGCAATTAATGCAAAAATTGTTTGGACTATTAAAGCCAATTACCCACAAGGTATAATGATGTTCCATGATGTTGTATCACACATGGATGGCAGCTATCACAGAAACTTAGTTACCATATCATACAGTATGATGTATTATGACAGTCTGTGACTGCTCTTGTTAGCTTTAAAGTCATCGATCTATTTTTGTTGTTGTTTTCTTTCTTTTATTTATTGATGATTTGTTAGATTGTCAATTATCCATTCATTTAATGATTTCTGTTTTCATTTATTTGTTACTTTGTCAAATAAACATTCGTTCATTTGTGTTTGTGTTTATCTATTGCAGACCCAGAGATATAAATAATGTAGGATTTCCAAAAGTATTGCACCGAGTCACATGAAACTTGATAGGAATGTTGGTCAGCATGGGAAATGGTGCGCCTGCAATTTGTATGACATTCCATTTTCAAATCTAAACTAAGTTAAAGTTATGGTCCTTTACTTATTAAAAAATTGTTTAAAAATTAATGATAATATTATGTGTCACAGAGAGCTCCAAGGAAGTTGCACCTACACACATGACTCTAATTTTTAAGCAATGAATTGAGAAAGTAAAAAAAATAGCAATTGAGATTTGAAAACATCAGTAGAATAGAGCATTGCATGATAGCCTGAATATGGATCTTCAAACATTGTGTAACGCTATTGCTAACTACCCATATACCAAGTTTCATATTTATCTCTTTAGAACATTCTAAGCCATTGCACAAAAAACACCCAATTTTAAAAAATAGAAAAATATCGGGTTAAGGGGAGATAACTAATTACATATGCAGGATGGAGTTATTATTCTTGGAAACTGCACTTCCTTTCATTGCAATAAATACACCATATTTCACTTGAATCACTTTTTGAGGTACATTCCAAGAAATGGCATGGAAAAGCAGCCATTATGGAAAACTTAGAGTTAAGGGGAAATAAATATGCAGGATATGATTATGATTCTTGGGGTTTACACTTCCTCCTGTTGCCATCTTTCCACATCCCAAGTTTCATTTCATCCTTTTATTTATTCCCCAGATGTGGCTGGGACATGAACCCATTTAAGAAAAACACATCAGGTTAAGGGGAGGTAACCATGGAAACGTGTGGGGCAGGATTATGGTTATTATGCACTGCACTACCTCCCATTCCATCTACATAAAAAGTTGCATAAAAATAATGTTTAATAAAAATTATGTCCATGCGTAAACAGTAAACACAATGGTCTCTTTGTGCAGTGTTTTTGTTAATAGCTTTATGTTGTTGTCATTGTGCAAAAACAGACGAGCGTTATTGTTCACTCCACGGCGCACTTGTTTGTTTCCATAACGGAATGGATAATCTGAATGGAATCACTATGAATTTGTTTTCGTAATTATTTTGGCCATGTTTGGAGACGTAGTCTTTGAAAATGTTACTATTAAGATGAGATGTCAGCTTGTCCTGTGTGAGTTACAGTATTTCTTACAATGTTGATGACATTGACAAATTGTGGCCGACAAAGCGTATTCCAGGGACGCCTGGCTGTACGACAGGCCGTGGCTAACAAAGCGTGTTCCAGGGACGCCCGGCTGTACGACACACCGTGGCCGACAAAGCGTGTACAAGGGACGCCCGGTTGTATGACAGGCCGTGGCCGACAAAGCGTATTCCAGGGCCGACAAAGCGTTTTCCAGGGACGCCCGGCTGTACGACAGGCCATGGCCGACAAAGCGTATTCCAGGGACGCCCGGCTGTACGACAGGCCATGGCCGACAAAGCGTATTCCAGGGACGCCCGGCTGTAAGACAGAGGGTGTGACCGAAGAAGCAGCTTTCAGGAACGCCTGGCTGTTCGACAGAGGCCCTAACCGATGAGCTTGTTCCATGAACGCCCGGCTGTACGATAGGGATACCGACGAAGACTGTTCCAGGGACGCCCGTCTGTATGACAAACGGTGAGATTGGCGAATCGTGTGTACTTCCCAAATATTGATTCATCCCGACTGGGTGGCAGACCCAGGGCTGGGACCTTGGACTGGTGACGAACGTGTAGGGCCCCGTCTCCCAGAACATGCATACGTGGCAGACCGTCGGGCGAGACAGGCGTACGGCATAGAAGAAACGTTTCATACTTACGGCCTGAAGGCCAAAACGGTCGGTCGGCGTGGTGTGGGAGCTTGCATCTGGTTCACCAACCAAACAATATTTTTTTTATAATATCTTGCTCGTGAAAATAAAAAGTTCAACAAAACGGGCGCCGTAAGTTTTAGTGTGTTCTAGGCTTGACCCGAAAAGCAGTTTTATAACATGTTAAAAAATAAAGGACCAACAGTTACCAGTTATCAAATCACTGAATTATGATGGAATGCAGATTTGATCTAAAATGAAATTATTACTAGTTTCTTTTATGCTTTCCGGTTAAATAACAAGCTATTTGCACCCCATTTGAAAATGTTTGTGTTGATTTGACGGCTTAAAGAGTGTGGTTTCCACATTGCTTTATGCAAGTAACGTAGCGTACACAATGTGGGACTGATTTGTTTTTACATGACCTCCCCAAATTGAAGACGACATTATGTTTCTAACGCGAATCCAATTGAATTGACATATATTTTATCATAAAAGAAACATGAAACTTGTTAAATTTGGTGTTCGAATTATATTTCACCGACTGAAAGCATTAAGTGGTGTAGTGGTTATTGTGAGGCGTTGCATCGCGCATGTTGGCCAAGATGACATGACAACTTATGCAGACTACGAAAACGTTAGTTCAGTCTTCTGCAACGACGGTTTATTGATTTATAGCTGGCTCTCTGAACCACACGTACACTTAAGCGGATACAATTCTGAAATCAGTCAACTCTTGGAAAAAAGTTGGGTTTTTTAAAATAGGGGCGTGGATAAGGTTAAGTGGGACAGCGTACTGCAACTGGAAATTAGGTCTGATTGTTTTCAAGATCCAACATTTAGAATCTTTCACAAACTGATCACTAACGGTTCCGGGGACGACGGAGCGGGTAAATATGGTATAGAAACGTCAAACCTGGATTCGCCCCTGCAGACAACAATGCGTTTACCACTATGGGAGGTGGTTGATAGCGCTATACAAACCAGGCAAACGTGAGCTTAAGACAGACTGCAATAACGGAGTACTAGAGCACATCTTATTTATTCAATACAAACAATTCTGTTGACTGTGCCTTCTTTTCCAGTAAGCATGAACACAGGCACGAACACTTACCAGAAGACACAATAATTACGTAGACTGGTTCCATATTTTGTTCATACTACTTGCAACGTATTTAAATTGGTACCATTTGAAAGAGTAATTTTTATTTTATTTACTACCTTGATTATAATAACATGACATAGCATAATATAACTTAATTAGTGCGAAACAACCTGACATGATTCAACCATAGTAACGCGCTACGGTCCAGGTTACGTTATTTCGTACGCATGTTGAATTAAAAACTTAAATAAATATCAGCTGCAGAAATTCTTTAAACATCCGCGATACTGTTAAACGTTCGTGCGACGTCAATTGAAAATATGACGTCAATCGGCCGTTTCATTTTGAAATATTTAAACCTCAACTTCCATTCCTTAAATAAACTCGATGAACGCAACACCTTCGGACTCCATACACTTTGACCAACCCAATTTCGTTCATACCCCGATAATGACATCAATTCCTTAAATACACAACGTCTGCTCTATGACAGTCACGCATGTCGTGATTTCATCCGGGTGCTTAGAAAGAATAGGAGTGACATCCCGGTTGAGCATTTCATCCTCCATCAGGATAATGCCCCACCTCATACTGCGGAGACCACTCAGCTTTAAATTAGCGTCCTAGGACTGGAGGTTCTTCTATAACCGCCTTACTCCCCTATTTTCCCGGAGTTGAAGTCCCACCTCAAAGGTCACCGATTTATGGAGCTACAAACGGCTGCAAACATATTGATACACCAGTACCCGGCAGTACTATCATCTTCAACAAATGGCCAAAGAGACAGTCGAACGCTGTTTAAAATGGTCCGGTGAGAAGAAGTGAGATCACACCAGACGTATCTCGAGTACCTTCATGATAATCGACGTCGTTGACGTCGTCGAACAGATCATGACGGGGGCCGATAGTGTACGTCTTCAAATGGTCGTGATTTGATGTAGGAGAGACAGACATTTCGGATATTTACAGACGCAGTTGAGGATAGAACTGTGTTTTGATTTATTTTTTATTAGTGCATGTCTTATACTTTTATGATATAAGGGCAGTCTACGTAATTAATGATCACCCTACATATGTCCGACGTCGAAATGACGTTTGATTTCGGTTGCGACATTGGCGACAAAACCGACTTATTAATCTGGAATATAGCCGATGTTGGGATTTAAACAAAAACGACATCTAACTGGATTCCGAGTCAATTTATGTACATAAAGGGCTGAAAACAACATACACACGAATAACTCGTTGATTTGTTTTAGTATTTGATATCTATTATTTTTTACATTTGTTTTTAAAACATGAACGATTAAAACATGTTTACAAAGGCGTGAAACAATCATCACCAACGGGCACTACCAAATTCAGAAAAAAATCAAATATATGCCACTTCAGTCAAATCCTGGATGAGGCTGCTAACTGGAAATGTATGGTCAAAGGGAAGCAACTCAATTATACAACACGCATGAGAGCTTACACCTTAACTGCCCTTTCCAATTGCTAACATTTTCTCAATTCCACGTACTATTTACATTGAGCATATATATAGCAAAATTCTCGGATATCACAGATTCAAAATGTGTATTTTCATTGATTAACTTACCGTTCCAACACGAACTGCAGGACAAGCTACATACAGATAAAATGGAGGTACATAATACGGTGTTCCGTAAGGGCTAAAGTGTAAGACAAGAAAGGCGAATACGCAAAGGGACGAAGGCGAAGACACGAATACGTAGATGTGCGTGAAGTTAGCAGCACAACAGCATAGCAGCAAGCTGCCAGCAGCAAGTTGATATGCTGCTGGCAGCTAGCTGCTGGCAGCTAGCTGCTACATTTTTTAAATATGAATATAATGATTTATATGAACTATATACTACTTTAGTTAATCATTGTATGCTTTCCAGCTGTTTATAGGAATATAAATAGTGGTAAGAAAAAATGAGATTTTACTGTTTTAGCTTAATGTTTGGTAAACTTTTGATTACTTCGGGTCTTTTTGATAAGCGGTCCACCAACACAGTTATTTTCTTGCGAAAGAACAATTTCTCGGACCAACGGGACCATACCAACTAAACGTAATCTTTATTGATAGTAAGGAAACTACAATGCCTAAGATTTGACTACCATTACGAGTAGGTATGATAAATGTTCAAATACCATGCGGACGAAAAGTGCAGGGATGAACTAGGCCACGAGCCCTACAATGTGTGCTATTTCGATAGTTGGAGCTTTTGTCCTGAGTAGGCGAAAATAGAGCTCGAAAATCGAAATTTGCTGCTGTAAAAGCCATTTTGGGGACGCACTGACCCGAAAATTCGAGTAAGGGGACCATAACGAAAAGTGCAGGGATGAACTAGGCCACGAGCCCTACAATGTGTGCTATTTCGATAGTTGGAGCTTTTGTCCTGAGTAGGCGAAAATAGAGCTCGAAAATCGAAATTTGCTGCTGTAAAAGCCATTTTGGGGACGCACTGACCCGAAAATTCGAGTAAGGGGACCATAACGAAAAGTGCAGGGATGAACTAGGCCACGAGCCCTACAATGTGTGCTATTTCGATAGTTGGAGCTTTTGTCCTGAGTAGGCGAAAATAGAGCTCGAAAATCGAAATTTGCTGCTGTAAAAGCCATTTTGGGGACGCACTGACCCGAAAATTCGAATAAGGGGACCATAACGAAAAGTGCAGGGATGAACTAGGCCACGAGCCCTACAATGTGTGCTATTTCGATAGTTGGAGCTTTTGTCCTGAGTAGGCGAAAATAGAACCCGAAAATTCGACTGAGGGAACTTTAGCGAAAAGTGTAATGTTGAACATTCTTCGTTTAACGCTCCTTTGGCTCATGTTCAGCTAGGCATTGTCAGGTTCATTCGAAACAATCATGGTTATTTAAAACTCATTAAAAAGTATATGTAACTGAATTCCAGGCAGGGATCTATTCTGCATGTCAATGGAGATTTATTAACGCCGGCTAGTAGACAACAGGTTTGGATCCTAGGCGCTGATTTGCAATTGAAGTGGGTCCGTCTAGCGCAGGTTCGAATTAAAATTGCCGAAAATAAAACAAACAATAGGCGAATAACACCTGCTCAACAAAAACAATAGCCTTATATATTTAGAGACAGATATTGCCAAAAATTTACATTTATTGCTTTATACTAAGATATTTGCAATCCACAGTTCGCATCTAACGACAAACATTCTAATGCCGAGCAAACTATTTACTAATACCGTACATACGTATCAACGGAGGGTACACAGAGGTAACATTTTGGATGGTATAAAAGGTACGGAGTGTAAACAGTGTTTAAGTAGAGGGGGACAGAGGGGGTTTCATTAAGCAAATTCTGTGTCACAGATTTGCACCAAAAAGTTTTTTTCTGTAACGAATCTCAGGACATTAATCTAATAGAATTTGTTACGCTTTGATGTCATAATTGCAAAAAAGTACCATAATGTAAAAAAAAAGATTGTGTCCGAGACTGGGTTCGAACCCGCGTCGCCAAAATTGAAATTCGGCGTATTCCTTACTGAGCTACCATAACTATGGGAGACATAATTAAATTATAAAGCTATGTCGGTAGTATCACGTGATAACACCGACTAGCCAATCACACATAAGGAATGAATTCTACCTGGTAGACATACCCAGTAATCTTTTTTTAATGGTAAAATACAATATAACTGCTAAACTTAAATAAATTGTAAACTATGTGGTACTTTAATTAGTAAGTTTTAATGCATTGTACACATTTGCAACAAAGTATACGCTAAACTATTTAAACAACATATTAGACATTGAAACACTGATTTTAAATCCTCATCATCCTGTCATTGGAATGTTAAGATAACAGTGACTTTGATTGTTAAGAAATACTGCAGATCACAAGTGTTTCCATTAAACTTCTAGAGCAGTAAAGATTCTGAAGTTCTGAACTATTGGCTCAGTATGTACTTGTACAAAATAAATGGCTGTGTACGGCTGTGTCATGTCAAGTAATTTATTTATCTACATTTATTTCCGTACATACTAAAACCTTTTAACGATTTAGTACATGAAAATGATCGACTTCTTTCATTTCAAGTGAAACATTTCCTCTCTTGATCTGTGGTTATAGTGTAGCCCTTTGTTGAGTCATTTTAGTTGCTATTAGCAGCCACCCGCTGTGATTTAATTTCTGCTCCCATTATCTGGAGTTCCTTTGATGATGCTTAATTAATATACTATAAACTGTCAGCAGCGGGCGTTTCTTATGTAATCAACTTAGATCTGACCTATTTATAACTTTTCCCAGCAGGGGTCGTTCACTGCGTTTGTTTGATCAAAAATTTGATGGTCAGTAACACTTACTGGCAATGACATCATACCACTTATAACTTGAGAAACAGGTACTGTAATTTAAAATTAAAGATTTATAAAGCAAAGCGACTCATTTAATATTTTATTTAAATTGTTGTACTGTTATAATAATTTATTTGTGTTAAGAACTATAAGGCAAAACAAATATTTGGTTAGGGTTAAAACAAACATTTTTTATAAGGCTTGATTTAAGAATATTGATATAAGAACGTTATTTTCCATTGGCGAATAGCGTTAAAGAATTCCTGTATAAAACGTAAAAATGTTTAAACTACATATTAAAAAAGATGCACTCTTATTCCCAAAGAAAATGTACCACAAGTATTAATACAATTGTTTTAATATTTTTTAAACCAATCGGTAGGGTCGCGCCGATATGTAGGTAGGGTTTGTAAGATTTGATTGAGGGTTTTTTTCTGTGTCATTCTTTCTCTTCAATATTTAAAATATGAAAAAAGCAAACAGTTGCTTTCAATAATAAAAATAAAAAGTAAATGTTGTGCTTAGTTTGTTATTTATAGGGTGGAGGGGACAGAGCCTTGAATCCAAATTTCGAAATTATATTTGCAACTTTTAAGTGTCCAAAAAAACAACTTTCTGAAATCCTTAAAAGATACAGAGATCAGTTTCGTTACAAAATTAAATTTGAACTCACTGACAGTATAAAATGACCAGATTATATATAAAAATGTGCTTTCTATAAGCCATACATTATAAGTTTAGAACCCATCATGTTAACCTTTCTCGATCACCAGAATGTTGATGATATGTGACTATACTCTGGTTCAATCGCCAAGATTCGGAGAGCAAACAGAGACAATTTCAGCCAATCAGAGGCGTTTCACTGTATTCTATTAATAGATTATCTTGCAGTCGGTAAACCTTGGCGATTGCCTATAGCCAATGAAAAAGAGCCTAACATAACACAAATAAAATTAGAACACATGAAAGCAAGCGTGGCATGAGACGGCTTATCATACTTCATGAATGATGATTCACAACATGTGTACCGCATTTTGTACTAACACTGCGGAAAATGGTTGAATTTACGGGAAAGAACGGTCCCGTACATGGGTAGGTATAAAAGAGTGGCCGGACCGGACCAAATGCGGACCAACTGAAATCTCCGAACTGTTACGGAAATCGTTCGGAAGTTTACCTAATTACCGTATGATTTATAATTCGGTCATTAAAATTTCCACAGTCTGTCGAATTAATTGATAAAATTTAGAATGTGTGTGTTTTAGTTGTATTTCGTATAGTTTTATGACGGTGGTGGTGTTAGTAGTTTATACTCCGGATCCCGGCGTGAGCACATTGAAGGGTCCCAGAGTGACAGTTCAACCACCGCACACCTATCCTGGGCGGTGAACCAGTACTAGGTGCCTTCACTTCATAACCAATCACAACAGAAGTGAGTTGGTCCGCCCGGGAATCGAACCAGGGTTGTCCGATTAACAGTCCAACGCTCTACCGACTGTGCTAACCGGGTGGACTTTTATGACCCACTGGCCATGTGTTTTTATAAGCAAATGATCATGTCACTAATTGACATAACGCGGGCTGTCAGTCAAATTAGCCGGCCAATACCGGACTGACCAATCAGCATCCAAATAAGGCGTGGCTTATCAGTTGCCCTTTGTTATCCGCCATGGTTAAGGGTCCGCCTACGGAGCGGGAGGTCGTGGGTTCGATCCCGGGCCGCGTCATACCGAAAGACGTTAAAAGCTGGTACAAGTAGCTCCCTTGCCTGGCGCTTGGCATTTAAAGGGTAGTTCTTGGGAAAGTGGTGTACTCAGTACTGGTTCTACCCAGGAAAGTTGTATCCCGTGTATCGGTGCTTTACACCGAGCACGTTAAAGAACCAAGAGGTCTCTTCGCAAAGAGCTAGGGTAACACACCTGGATCTCTTGTATCTCACTCTGTTTCTTCAAGTCTTCCAAAGTCTGGATTTGACTGCGAATTGCTGTCATTCTATCTCATATCACTTATGGCATTTAAACACAATTTAACTATGTACGTGAAGTTAGCGCCCTAGCGGCCTAGCGGCGTGAAGTTAGCGGCCTGGCGGCCTAGCGGCCTAGCGGCGTGAAGTTGGCGGCCTAGCGGCCTAGCGGCCTGGCGGCCTTATTATTTTTTCTATTTCCAAGCAATTGTTTATGCGTTTTTTTTTAAACAATGATAAATCAAGGTTTTTTATTCATATAGTTACATAGCGGCCTTAAATTGTTATATATTTAGAATATTTTTCTTTACCTGCTTTATCGACGCTTTTAAAAAAAATGTTGATAATCGCTAATAGCTTCAAAGTGTTAATTTTGCATAAAAACAGTTAATATGTCATTGTTTTAGAAGAAAATGCATGTATACATGCTTTGAAATAGGATACCATTTTAGGCCGCTAGGCCGCTAGGCCGCCAGGCCGCTAACTTCACGCCGCTAGGCCGTTAGGCCGCTGAAGTGCTCGATCGACTTTTTTGAAAAAAAAGTTGAAAAACGGTTCAGAGTGATAATTTGTGCATATAAACAGTAAATATATCATTGATTAAGAAGAACAGGCATGTTTAATGCTTTGAAATAGCTGACTGCTTAATCGACTTTTTTGAAGAAAAAAAGATGTTGATTATCGCTAATAGCTTCAAAGTGTTAATTTGTGCATTCAAACAGTTAATATGTCATTGTTTTAGAAGAAAATGCATGTATACATGCTTTGAAATAGGAAAACATTTTAGGCCGCTAGGCCGCTAGGCCGCCAGGCCGCTAACTTCACGCCGCTAGGCCGCTAAGCCGCTAGGCCGCTGAAGTGCTCGATCAACTTTTGAAAAAATAAATAAAAAAACGCTTTAGAGTGATAATTTGTGCATAAAACAGTAAATACATCATTGATTTAGAAGAACAGGCATGTTTAATGCTTTGAAATAGCTGACTGCTTTATCGACGCTTTTGAAAAAAACTGTTGATAATCGCTTCAATGTGTTAATTTGTGCATAAAAACAGTTAAAATGTTATTGTTTTAGAAGAAAATGCATGTATACATGCTTTGAAATAGGATTCAATTTAGGCCGCTAGGCCGCTAGGCCGCTAATTTCAGGCCGCTATGCCGCTAGGTCGCTGAAGTGCTTGATCGACTTTTTTGAAAAAAGTTTGAAAAACGCTTCAGAGTGATAATTTGTGCATAAAACAGTTAATTTAAAATTGTTTTAGAATAAAAGGTAAAGAAAAATATTCTGAATATATAACAATTTAAGGCCGCTATGTAACTATATGAATAAAAAACCTTGATTTATCATTGTTTTAAAAAAAACGCATTAACAATTGCTTGGAAATAGAAAAAATAATTAGGCCGCCAGGCCGCTAGGCCGCTAGGCCGCCAACTTCACGCCGCTAGGCCGCTAGGCCGCTAGGCCGCTAACTTCACGCCGCTAGGCCGCTAGGCCGCTAGGGCGCTAACTTCACGTACATAATTTAACTCATGATGGCGTCACGGCGGGGTCAAGCCATAATGCAGCCAATGGGTGCGGGCAGACCTTGATAAACTCAAATAAACAAACGACCTCCGACTATCTGCACTAGTGAGTGTGGCGGATCCGTGGTCTTGAGATAACACACTTGACTATCAATCCAGGCGTCACAGGTTCGATCCCCCGTCGCATCACTAACAAAAACTAATCGTCTTCCGGAAGGGACGTTAAATGGGGGTCCCGTGTGACAGTGCTATACACTGGAGCACGTTAAAGAACCAGTGTAGCTCTAACATTCAGGGTTACATTCTGTCTTTGCACAATGATCCAAAAACCTAAAATGACTAACAATCTTAATGGAGCACTCGCCGAATGGGCAAGGCTCGAGTGCGAATATAAATAAGCTTACACACCCACACAGTAATGAGTATGTCCGCCCTGTTAGCTCAATCGGTAGAGTGTAAAACTCTGAATCGGACAACCCTGGTTCGATTCCCGGGCGGACCAGGTCACTACTGTTGTGATTTGTTATGAAATCCTTTCTACGACCATTCGCAGTGTACCACTGCCCCTGGCATGTACAGAAGTTGTCAGTTCCTTGCAGAGGTGAAGGCACCTAGTACTGGTTCTGCCCAGGAGTGTTGTGCGGTGGTTGAACTGTCACTCTGGGACCCTTAAATGTGCTCACGCCGGGACCCGGAGTATAAACTACTAACACCACCACCACCTTCAGTATTGAGTGAGCTCAATCGATAGAGCGTTGGTAAAAATATAATATAAAGATAAATATAAGATAAAAACAAATCTGGCTTCTTAAAAATAATAACATCCAATTAGAAAACTTGAAATTAATTTCGATTTCAATAATCTGTTTTTAAATAGCAATCGGTCTCTAATCTTAGATATGATTTTATTTTATCAGCATTCTTCAAAGCAGGTGTTACAATTTATATAATATTGTTTGAATATATTATTTGTTCATTCATACATTAATTCATTCATACATTACTTCATTCATACATTAATTCATGCATACATCAATTCATTCTCACTCACTCACTCACTCACTCACTCACTCACTCACTCACTCACTCACTCACTCACTCACTCACTCACTCACTCACTCACTCACTCACTCACTCACTCACTCACTCACTCACTCACTCACTCACTCACTCACTCACTCACTCACTCACTCACTCACTCACTCACTCACTCACTCACTCACTCACTCACTCACTCACTCACTCACTCACTCACTCACTCACTCACTCACTCACTCACTCACTCACTCACTCACTCACTCACTCACTCACTCACTCACTCACTCACTCACTCACTCACTCACTCACTCACTCACTCACTCACTCACTCACTCACTCACTCACTCACTCACTCACTCACTCACTCACTCACTCACTCACTCACACTCACTCACTCACTCACTCACTCACTCACTCCTCACTCCTCACTCACTCACTCACTCACTCACTCACTCACTCACTCAACCCACCCACCCAGCCAATCAGAAAAGCACCCACCCACCCACCCACATACCCAATCACCCACCCACCTTACTTGATTACAAAATTCAAAACTTTTTTATAACATGGGCGTACGGGAAAGAGTGCATTTCCGTATATCCATAGGGTACGGGAATTGTAACTTTTGGAACTTGTATATGTCCGTACATCCGTAATATACGGGAAATGTACACGCCCGTATATTTTTCGTGTACAGGAATGGTATAAACCCGTACGCTCAACGTGTACGGAAGAGCATAAATTCCCGTACTCTCGACATGTACGGAGACCATACATGTCTATCCGCTCAAGATATACGGAGATGTATGGTACCGTACATTCATCAAAATTTTGTTAGTACCAGTCGTACATCAACCCTACCAGCATTGTCGATTTTTATTATTTATTATTATAAACATGTCGCTTTAATTTCATCAAAGGTTGTTAAAACCCACCAAAAGCATAACATTTCCTACACAACGGGACCCTTACTAACACATTGCGGTTTCCCTGCGTAACACGGAACAATGTATACCAGTGTATGATTTAAATGTTGTTCATATCATGTATGCTGTCAAATATAACACCAAATTACCTGACTTTATAACAAAATTCAAAACCTTTATAACATGTGTGTACGGGAAAGGGTACATTTACCGTATACCCGTAATGTACAGGAATTGTTACTATTCCGTACACTCAGTGTGCACGGGAACTGGTTTATTTCCGAACATCCATATAATGCGGGAATTGTACAAGCCCGTATATTCATCGTGTACGGGAATAGTGTAATCTCATACTCTCGTTAGTCAATCTACTCAGTATTGTCCGAATTATTTATTTTTATAATTTAGACCTCTTTTAAATTTCATCAAAAGCTATCGAAACCCATTAAAGCATTAAATTTTCTAAAAAGGTATTTTTTACTGACACCATCCTGTTTTTTTAAGAAACAGTGATATGTTTAAGTCAATGGTCAATGGTATAAATGACTTTCATATTATATGTGCTATCAAATTTAACCCCCAAAGACCTAAATTGGCTACAGAATTCATTGTTTTTTGTTACAACACGGATGTACGGGTTAGTGCACGCCCATACATCGAATCCCGTATACTCAAGATGTGCGAGTTTTATGAATATACGAATCCGAACACACCCGTATACTCAACATCCCGTACACTTACCGTACAAATTGGATGTACGGGTTTCAGTATATTCCCGTATATTAAACCATTTTCCGCAGTGTAACATCTTCAATCCGTTAAAGTTAGTCCAATATAGCCAAGAGACATTCGGAGCTCCTCGGCCATTTTATCGAAAAAGATATACGTTATTCTGCTCAATCGTTTAAGACATTCGAGAGGACAATGAGAGGGAAATAAGTCTTATGATTAACACCTTTATTGTTTAAGGGATTTTCATAAGTAACTAAGCTTGATTGGTTATAATTTGGCGATTATCTCGTAATTACTTTTTAAATCAAATATGTATTTCTAGAAATGGAACTTGATTTTGATATTTTAAATATTTATTTTTAATAACTCCGTCAGAGAAGTTAAACAGTTAATTGTGTCAAAGTCAATTTAAAGAACACCCGCACAATATTGTCCCGTATAGTTCCGAAAAAAATACAATTATATTGACCTTGAGTGTTCATTGTATTGACTTCTGCCTAGTTTAAGGAATATTTGCCATGATAATCCACTGCCGTGCATCTTCTCAATATTACACTGGTGTCACAGTAGGGGCCATTTCCTGTGTATTTGTTAATTGGCTCCGGGCCTTTTAGGTTGACACTTTTCGAGTAGATTATCCTACTAATACATATAAACAATATACACAGCTATAAATGAATTAATTGAATAAACCAAAATAAATATGACTGATAAGCTTTTAAACTGTGATATAGCATTTATATTTAAACCCATTTTAAATGCGTTATCACCATTGTTATATCCAAATTGTGAAGCATCCTTTGTTAAAATATATTGGTGGGCTACTATATATAACATCACTCTTGTTCTTATTCAAAGGCATTGTATTAATACTGTTATTATCGTTTGAAAGCAACAACAACAAAAGATGAAAAGTCCAATTCTATAATAAAACCTTTATAACTGCACGGCTGGATTCCCAGATCGGAGAACTGCTAAGCGGCACAAGGCCGTTAAGATAACTTTCGTTATGACTTTGTATTAATATCGTTCGTGTATATGCTTATGGGTGTGTGCTTGTGCGCGCGCGTGCGTGCGTGCATGTAAGTGTGTTTGCGTTTATTCATCGGTTCTGTATAGTGTGACTTTTTGAATTGCTATTCGTAAATATGGTTGGTATTATTTTACTTTGTACTGTGATGATAAGAAATATTACTGTGTCTCAAGCATTTAATGATTTTTGCCTATCAATTATATAGTTAATATGTTTTCATGAAAAAGTTTAAAAATTATAATAGGGTTATACAAGAATAAATTAAATCAGTAGGGTACTTATATAATAAAACAAGAAAGGATCTTTTTTCAAGAAGGACATTTGCAGATACAAAGTCACACGGTGCAAGATTCCTCCTCGTATGCGACCGCGCACCCCGGTTTAGTGAGTGTAGGATGATATCCCCCCCGGATGATTGCCCCCCAGACATTAGCCCCTAGGACCATATCCCCCCGGATGATAGCCCTCCCAGACAATACCCCCCCCCCCCCCCAGACAATAGCCCCCCCCCCCCCGAATATATATATATAAATGACTTTACATATATACACTCTTTTAAATATGCATATTCATATAACTCATAAAACAAAAACAAAAATGCCATTTAGTGGTCCTTTTCTGGTTCTCTATACAGACTTGTGAATCAAGTGTTCAGCGAACAAAACCTATAGTTACAGTTCAAACAGTGCATTTGCAAATGTCCCTATTACCATCTAACAGAATTGTAGTGTTGAAGGGTACAATGAAGGGTGACCAATGTTGTGGGAATTAGTGTTACAAGTTCGATTTTGACTTGTAAAAATAGTCCTCACAATTTCGAGTCATTGAGCTTTGAGAATATCATACAAATTTCCTTAAATAAACTGGTTATAATATGCATTTTAATATTGGGGGGTGGATATCGTCCGTTTTTTCACTAAGACGGGGGGGGGCTATCTTCCGGGAGGACTATGGTCCTAGGGGCTAATGTCTGGGGGGGGGCAATCATCCGGGGGAATATTATCCGTACCTCCGGTTGAGTAGTGCAGCTTCACCGAGCCCGAGCCACACTGTCTTAGCGGCACGTGCATTTGACCAGCTTGTGGTATTAGCTGACATAACTGCGAGTCGCTGTTTAAGTGCAGACAAAGTTTTATCGTTCAAATGACTCAAGTCAAATTAAGATGTTAAAAGTTGGTTCTTTATTAATTCCCCTTTTACGTTTAATTGTCACGTCCGGCTTTTGATATAATGTACCAATATTATTTAATAGAAGAAGTACAAAGATCCTAGTTAATTCTCTATGTGTTTCCATTACAAAGGGTCTTTTCCTGTATATGTCAAATTTGGGAGTAGTCGGTCCCTGCTAAAAGTAAAATGAAATATGGAATCATTGTTGTGACTCGGAGACCAATGCATATCCCTGATTAGAAATAAGAGATGTCTAGTTGGTTTGGTTTTGGTTATTTTAAATGCAAAACAGGCATTGCCTTTTGAATGTGCTAGTTAACTATAAATGTCAATATATGAGCATACTTTCTTAACATGCACTAGTTCACAAAGCCAAAAGTAACGCCGATTCAATGATATCCTCATTAACATTGTTATTTTTTATGGCCTTTCTCAACCAAATGTTTGCATTGGTGGGCCGCTCATGAAAAAAAAACCTGCCGTAATCAAAATTTTACCAAATAAGCTAAATCAGTAAAATCTTTTTTTTCTTACTCCTATTTGTATTCCTATAAACAGCTGAAATAAAAAAAAAACAATTATATACTATTGTATTATAGTAAATATATATTATTATATTCATAGTAAAAACGCAGCAGCTAGCTGCCAGCAGCACAGCAGCTAGCTGCTGTTGCTGCTAGCAGCTTGCTGCTATGCTGCTGTGCTGCTAACTTCACTCACATAATACGTAGACACGAAAAAACAAAAGTACGAAGGCAAAGGAACCTTTTCACCTCGTACTTGTGCGCCTTCGCCTTCGTGTCTTCGCTATTCGCCTTCGCCCATTCGCCTTCTCACCTCGTACTTGTGCGCCTTCGCCTTCGTGTCTTCGCTATTCGCCTTCGCCCATTCGCCGTCTCACCCCGTACTTGTGCGCCTTCGCCTTCGTGTCTTCGCTATTCGCCTTCGCCCATTCGCCTTCTCACCTCGTACTTGTGCGCCCTTTTGTCTTAGCTATTCGCCTTCGCTCATTCGCCTTCTCACCCCGTACTTGTGCGCCTTTGTGTCTTCGCTATTCGCCTTCGCCCATTCGCCTTCTCACCTCGTACTTGTGCGCCTTCGCCTTCGTGTCTTTGCTATTCGCCTTCGCCCATTCGCCTTCGTGTCTTTGCTATTCGCCTTCGCCCATTCGCCTTCTCTCCTCGTACTTGTGCACCTTCGCCTTCGTGTCTTCGCTATTCGCCTTCGCCCATTCGCATTCCGTTTGCATAATCGCTTTACAGCATGGCTGATCATGATATTAATATATTGTATAAACTACATGTATAAGATTTACACTCGCTTCTCGTGTCCCGGAGTTTGATTCCCGGTCTGGGAACAAATTAAACCGGACAAGTGGGTTTCCTAAAACAACACAATACTACACTCTTGCGTAACAATATGCAAGCGTCTGTGATTAATATAATATTTCAATTATTTGTTTCTTAATCGTTGTAAATAAATCAGTTCGGTTTAATAATGTATTATAAACGTATAAACATGTTGTGATACAAAGAGATATAAGTACAAAAAATGTATATTATAAAGTCACGTTGAATAAATTTACTTGTATAAATACAAACTAAAAAAGTGCTGTATTGATGTTTGGGGTCATCATTTCGACGTGCGTGTCAGACTGTTATTGATCTTTATTAAGAAAATTGGTATCAGATAATCGCGGCCCCATTGCCGTAACTAGCCAGAATATTGGGGCCGCGGCGGCGGACCCTGCGGCCCCAGCTCCTACTCGCCTGCTTCATTTAACATTTTAACATGTTCACTCAAAACTTTCATATTTTTTAAGGAAATTGCAAAATCCATATTACTGCAAAATTAAGTATTAGATAGGAAAAACAACTAAAGGTTGTCGAACACTACATGTCTTGCACAGTTATCTGTCAGACTACCAGCTTACAAGTTGACATTATCAGGCAATCTGCCCAGTGGTTAAAAATACAAAAAGGAAAAAAATGCAAGCAAGATATAACTTAGGATTGAAACCGGGTAGGGTTTGACTGTTTCTGTCATGGACGTTTTGACTGTTTGATCACATGATGACATCCGGGAATCTTTAAAAAAATGTGCGCCATTTCTATTGATCATTTGTTTACATTTCACCTTTAAATTACTATCCAGAGTGCATGTATACGTAAGTGGTACGAATTGGTTTGTTTTCTCTCCTTGTCCGTTATCCAATAAGCTTCTATTGTGCCGCGGTGGACAATAATTTAACCTGTTGATGGTTGCAACACCCCGGTTATCACGTGCCGGTTCCACACTAGTCTAGTCCACCTAAATGGCCGTCAACGAGTCTTTTGACGATTTTTAGACTATGGCAGACTCGAGACGTCTACCATCTCAGAAAAAAGTAGCAATTTCTCTACTTTTTTTCTCTACTACAATTACTCGCGGCGGCAATTTTTCAAATATTTTCGTTATAAATTCAAATTTCTACGAAAATATCATTGCCTACTATTAAACACATATTTACTTGTGTCATTATGCCAAAAAAACATGTTCAGATACCATAATGCACTTACATGCATCGATTGTATCCATTAATCTGTAAATCAAGGACAAATCTGACAGGTTGTGTACATGTATGAAATGGGGTAAAGGATTTCGAATATTTTGGTCGTTGATAGGTTCAGTTAAATAATGTTTGGTGGGTCGATTTGGGAGACCATAGCTTATTCATTCCTTTTTGATGAAATATATATTTGAAGAAATAATAAAGGTGTTTAAAGGGAGACGTAGTCACAATTTAGTGAGTGAGCACATAATTCACGTTCCACCGTGATACTGCGCATTTAGAGCTCAAACATTGTTTTCTACATACTACATATCAAGTCAATACATATTAAGAAATTATTTAAAAATAACTTTTCTTTAATTTAAAGGTATTTTTTGTAACGATATATAGATAAATCTGGCGGTGACTTGCTGGGAGACTAGACAGTAATTTTGTGTGTCTATTTGTTTACTACTAAGAGCTAGTGAAATATTTCACACATACGCGGATTGTTTATAAGTTTATGTATGACTTATAAAGGTACAAGATAATACGTAAAACTGTGCGCATAATTAACAACAACAACACAGTCATTCCTTAAATGATACATGGAGACAGAACAAAACATAAAACTGTATAGATATAATGACTGATTAGTGATTACAAAAGCGGATTGTGCATTTCCGTCATTGTATTGTTATCTATATCAAATATATCGTCACATGCCAACAAGCAAAGTCTTTTTCGGAATTTGGAATCCAGTAACAGGTCCCTCCACTGGTTACGTATCAATGCCTCCGGTGTGACAAATATTATCGAAACATCGGCCCTTGCAATATCTGGAAAATATCACTATTCTAGTAAAAGTAATATAGTTTTTAAAACTCTTCAGTCTATATTCTACTATTAGTTTAAAATGACTCAAAAGGCAAATGAATTTACAATTTCATTAAGAATGTGCGCCTTTTATCAAATTAATTCAAAGGAATTATTAAAATTTTATTAACTATTAATTATTTATTTATTATTTATTAATTATTATGATATAAATCGGTGAAATTGGCGTGTTATAGTTGCCAAAAAAGACTTAAAACTTTCTAATAATGGTGAAAACTTCCAAAATTGATTGACAGGAAGTGCATAATTCCAAGTTACCATATACAAGATACAAGAATATTAATTAAGGTAAAATGAAGCGATATTGGAACAAGTATTTATAAAAGCCGTTTTGTACTTATATTCATGCATACAATTTTACAAAAAGTTAGTTGAATAGGGCATTCTAAATGGAAGCCGATTTGCCATGGTCTGTTGATCTATGATCCCGTCAATATTTAGAGTATTTAGTGTAGTTGGGCAGCTCACCATTCCAGATCTATTGCAGCTAGAGTCCTTAAACTTGGTAGAATGATGTTTAAGATGCGTTCTTAGCAACCAGCAGTAGTGCATGTTCCCTGTTTGTTGGTTCATATTCTAATTTCTGTGCTTATCACTACAAGTATATATCTTCACTTATTTCGTTTTTTTTCCAGGAAATCTTCCCAACGTGTCCCCCTGAAGAATTGATCAACATATATGTACAGGAACGAGAAAGCCAGCAGGCTGAAACCACCGAAAAGGTTAAAATTAACACTGAAAAGGCCAAATTCAAACAGCAAAGAGACTTCAGAAATACACATGAAAAGAAGAAAAGTAGATATACAGATATTAAAGTGGGTGATAAAGTGTTAAGATTTAACAGTGCACGAGCTGGATGGAAAAGCAAAGCCGACTTAGGTTGTAACTATTCTGGGCCATATGTTGTTTTGGAAGTAGTTGGACACAGGGTTAAGTTAGAAAAGGATGGTAAAATTCTCAAAAGTCTTGTTTCAGTGAACAATGTAAAGCTAGTGCTTGACGAGACAAGTGACAATAATAGCAATCTAGAAGAACATGATATGTCTAACAATGCTATCCGTTTGTATATTGACAATCTAGATGCAAACAACAATGTAAATAGTCTCCTCCAAGAATGCGCGGCTATATTCAACACATCTAAATCGCCTGTCAGAATGTTTAGGATTAGCAACCAAGTGAAAACCTGTCCAGTTCTGTCCTTTGTAAAGAGGTATGTACAATATATACACATTGATATATGTTAGTAACATTGTATTATGGTTGAGCAGAAGAAGTACCCCGGTATACATTATCTGATGATCTGATCTGAAAATAAAGGCTTATTTAATCATTCGGATTATTTACAATCTTTGTTCTGATGTTAAGCTCATATGCTATATGTTATGTTTGTATGATGAAACCTTGAATGTTGCATTACTACACATGTGTTAATTTTATAGAGTTTTCAAGTGGTGAGGCCCCATTAATGACTGCTATAGATGTACAATGACTGAAAGTTTGACGGTTAGTTTAAACCGAAGTAGTTAAATGAACATGTATGTCTATCACTAGGTAACAGCAATGTATGGTAACCTGCTCCCTGATATGGAAGACGCTGTTCACAGAGTTAAAGAAAGTGGGGACCCTGGAACACTACTGCTCACTGTCCTAGCCAAGGCCTACATGGAGGACCTACCGCCTGTTGATGTTCTGGAGACACTGAAAAGTCGCCCAGCATTCCTGTCTGAGTGTCCAAAGCCTGAAGGATTGTATATATATATGAAAACATTCAAGTGTTAAATATTTATGCTGATTGGTTTTTGTCTATGAAAAAATATTGCATATTCTTGTATTTTCTTGAAATATTTTTTTGCTATATATGAAAACTGACACAATCAGTATTTGCAGTAACAAAAGAAGTAAAAGTGTCTTTTGTTTTTATGTTTATGTTTTCTATTACTTGTCTTAATTTGAATGAGATGTCTAAAAAAATTAAGGAAAATCTGCAAATTTAAAAAAGATAGGCATTAAATTTTGAGAAAGCCAAAAATCAAACTGGCGCTGGCTGGAATTTTCTGTGACATATTTTCAGCTGAAATGATTTACAATAAGGTGTAGGTTTTTTGTAAATTCTCTTCCAGAACTTAGATGCCTACCAAGGCCAATCATGTAGTCAAAGCAAGAGTGATGGCTGTAGTTTATATTTGACTGCAAATGTCTATATTCATTTTGTGAGTTATTTTTCAAGTAACCTTGTCTAGTCATTTCCATGGCATGAGATATGACAAATGTATTTTAATAGAGAATTATTTAAAAACCAAGTTTTCCTAAGGAAAAAAGGAAAACCTAGTTAATAGATTTGGATATGCCATGTGCAGGCAGGTGGCTGTGACCATTGGCGCTTGTGTCCAGGCTTTTACTTAGCCATGCATAGGGTATTTTGAAAAAAAACTTTTCAAAAAGGCTTAAAAAACTGGAAAACTGTGGTTTTGAGTTCTCTCATTTATGAAATAGTTTAAAGAAATACATTTGCTTGATCTCAAATAGCATTTGTTTGATCTCAAAACTAATATTTGTATAGAATTATCTTTTAGTGTTATCATTCTTTCACTGGATGTTACCCTTGTATTGTTTACAATATCATTGTTTAGTAAATAAGTGAATAAAATGTGAGCAAAAGTGACTTAAATCACTATATATATTTGTTCGCTCTTCGCTCGCTCCTCTCTTTTGCTAAATACAAAACAAATATTTTTATTTCGCTCGCTCGTTCCATTATATTTTGGAAAAAATCTGATGAACAAGTTATCAATTTGGTGTGGCCTTAGGTTTAAACATGAAAGGTGAAAGGTGAAAGGTAATTTTTAGGTTGACTATTTGAAGAATAAGGAGAGCTATCCTAGTCACCAGAGTGTCGGCGTCGGCGTATCCACTTATGTTCAAGTTTTTGTAAGAGTTCCACCTCAATATTTTCGTTGTCCATTGACATATGGTTTTGAAACTTTGCACACTTGTTCACCATCATGCCCCCAACATGTATACAGGAGGAGGTAACTCTTATCAAGCATTTTGACAAAATTGTGCCCCTTTTTAGCTCACCTGTCACGTAGTGACAAGGTGAGCTTTTGTGATCACTCTTCGTCCGTCGTCCGTCCGTCCGTCCGTTCACAATTGCTTGTGAACACAATAGAGGTCACAATTTTGACCTAATCTTTATGAAACTTGGTCAGACTGATCATCTCTATAAAATCTAGGTCAAGTTCGATATTGGGTCATCTGGGGTCAAAAACTAGGTCACTAGGTCAATTAGTAGAAAAACCTTGTGAACACAATAGAGGTCACAATTTTAGCCTAATCTCAATGCAACTTGGTCAGAATGGTCATCTCTATAAAATCTAGGTCAAGTTCGATATTGGGTCATCCGCGGTCAATAATTAGGTCACTAGGTCAATTAGTAGAAAAACCTTGTGAACACAATAGAGGTCACAATTTTAGCCTAATCTCAATGCAACTTGGTCAGAATGATCATCTCTATAAAATGTAGGTCAAGTTCGATATTGGGTCATCCGCGGTCAACAACTAGGTCACTAGGTCAATTAGTACAAAAACCTTGTGAACACAATAGAGGTCACAATTTTAGCCTAATCTCAATGCAACTTGGTCAGAATAATCATCTCTATAAAATCTAGGTCAAGTTCGATATTGGGTCATCCGCAGTCAATAACTAGGTCACTAGGTCAATTATTAGAAAAACCTTGTGAACACAACAGAGGTCACAATTTTGACCTAATCTTTATGAAACTTGGTCAGACTGATCATCTCTATGAAATCTAGGTCAAGTTCGATATTGGGTCATCTGGGGTCAAAAACTAGGTCAGTAGGTCAATTAGTAGAAATACCTTGTGAACACATTAGAGGTCACAATTTTAGCCTAATCTCAATGCAACTTGGTCAGAATGATCATCTCTATAAAATTTAGGTCAAGTTCGATATTGGGTCATCCGCGGTCAATAACTAGGTCACTAGGTCAATGCCCCTGAAGTGATAAGAGGCCCCACCTAGGGGGTCACAAGTTTTACATAGGCTTATATAAGGAAAGTGTTTAAAAATCTTCTTGTCTGAAAATGCAAGGCCTACGCATTCAATATTTGGTATGTATCATAACCAAGTGGTCCTCTACCAAGATTGTTCAATTTATGCCCCTGGGGAGAAGAGGCCCTATCCTGGGGGGAGTCACAAGTTTTGCATAGGCTTATATAGAACAAAAAACTTCTTGTCTAAACCAACAAGACATTGGCATTTTATATGTGGCATAACCTAGTGGCCCGCTACCAAGATTGTTCAATTTGTGCACCTGTGGTGAAAAGAGGCCTCACCCTGGGTGTCACAAGTTTTACATAGGCTTATATAGGAAAAAACTTTAAAATTTTCTTGTCTGAAGCCACAAGGACTAGGTCTTAAATATTTGGTTTGAAGCATTGCCTACTGATAGGGTCATGTGGGGTAAAAAACTAGGTCAGTGGGACAAATAAAAGAGTGGCTTCTAGGGGCCATACTTTTCATTGGATCTTTATGATAATAGGTCAGAATGTTCACTTTATTTAGCAAAGCTACAGGTGAGCGATACAGGGCCATCATGGCCCTCTTGTTCTACTTAGAATTTACGTTAAAGTTTGTGTACCACCTCAAATATTTTCAAAAAAATATTAATATCTGGCTTTGAAACTTTGCACGCTTGTTCACCATCATACCCCCAACCTGTACACAGGAAGAGGTAACTCTATCAAGCATTTTGACAAAATTATGCCCCTTTTTCGACTTAGAATTTACGTTAAAGTTTGCGTACCACCTCAAATATTTTCCATTCAATTTATGTAAATATCTCAGCACATCATGTATTGCATTGAAATCTTATCTAACATTGATCCATTCATGTTTCGCCAAAACTTTTCAATCCATACACCAAAAAGCGGCGGAAAAGTCGAGCACGCGGTCTCTGTAGCAGCTCTTGTGTTGATGTTGCCTTCAAAACTAAACAAATGTTATCATTTATTTTACGAATACTATTACATGAGATTATACCATGTTGTACCGTCAGTTATGGATTTATTGGTCTGTTTTGAATGTTGCCTAATACATGTAGATGACATTACATTTTAAATAATTTATTAGAATGTCAGAAGAGCATTTAAGTAAACTGCACAAGGTATAAAAGTAAACACTAGGCGAAAGGGAGATAATTTAAAACTGATTTCATAATGTGCAAGAAATTATTTTGTAATCCAAGTATCATAATGAACAAAGCAATTGAGATGATTTGTATAAATTTCAGAGTGTAAGTGCAACCCTCATGGAGCCAGTCAGGTGTCCGGGTACCCCCCTGGGCAGGTGCGGTGAGATGATTACCATATTTTCTCGACTATAAGACAGGGAAATTGGGTCCCGATTTTTACCCCCAAAGTAGGGAAAATACAGTATTGGGCGCCTGGGTGATGGGGCACCATGTGTAAACAAAGCTTCTGGAACCTCAACGGGAATAATCCGCTTGGTTGT